>NC_135501.1:172127416-172470066 GCF_052857255.1 Amblyomma americanum
CCGCAACTGGAGCAGCTTTTCCAGCTTCACGACCTTCGCGCGGCTCTTGCCAAAATGCGCAGGGGGACGGCGCCCTGGAGGGATAAGGTCACAGTCAAACTGATGGCAAACCTCCCCGATCGGGCATACGAAACCCTACTTGAATATATCAAAGCCATTTGGACCGGGGACATTTGGTTGCCACCCGATTGGAAGACATCATTGTTAACCTTTATCCCTAAGGCGGGGAAACCTGTAAACACAGACAATTTCCGGCCCATCTCTTTCACTTCATGCGTAGGAATATGATGGAACGATGGTCCATGACCGCCCCTCGGAATATCTCGAGAGCAAGAACACTTCCGCCGACACCATGTTCGGCTTCCAACCTCATAAGTCCGCACAAGACATACTTTTACAGTTTCATCGCGAGGTTCTCGAACCCATAGAACACTCACACAATGACAAGATAGTCCTATAGCACTCAATCTGAAGGGTGCGTTTGAAAATGTTAAACACGCCGTCATATTAAAACATCTTAGCCAGACCAACTGCGGTTCACGTACATTCAAGTACATCAAACATTTCATAACAGACCGCTTGGCATATATACGCTTTCAGAGACTGAGTACGGCCCGTTTGAGATGGGAATGTGGGGCACACCACAAGGCGCTGTGTTGTTCCCGCTTCTTTTTAATATTGCCATGATGCACCTCCCGGCACAGCTGGTGAGTGTCGGCGGTGTTCAGCATGCACTGTACGCCGATAACATCAACATCTGGGCTACTACGGGAAACATAGGAGAGATGGAGGAATGCCTGCAAGCAGCGGCGAGCACAGTATATCCCTATGCTACGTACTGCGGCCTCCAGTGCTCCCCGTCCAAGTCTGAATTTGTGCATATTCGACATTCTCCCAAATGTAAAATCTCCGTTCAGCTCTCTCTCTCGCCAGCGTCCCAATCCGTGAAGAGCAGGAGCTGCAAATACTCGGCCTCTTCATTAATCAGCATCGCAAGGCAGACACGGCCCTTGCCAAACTCCGCAAAGTCGGCGACCAGGTGGCCAGAATGGTTCGCAGCGTTTCCAACAACCGAGGAGGGTTACGAAGTAAGGATGCGGTGCGACTCGCCCATGCCTTCGTAACTAGTCGAGTACTGTACAAGACTCCTTACCTCTGCTTACGGAAACATGACGAAGATAGCTTGGAGGTTGTACTCCGCAAAATTTTCAAGAGAGCCATCGACCTCCCGACCTCCACTTCCAACGCGCGACTGTTCACGTTGGGGATGGTGAACACCTATCGGGAACTTCGCGAGGCGCATCTCGTTAACCAATACACGCGTCTCACTCAGACCATGTCCGGTCGCCGCCTCTTGGACCGGTTACATATCAGACATGACCACCATACGATGGAATGGGTTCGAGTGCCCGAACTATGGAGACGCGCCCTCTACTTTCGGCCCCTTCCGACTACGATGAACAAGGAGGACCATAATGGCCGGTGCCAGGCGCGGGCGGATGCCCTGCACCGCCACTATGGTCTTTACGTCGACATTGGAGGCCCCTACCACTCCAGGGGAAATGGTACATGGCTGCAGTCATACACGAGGGAAAACAGGTGGATAGCCTCTCGTTCAGAGCGCCCAGCTCAACTCATGCGGAGGGGGTAGCGATCGCACTCGCAGCCTCCCGTCCCGAGTCTAAATTCATCCTCACAGACTCTCGCGGAGCATGTCGTAACATTGAGTTCGGTTTGATCGCTACACTTGCTCACCAAATTGTTCACCAGACTACTCGCGACTGCAATACAACTCATCGCTCATCGGTCTCATCGGTCACCGGCCACCAAGGCATGCCAGGTAACGAAGCCGCCCATGACGCAGCCGGCGCACTCACCGGGCACCAGGCGTTTCTTGGGCGGACCTTAACCCAGATCACATCCCTCTTCTTTCTTTTAAAGACATTACTGAGCCCTATCGCGCCAAAAAACCAGCGCTACCCGGTTCCTATGAAGGGACTGGGTAAAGCTGCGAACGAACTCTTCTTAGGCTCTTTACAAACACCCTGCTGTGCCCGGCGGTTCTCAAGCACTTGGTTTCTTGTCATTGTGGGAGGTAGCCGACACCTTTCACATGGTTTAGGCATGCAGGTAAAATCCTTCTCTCCCCCCCATCACCCCTTCCTCTACCCGAGAGGACTGGGAGGCGGCTCTGCTCGGCTGCCACGAACTATCGGCCCAATAGGCCCTGATTCGGCAGACCTGCGCAGCCTCCAGGACCAACGGGATCCCGGAATGAGGGACTCGGCCTTCTATTGTAAGTGGCGAGACCCACTAGGGGCCTCTCCCCGCACACCTCTCTGTACATATAGATTAATAAATGCTTTTCACCACCACCACCGCTTATCTACGCCTAAGCCGCCAGACAGCTCCAGCAGAAGCGTTCTTTTTTCTTCCGCCTCCACAGCGGTCGACTCATTTCCGTCTGCCGGGCCATCACTCCAACGATCTCACTTACGGCGCACACCGGACAACCTCTGTATTGGTTATGCCTGCGGCACTGCCGGTCACGTGAGGCGTCACTGCAGCCTATGCAGACCCTCCAGCCAAGCCCTACACCACTCCACAGCCTTTTAACCGCACTTCGCACCCTGGACCCTCGTCTTCTCCCATCGCAGCCCGTCGGTTTGCCGCTGTTTCCCACCTTCCCGTTGGCGCTCTGTTTCCCTGATGCGCCGCCATCCCCCTCCACCACCGCAAAACTAGTCACCATAGTTCCGGAGACAAGAAGTCTGAGTTGGTCGACCAGTTCAAGGCTTCGACTTACTCCGTCGAACGTGATCCCAGTTTCTGCCAAGGGCACCCTATGCTTTCGCCCTTATTTACCCACGCAGCTCTGTACGTCTTCAGCGGGTAACTGTGCGGCTACCTGCGAAAGCTTACAAAACCTTCAATGGTTAACTAATTCTCAACTCACCATGCCTTTGGGTGCTTGTAGGCCCAGGGTCGCAATTTAGGACGTTCTGTATATCATTGAATTTATCGTCTTTTCATCGTTATCTCTCGATGCCATCATAGGCGGTGACTTTCTTTCCCATCTTCTTTCTTTCTTTCCCTGCTTCTTCAACTCAGCGAAGACCTTGTGGGCACTACCACACTCACAGCACCAAACTTACTGTGGCTGGCGAGTCCGCGATCTCTCCGTGAAGTGTTCTAGTCTCTGCTCCCTGGGACTCGGCTTCCTAAAGACCTGTCATATTCGCCCTGACCGACAACTGCGTGTCACTCCACTTTCTAACCCTGCCGTTCGCAGGGGTTACTTTAGCCGCCGCTTGCAGCGCCTGTCCCGTCCTGAATCCATTCCTGCAGCCCTTTTCTCTTATTTCCTATAAATTCCAGGGTTACATCCAGCCCTCGCAGACGAAAACTCCTGCTCCTCCCCGGTGCCTTTACTTACTCCTTGCAATCTCTACTAATCCCGTCCCCTGAGCGTCTTCACCCGCTCGCACGTCTCAAATCAACTCTGCCGGAAAAGTCCCAGCTTCTGGCTCTGCAAGACGAGCCTCGTTCCTCGCTTGACTTTTCCCACCACCATTTGCGCCCCACATCAGCTGTTGCCCATCTGCTGTTAGGCATCAGATCAATACCGAAACCCGTTCGCCGTTGCCCACCAGTTGACGACTTTAGGCCACGTCGTATCTAAGGACTGTTTGCTTCCTGACCCAGAAAACCTGCGTGCTGTTGTAGTTCCCGTGACCCTTCACGATGAAGGAACCTAGTTTATCAGGGTATTCTCCTGTTTCCGAAGATTTATCCTCAATTTAGTTTCAGTCATCCAACCTCTGACTGCCCTTCTCTGCAGTAACAGCGATCTCTCCAGCTGGAGTCCTGGCAGTGACGGTGCGTTCAGGTCGTTGCGCCCTCGTCAATTTGGTCCCAATCCTCCAACGCAAATCCACACGCACGCCAGTAGCGCAAGTACAACACCGCTGGACGGAGCACTAGTGGTTTCTTGTCATTTTGCCGCATCTACGACTCTGAATTATCCTCGCCACCTGACACCATTCTTCCTTACCTGCCTGGTTCATTGGAGTCGACAACCGTTTTTGAAGGCTCCCAATGCCCTGAAGGGTGCCGGCAGCTCTACTGGTCGTTCAAGCCTGACGACCAGGGGCGCCATAAATACCATTTCTTCAACTCTCAATGCGCTGACCGTTTTTTTTTCGCCATGCCTTCTTTAGATCCATGTGCCTTCTGCCTCCCCTGGCCTCTCTTCAAACTTACTTTTTCAGTACCACGGACCCTACCACGTCCTTCAGCGCTCTTCTCTCGTTACCTACGCCGTCGAGCCAAAAGCACCCTCGCCAGATCTGGGACGACGTGGGCGCAAGACAGTCAGCGTGTCTCGTTTTAAACCGCACCACTACTCATGCGTCTTGTTGTGCCCCCAAATCACCACGATTCCTCACTTTTTTCCATCCCGGCCTATTGCAAGTGGGAATATGAGCCGTAGCTGGAGTGGCAGAAGTGCCTAACCTTCCTTACCGAGCTGCTCCTACCAATAAAGGCTGTTTTATAATTATTGCTTTTATCTGGCTAATGTCAATAAACAAAACAAAATCAACAATGCTTTTGAACTCGGACGATCCTTGTCGCTGCAGTGAAGCGTCTCTGTGGACATTAATTCAAGAGAAGCTGTTTGTTTCACTATAATATGTCTATCGAAATCATTTGAGATGCCCTTTAAAGGACCGCTGGCTCCCCGGAGGCATTCTTTGAACATTGGGTCCGGTTCCATTATGATCCCTCGCTGGGCCATTAGCGGAGTGTGTGACAGAAAGCGATGTGTCGCTTAGCACCACCTAACTTTTAAACATAAAATCTTATTTTCAGCAATATGGAGTGAATGTGATGCAACTAGGTTAAAAAATAATGCCTACTTGGATGGCAAGTTGTCTTGATCTCATTACAAGAGTGTCATTTTCTTACTGCATTTAAATTGTGGCCCAGTGGACCGGCCAAAATGTGAAATATGACAATGTTCTGCTTTTGCTGGCATTTTCATATTTACTAAAAGCTATGCCTGGGAAATAGCAAGAAGACCTAATATTTGTTTGCTGCTACTTGTGAACGGAAAAAGTTAAGGGCACTAATTTGAGAAGTTGCGTGGCGTTTTGCCCCGCTGTCTCCAATATTCCGTAGTCGCGTGCATAATGCTGCGCGCGTGCTTGCTGTAGAGAAAGAAGGCACAGAGACCATCATCGAGAAAGCTTATCGTCGTAGAAAAGCAGCCTGGAAAAGCCTTTCCTAAAATCAGAGCCCAGCTAATTAGATAAATTATAAGTTCTCTGCATGTTTCAAAAGAACTATTAAAAAGGCAAAGGAGGATTATAATCAAAATTTAAACACGTATCTCTCAAAACCCCAGAATAAGAAGGCTCTCTATAGATTCATGGCGCAGAATAACAGCTCTCCGGCCTCCAATCGCATAAGGTCAATGGTAATGTCTCCGCAGGAGGCTAAGCAAAACCTTGAACGCATCGCGCAGGGGCTGGCCTTACGTTTCCAGGTACAGAAAGCAGAACCTTTGCACACTCTCACCCCCAGCTCGGACTATCCTGAGGTCGACGTGTCGGAGCTCCTGCAAATTGTTTCCTAGATGCACTCTGCTGCTCCGGGATCTGACGGGATTACTGTGGGCATGTTAATAATTTTAGCGCATGACTTTCCAACTCACCTTCTAGATATTGTAATTGCGTCATTGGAAACCTCTTGGATTCCTCAAAGTTAGAAAATTGCGAAAATAATTTTACTTTTAAAAAATGCAGACAATGGATTTCAATTAGACAATATTCGGCCGATTGCTTTAACCTCAAATTTAGTAAAGCTAATAGAAAGAGTAGTACACAGTCGCCTCACAAAGCATGTTCATCATATTAACGGCCTCAGCCCCGCACAGATTGGCTTTCGTCGCGGCTGTTCCATATGGTCCGCGCATGTGGATCTCGAGAGCCGAATACGACTCTCAATGCGCCAGAGAGAAGTTTCGGCCTTGGTGACGCTTGACGTTGCGAAGGCCTATGACAGCGTGGAGCACACAGTCCTCATTAACAAGCTTTCTCAACTACAACCACCGCATTACCTCTACGCCTGGATTTGTGAATTTCTAAAAGATAGATTTTTCTTCTGTAGAGACGGATCTTTTTGTTCTAACACCTACGGTCAATCAAGAGGTGTGCCGCAAGGCTCTGTTCTTTCTCCGCTGCTTTTCAACATATTAGTTCGGGACATCCCCATTCATCCTAACGTTACAGTTTATGTATACGCAGATGATATGTTTTTTTCGCATCAGCAAAGGATATTCATGTGCTCTACGGGTATTTGCAGGCATATCTGAATGCTCTTGAAGTCTGGTTGGACCAAATCAATTTATCACTTAATGTCAGCAAATGTGGCGTGCTGGTATTTCCACCCGACGCTCCTATGTACATCTCGCTAGCCTACCGCTCCACTCGAATTCCGCAGGTGGAGTCGGTTAAATACCTAGGTGTTACTTATGACCAAAATTTGGACTGGCGACACCATATTAAGAATAATGTTATTAAAGGGGAACATGCACTGGGCCGTTTGACCCGAGTTGGCAATAAAAAGTTTGGCATGCGTCGTGACACGCTACTGTTGCTCTATAAGGCTTATATGAGACCGATTCTGGAATTTGGTTGCCCCTTGTTCTCTGGTAGCGCGTACTACAAGCTGCAGCCATTAGCCTTACTGGAAAGGCGTGCCCTACGGCTATGCCTCGGGCTCCCAAAATCAGCTTCCAACGCTGTCCTTTATCTGGAAGCCCGTATCCCCAACCTCTATTCCCGCTTCCAACTTCTAACAGTGCGTACTTTCCTCAAGTCTTTTGACCCGGCCCCAGGCGTTAGTATTCCAATTTTTGTACCCCAAACAAACCTTTTTTTGACTAATCACTGGTCACGTTATCAGCTTCCGCAAGTTAGGTTCACGCAGAATCTGCTAGCTCCGCTTTAGGTTGATCTGATCTCCTTGCAACGAGTTGCTGACACGCAGGCTGATCCCGTCTTCTATTACGATTTTATTTTCCCGTCCCATGCGTAGCATATGCCCGCACATACCCTAAATGGTCTTCTTTCTGAACACCTACAGAATTTTCCACATCATACTGTTCTCTCCACTGATGCCTCCGGCAGCGGTGAGAAGGC
Organism: Amblyomma americanum; assembly: GCF_052857255.1. Classification (NCBI taxonomy): domain Eukaryota; kingdom Metazoa; phylum Arthropoda; class Arachnida; order Ixodida; family Ixodidae; genus Amblyomma; species Amblyomma americanum. The sequence goes on from NC_135501.1 coordinate 172,134,622, forward strand.
GGCGATTGGCATATATTCACAGGATCTAGCTTGGAGCTACTCCGTTCGTATCCTTGATTATACTCCTATATTCTTCGCAGAGTTTTTGGCCATTGGTTTGGCTCTTCTCAAAATTCCCAGACATGTCGCACGGGTTCTTATTCTTACAGACTGCGTTTCAGTTATTGTCTCTCTCCAAAATTCGGAAAAATCTTTCTTGACTCGTTCACTTAGGTTTTTTGTTCCGAGCACAATGCGCGAGATCCGTTTGGTCTGGGTACCTGGGCATTCAGGCGTCTATTTTAACGAGGTGGCTGATTTATTGGCAAGGTCAGCTCTCAGCGCACCTGTAATATATCCCGTCCCTCACCTCATTCTGTTAGCAGCTTCACGTTTCCAGCGGTGCCAACATATTTCAGCCACTTTGAGTGATCCGTTGCTCAATACCGTGGACTTTCAACACCTAAAGTACCCATGGAATATCCGGTGGTGTAAGTCAAGGCTTTGTGAAGTGTCCATGACGCTCCTGCGATGTAGAATCCCTCACTTAAACTTGTACTTATGCAGGTGCGGGTTCGCTGCGACAAACCTTTGTGTATCATGTGGGCAAGTTGAATCTATCGATCATTTTCTCCTCTCTTGCCGGCGGTTCGCGGTTCAGAGAAAGCAATATCTGGAGGTTCCTCTTTCGAGACTAGGACTGCCTCTGTCTCTTACAGTTCTTATATCGTTCGGTGCGAGTGCCAAGGGATTCCCGTTAAGCAGTGTATGCGGCTACCTTCACGATTACATAAGTGCAACTAATTGATTATCTTGTTAGCTATATACAAAATTCTTTCGCATGTCCAAAAAAGGCTAGATTGATTCTATTCCGGATGACTCATACCTCTTGAATTCATTTTATTTTTCCAATTTTTTTATCTTGATTCAGTCTTCTGACGTTTCCTTCCCCGCGCAAATGCTTCATTGGCATTCTACTCTATACCTTGGCCAATCCCCCCCACGTGGGTATGTGCCATATTACTTGAGGAGAAGAAGAAGAAGAAGAATCATCGCTCGTGTTCTCGCCGATCATTTCTAGGTTTGCAACAACCGGGGCTACTACAAATTCTTAGCAGGCGGCATCATGATTGGGCGGACTGTTGAATCTGACTACCTCATCTACTTCTGGGACAGCAAGTATACCATGCAGCAGAAAGTAAGTTGACGCTGAACCGCCTTTCACTAATTTGGGTTTTTTTAACAGCAAAATGAAGATGCACGCAAGACAAATCAATGAAAATATGTGGCAAATCAATGCGACGAAAAAAAAAGCGGAATATATTAACAATCCCACCGCCCAAAATACATGGGAAGATAGCTACTGCAGTGACGAATAATTGGGAACGGACCAGTAGTATAGCGAAATAAAAAAGTATTGAAGATTTATAGGAATCGAAAAAAAATACAAAGCAAGAATTGAATCTAGTGCGTTGTTAAACTAACCTAATTCTAACGCGATTAACACTCTGTCAAGTGTTTATACGGAGTTAGTCTGTATAAAAGCACAACTCCGAAGGTCATTACATTTAACTACTGCAGAACCAAATGCAGATGCCTAATTTGCCTCTCTTCGGGTGATACAAGAAGGGATATCTAAGGGCACTACAGTAGGTCGTTGCGTTAAAAACTTAGTGAAATGACTGATTTATCGAATTTTTACGTGGGGGGAAGAGAATTAGAAGTAATAGGGAGCCGCGCAGATATGTTAAGCAGTGATTAGCGGGGCTTAAAACTGAAAGCAGTTATATATTTTGACGGACGAATAGTAGATGAATAATTTCCTTACGTTAATGGGTGCCTTCAATAGGTGGCCACGTATGTAACATAGTCTCCTTGACGTCTTTGTATATATACCGATAGTTAGGCAGACAGATAAAACGTACATATTAAACGAATATAAATACGTGAATTACGAGAAATTGGAGCTGACACGTGCTTACTTTCGTAATATCTTTTCATCTATTGTCACAATTTTTTCGCATGAGCAGCTCGGCCCCTCTATATCGATTTAGAGTAGCAACATTTCTCCCCTGGCTGTGGCTTACACGTTGGCCAAGGCAATACAATTTCTCAGTACAAATGTGACTTTCCTCTTCTGAATGTTTTTTTCTCATTTTTGTGAAAGCTCACATGTGCACCGTATTTTTCACTTGCTTTACTACTCCATAGCATGCATTCTGAGCATTTCGCCGATTGTCTTCGCAGCTAGATAGTATGAACAAAACCGCCAACATGCGGTCTAACATGGTCTGGCTGGTGAACAACGTGCACCTGGGAGACTACACGAATTCTTGCGAGACCGACCCGTTCTTGAGGCTCAAGATCATCAGGAACGACCTTTTCCACATCCCTGATTGACCAAGCCACGCCCATCGCCCGGATACTGCGGGAGGGCAAGCCACGCTCCCCATCACTGTGGGGAGAGGGGATTTCTTCAGATAACCGGCTATGATGTGAAACAGAATTGATGTTTTTGTTGTGTTTGCGATACCTACGGCGTCTGACCAGTTTCATTTGCACTCCTGCTCGAACGGGCGCAGGCTCTTATATACCATAGTTGAGAATTTTAAAGCACATTCTAACCTAACAAAATCTAGCGCACAACACCATGTCAGTCAGATACAAAACCCTAATCGCGCTTGAAATGGCTCCAGTGCCACATCTACCAGAAGACCGGGGTTAGGCCTATTTACTTCGGTTTGAGGGAATTTCGTTGAAGATGTTAGGCCAAGCTGTAAACGTTGCAGTGCCTTAGGTTTTTTTCTCTGCCAATATTTGCTGCTATCTGTGCTGCTTTTCAAGAGCCTCACTGGAGTTTTCGCCCCAAGGCTGCGGCGGAATGCTATGACCACGAAATTCAAACCTGGGCCGTCCAGCAGGTCTCGGCGGCTCTTGAAATACAAAGACCGAGCGAAACCGACGGAACGTTGCCCTTCAGGGCGACCGACCGTGGGAGTAACACGCGCTGGAGTTTATTATAGACCACCCGCTGAGAAGCCGTCAGGGATCGCGTCGCGGCACCATTTAGTCATGGTGTCGTTCTGCAGGCGACTAAAGTTGTTTCTCTCTCTCCCAAGGCAGATGGAGTGGAAAGGGGGGGGGGGCGCTACTTTCGTTTTATAAATTACCGTTCACAATCCTGACGTCTCATTCTGTTATAAATTATTTGACTGCTGCATCGATTTTGGAAGAATTTCTTATAAAAGAGTGTTGTTGATAGGAAAAATCTCTAGCCGTAAAGCGCTATTTTGTCATCTTAACGGTGCAATACTGTGATTATTATGGTGTAGAGGTTGTCAAAAAAATTGAAGGATGATTAAGCTTCACGTTTAATACTAGTACGCGATAGCGTTAACTGGTCCTGTTCGCATCTACCGCTCAATTACGCTATTTCTAATTTCCACTTTCATAATTACCCATATACGTTTAAGTACCTGCTGCTAACGCAATTCACCAGGTCCACTATTATTCTGCTTGAACCAACGAGTCCTCGTGGCCTATAAGTGGCATGCCCGTCTCGCAACCAGTAAGTCCTCGGTTCGATTACCATCAACATCCAAATTATACCAATTTTCTCAAGCTCAGTTCTACTAATTATTTCCTTCCGTCGGGATTTTTCGCCAATGGGCAATGACGCCGACGCATGAGGAACGATGCAAAGCGAGAAGTTGTAGCTGCATTTTTGAGCGTACGGAATTCACTGGCGAGACAGCAAGACACAAAGGAATTTGCGACTTCCTAAATCCTGACTGAATTCCTGACTGAATCCTTCCTGAATTTGGACTTCCTGAATTCTTGAATCTTATTCTGGTTGCGTGGCGGAGTCCTAAAGCTTCCGGCTTACCAGCACCACCTAATGAGCATATACCAGAGATATGAAAAGAATGAATAAGAGCGGAATAAGAAGTAATACCTCTCTGCGGTTGTGTGGCACAGCGGATTAGCGTTCCATTCATTGCTCAAAGAAAACTTATCGTTCTGAGTGGACAAAGGCGAGGACAGGATGGGCGCTATGCTTACTACTGAATGAAAACAACGAAAAAACGTCCTATCACTAAGCAACTACACGCATGCGCCAACCTAGAAAGAATGCAAAAAACAATGATAACTGAAAAATCAGGCGGTAAAAGAACAAAAAAAAAGCGAAAGCTCATGAAGACTCATGTGCAAACTTCCAGGATTTCCCTCGCCATTAGGTCTTTACCACGTCCTAAAATTTGAGTACGGTTTAGAAAGCCGAAGAAACCTGCGCATCTCTTGCAGGGCTTTGGCGAGTGTTCACCAGTTTGCAGACGAAGAGAAGAGGCATGTTCACCCAGCCTTATGTTTAGACATATCCCCGTCCGCCCAATGTACACACTACCACAGCGATGAGGGAGCTGATAAACGATGTCAATGGTTCATGAAACGCACGGTTTCCTGTGGTTTTTACTACATACTCTATTGTTTTCTCTCTCATGGCCTTGTCATCTTAAGGGGTGCTGGAAACAACTCAAAATTTCTCTGCCACTTTCTTCAAGTTGTGCAAGAGACTGTGTACATAAAGCTTTATTTTAAACTTCCTTTTCTGTTTTTCTACTGGTGCATTTTGTTTCGGTAACTGGGTGTTTTTACACTCAGGTTCAAGGACTTAGGAAAGCTGGCTTGCCTGCCGATGTTGTTGCAGTAGTCGCAAACGCTGTAAGGAAAAGAAAACAACCAAAAACCTACAAAAAGAAGACACCCAATTACCTCACTAAAAATGCCAGCCTGTCACGAATAAATGGGTTGCCCCCTTACACGGTGGGCAGGTGAGCAGTCTGCCACAAAACCGGCTTCAGAGAAATAGACAGAAAGACAGAAGGACAAACGGACAAACTCACAACGACCATATGCTGTCTTACTGCATAGACTGTCTTAACGTGCATATACTGGCTTACTCGACACTGCATAAAAGAAAACGCGCTACGAAAAATTTAGTGTCCGTGCTCATTTAAGACCAACCAACATCAGCCAGGAAAATCTCCATCATCTTAATCCACAAGAAAGGGGACGTCAAGGACTTGAAAAATTACAAACCAATCAACTTAATGTCTGTTGCCTACAAAATATTTACCAAGCTAATAAATCTAATAGACTCAGGACAACTTTGTACTTCAATCAACTAAATGATCAGACATGATCTCTTAAACGATACTCGACAATAGACCACATTCACAGTATCAATTAGGTCATAGAGAAATGTGCAGAATATAACCAGCCGCTATATATAGCCTCAACAGATTACTAGAAAGCATTTGACTCAGTCGAAACCTGAGTTGTCATGCAGGCATAACGAAATCAGGATGTCGATGAGCCTCATGCAAAAAATGCTGGAAGATATGTATAACGACGGCAAAGCTATCATGCATAGTTCTCCATAAAGTCAGCAATACCGAGAAAGAAGGGTGTCAGGCAATGAGGCACAATATCACCATTGCGACTCGCCGGCAGCAATTTACAGGAGGAATTCAGAAGCTGGGATTGGGAATGGGTGGGAATAAGAGCTAACTGAGAATACCTTTAGAAACCCACACACATTGCAAGATTGCATTCGGGGTTAGGCCATCGTAATAGTTCCCTCGCACTTATAGATAATGGGTGGAGAGCACTTTGCAGGGTCTCTCAGTTCATGAATGGCACATTGTTAATATCCCTCAAGATAAAAGTATATAACAGCTGTAACTTGCCAGTACTCACCTACTGGGCTAAGACATCGAGGCTAACGAAATGTGTTCAACTTAAACTGAGCACAACGCAACAAGCAATGGAAAGGAAAATGATAGGTGTAACGTTAAGAGACGAAAGGAGGGCTTAGTGGGTCTGAAGTAGGACGACATCCTTGTCGAAATCAAGAAGAAGAAATTGGCTTAGGTCTTGTATGTAATGCGAAGGCAAGATAACCAATTGTCTTTAAGGGAAACGGAGTGGATTCCAAAAGAAGGCAAACGTAGCAGGGGTCTGCAAAAATTTAGGTGAGCTGATGAGATTAAGAAGTTTGCGGTGATACGGTGGCCGCAGCTGGCAAAGGGCAGGGTTAATAGGAGACGTATGATAGAGGCCTTTTCTTGCAGTGGGAGTTGTCAGGTTTATGATGATGATGAGTGAAATACTTTCTGGATAATACTCGAGACGAGCTGAGCTCAAATATTGGAATTGTACGTGTGAGCAATTCTTCAGTGTGCTCAACGCTGCATTGAATTACATTTTTTATTCACGCATATAAGGTCTCAGGTGTATACCGAATATTCATCAACGGAGGCTGGGGAGGGTACTTTCCCGAATCAGTCAACTATGATCGAGGAATTCCGGTGTATTTCTGGTAAAACCTGACAACTTGTCAAGAAGTTTATCCTTCGCAAAACACGTTGCCCTCTGGACACATATTCCAGTCAACAACAAAAAAAAATCGATGCGGACAATTAATTTCAAACTGAGTTTCATAGGGACCAACATAGACATCCTCTTTTTATCTATCCTGGGTGCACCTCCCGTACTGAGGAGAACAAGAAGGAAGACGTTCTGTAGCGCACATTCCTGCGCGCACGTGCTCGCGAGCTCCTGCAGGGGACGACCGTTGCCGGATTGTTTCAAAGCTCTCTCTTGCCCCTGAAGACTTACCCCGTTGCTTCGCCGCCTTTTAAGAAGCCCGGTCCATCTGCTGGGCCTTCATCTTGGTCTCGGTCACGAGAGGATTAAGTCACTCCTCCATTCGAGCCTTCGTGTGGAGCCACCGAGCCGGTTGCTTCAAGCCTACTGCAGCCCTGCCAGAGCGCAGCCATCTTGGCCTGCTGTTCCACCACTCCCGCCGAGTACTCCTGCGATTCCTGCCAGTCGGCGAGAGAAGAACCAGGTGCGAAATTTGCGTGGTCTCGCAATGCTCAGTGTTTTTATCTTCTGAGCCCATGTCGTCCTATTTGTACTCTGTGTCTTGCCAACAAAGCGCAGCACTCACTTTCTCGCACAGACACCACTGCGACCACTCAAATGGAGACCTGTAGTTTGGCGATCATCAGCGCATTTTTTTTTAAATCCGCTTATCGCATCTCCTCTCACACGCACTTTGGTCGGTGTTCAGTAAAGTCAGTCTTAACGGCACATGCAAACCACGCTTATCATTGGTCCGAAGAAATTTTAAGCCAGCTGGATAGTTCGATCGCGGTGGACTTTCTAAGTGTTATCGCATTATCCAGTTTGCATTGTCTCAAGTAACGCTGAGGGCGTCGGAGCAGACTAGATTTAAGGCGTATGTCTTACTTGCCCATTGAACGAACACTCGCGTGTATGTGTGTGCGTGTGTTTGTGCGTGCGCTGACACTCGACGGTACCCATTAGAGATGGAGCCTTAATGCAACCTGGCAGGTGGCGGTTAAACTAATGATTGGCCGCGCGAGGTTATTGATGAACAGCAACCTGGATCGCACAGGTCCCGCCGGTGGGAACACCTGTCGTCCCAGAGTGCTGCCGGGTGGCGGTTAAATTTGTTACTGGTCCCACCATGTTGCTGAGGAAGCGCGACCAGGGTCGCACAGGTCCCATCGGTGGGAACACCTTCAGTTCCAGGGCACTGGCAGGTGCCGATTAAATTAGTGATTCTTCGCGCGAGGTGTCTCGGGAAGAGCAAGGTGGGTCGCATAAGTCTCACCGACGGCAGCACCTGTCATCCAAGGGCAGTGGTGCACCGCTTGACCACTGCACCACTGCGCCAGGAGTGGCGTGAGGAATCCCAGGGATCTATGGCTGCTGAGTAGAGAAACACCAATTCTGCATATATGGCCACGAGCCGATTAGCTATCGCCTCATGCGTCAAGCCGGAGTGGGGGACACTGTTCGGCACCGACTTCCTTCACGAAGTGTCTTAAGTGCAAAGAAAGCCGTCTCCTTGTCTACGCTCGAGCGTCGCACTCGGCGCACCCAGTAGTAGCTCGTGTCGATGCGGCGAAAGCGAGTCTAACACGAAGAATTCAGGCAAGCTGAGTAGCATCATTCACAAAGTGAGCTGGCGGGCTTATGCATTCTCATGCGTAATCAGTCTTAAGTGTGTGTGCCGACTTTTATTGTACTTGACATCGCCGAAGTGGTGCTGAATGCTCGCCTGACAATCGTTCGATCTGACTTCGGCGGCAGTTTCTGCAGGCTTATATTTATACAATATATCAGGAGGTTACCTTCGTGGTAAGCACCCCAAGCATAGCATGTGTACGAATATTGATCAAGGTTTTCGAGAACGAAGCATTAGTAAGATTTTCTCATGAATAAACGCCTAAGCCTGTCTAGGCCATCAATTCGCTAAAGCACTCCCCCACCCATGTGAAGCTGTGAACGTTAGGATTCACCGATTCAGTTCGCGCCAGCTATTTATTGGCTCTTTCTTTTCCTGGACCTACACAAGCGCCGAAGCTAGGGCAACCTACCGCAGTTATGAGGTCGCCCATTTGTACACATCAAGGCGGCCGCGTAGGGATGAAGGTTGAATGCCAAAGCACCTAAGCGTCAGCTTTGGGGCCAACTAGAATTAAAGTTTGTCTAGAAAATTTCAGCTGGGACCCTGTTCTAAGCTGTATGGGTGCCGCGTACGTGGGGCAGTTACTACGTCAGTTCCTTTCCTCGAAACCAATTTTCATTTTTTTTTCTTTTTTTTCTTACGCCGGATTTAGAATCTTTGGTATTGAAAATTTTATTCAACGCTTAAAATTAATTTCGGGACATATGTAGCGAAAACTTTGTTATGTAATGTGTAGGCTTTTACTATAGCATCTATGCTAGAGGCCCGTGTACTCTGTGATATCAGAGCGCGTTAAATAACCCCTGTTGGTCGAAATTATCCGGAGCCCTCAAGTACGGCTTCCCTCATAGCCCAAGTCCCTTTGGAATGTAAAACACCAAAAACGGAACCTACTTTAAATTTTACAAGGAAAAACATAAACTGTATTAAACAAACATTCAATAGCACTCTATTGTTTCCTTATGCGAAATGCGATGTTTTCGTCCCAAACTGCCTTAATTAGCTCCAGCATTTAATGTTACCACGTACAGGGCTATTTCACGTCTATCTTAATACAGCGCACACGTTCATTTTTTGTCATGTATTTCTTGCAGAAATCATTTTTGTTTGTTCCCAGCTCGTGACTTGACACGATTTTCGCGTTACTTGTGACCTACTTCCGGGCAAATTATGTGTCGCGACTGTGGCTAATGCCACAAGAGTTATAGATTAGTGCTTCAAGCGTCCCAGAACTTTCACTGCATCCCAGTCAGAAATGGATCTCGGCCGCAGCGGTCGAATTTCGATGGAGGCGAAATACTAGAGGCCCGTGTAGTGGCGATGTCAGTGCACGTTAAAGAACCCCAGGTGGCCAAAATTTCCGGAGCCCTCCACTACGGCGCCCGTCATAGCTTGAGTCGGTTTAGGACGTTGATCCCCCATAAAACCCAAAACACTAAGCAATGCCGCGTTACTCGAAGGGGTTTCTTACGCCGTCTGCTTCAACTTCGGCTCGGTGAAACTTTGTAACGTATCAGGTCGTTTAGGTTTCAGCCTTTTCATATTTTGGTATAGCAGGCATGCAAAGCGACGGCCGCCACTATGGTGGTGGTAGTGGTGGTGGTACTGGTGGTGGTGGTACTGGTTGCTCCTCATGGGTTTCTGTGCTGTTGGCTTATCTCCAATTCTATTTTCTCGGCAGCTGTGTCGCGGTGTAGAATTTGCTGTCGGTGAGAGGTGGTAAACTTAATAGCATGCCCAGAAGAAGCAGCTGGAGCATGCTTGGCATCCGCCAGCTGGCGTCGATCCCCGATGCCGCCTTATACCCGCCGGTCTTCTACAGGGGGTGCAGCATTTCAAAATGATTGGTCGTCGGCGCAGCTTTGGTGAAACGCTTGGGAAAGCTTATTTGGTCGACCCTCTCCTCGACGGATTATCGATCCTCGAGTGACCAAAATCAGTCCTTTGCGCTTAAGTTTATTGTTAGATTATTTTTTTACTCCTGAATCAATGCTAGCGTACAGACGTCGTCAACCCTCCTTCCGGAAATCTGACGTCTATTGAAGTGCAGCCTCCAGCCCAAGCGAAGAACCTTCCCCCTTCATATGCGTGAAAGTTAGTGACGGCAAGTAGCAGTGCCTGCGCGCTCTGTTCTTCTGCCTTCCTGCGTTCCACCACACTCACTTGGCACTAAAGAAAGTTTGTTTTTTTCATTGCATTCTACCAGGTGTGAGACGGGGAAAGCACGATGCAAGCTGTGAAAGAAACGTAAGGTTGTGTAGGCTGGACTCTAGCGGAGAGTGCTTTTTCAAACGGCACGCAAATCGGAAAAACTACGCAGTGCGCATGCGGAGCAGAGGTCCCGCTGAATGTAGCGCATAATGGAGATAACGAAACAGCTACGGAGTTTTTCTAAGATTCTGCAATAACACCTCGCCTAGCTGTATGCACTTATTTTCACTTGAACATGCTGTATATCCTGTGCGTTGCCGTGTTATGGTGGAATCAGTGCGTCATAATAATTGCTGAGCTCGTTACAAAGCATGTAGTCATTTTGATCGTATTTTTGCTTACAGGCCACCCGGTATCAGGCGTCCCTGTCACGAAGCAGTCCACAGAATTTTTCTCGAACTGCAAGTTTTCTCATAGACTCGTCTAACCATGAGTAAGCTCCGGTATTGATTTCTCTGTTGTATATTTCAAGCCCTTAACTTTTTGAATTTCATCCTGCATGTTGTTCTCTATTGATCTTGAACTGCCATCGAGTCGCTTTCTCCGGCACTTGTAGTCATTGCTGACAACCAAACCCGCTTTCATCTTTCAGATGAAATGTCAATGTTCGACGAAGGAGGTAAGTTTTGCATTGGCGCAACCAGCTGGTGGTGTAAACGTTTCCAAAAGCAAAAATAAAAATAAAAAAGGTTATTTTGCATCTTGTCTTACGCTCGAGTGACGAGTCCCTTGCGCTTTCAGAGGTTGATGCTAGACTACAAAGTAACCCACACACTTGCATTTAATCAGAAAATACCCAACAATTCTGGACAGAAGCATTTTTCAACAGGAAAGGTTTTTGAACGCAATTTTTTTATATTTTGTAAGATTTGACTATAAGCATCAATATATCCGCAGATCGCTCGACGGCAGTCTAGCATTTTTTTCTATTAACGTTTTTGTTATTGTCAAATCGGAAAATCACATTAAGGTATTACAACCTATTATTACACGTTCTGATGTCTATCGCTACTCCTTTTTTCCCGATGCTGTAGAAATTTGGAATCAACTTCCAAGTGACGTTGTGGACCAAACAGATGTAGAAAAATTTGTGATAGGTGTGAACGCGTTCCTGGAAGATTGCTGTGCAAATCTGTAATTCTGTGTATTTGAGTGTTTCTTTTTTTTTTTAGCGAAGAGAATTGCACTTGTGTCTATATATGTTTCCCTCCCTGTAATGACCCTCATGCAGAGGGTTAACAGTATGAATAAATAAAATAAAAATAAAAAGCGTTTCCTATTGGTTTTCTCTCGCCGTCTTAACTGTTCTATGCGATCGATTTAAACACTTCAAAAGAAAGGTTTTTCTATATATTGAAAGAATGGGAAATCGCCTCCAATATTTTAATATTTCCATAAGAGTGTCTTAAAATTTTTAAATTTTCAAAATTTTTGTCCGAGAATGCTGGGCATGTAATTGTTAAGAGCCGTATCTCCTGCCAATCGTGAGGTATGATCGGCACTTGTTTGAGAATCTGCTGTACGTGTAACTACGGAAGGAAAGGATTCTTGTCAACAAAGCCTGTATTTTTCAGTCATTCTGATGCAGTATATTATCGCAAAGAGCTACATTTTTAGGTCGTGGATGTGTTATTTTTTTGAAGTTATTGATTTTTCAAGGCGTTCTTTAAACAATTGTTAACCACCTCACAGGATACTTTGAGGTTAGTCGAATGAATAGTAGCGATTTAATTAGCGCTCCGCTGTTCATTCTCGACACTATCCAACTCATAAGTTTTTGGAGCGAGCGAAATCAAACCATAAACCCCAAGGAAACACATGTGTAGTTGAACATTCTCTTGAGTACCCCCTCCCTGAGAGGCAGTGTAACGAGACCCCAGGAGTCCTTCCTTAGCGCTATATGCAATTGTTGAGAGCACCCTACTATCTTTCGTCTTCCGGAATCAACAATTTGGGTCTTAAACCGAAATGAGGCAGCATCGCACACGTTCTGAGGCGCGTCATGTTCGGTAATGCACAATGACGTCTGCCACGCGAGGCTCGCTTAGCTGCCGCTTCGTTAGATAATGCACCCAGGGGCCGTATTCCATAACCTGTCCATTTTAAAATGACAGTTTCCCGCCCTTCTGATCCTCTGTCATTGGTCACGCAGAGATACCTGCCGCATTGAAGCGTCTGTGGAAAGCGACCGGCCCATTGGGCAGGAGACGACCGGACATTTCTGTTGGCTGCTATTGACTGCGATATAGAGCCACTAGTGAGGTGCATCGCAGAGCTCTGTCCACAGCAGGCGACCAGACCTGCTCCCTGGCTGCCATTGGCCGCGATATGCCGCCAACGGTGAGGTGCGGTCGCCTTCTACCCAATGGCCGGGTCGCTTTCCCTAGACGCTTGAAAGCAGAGGGTATAACTGAGTGACCAATGACAGAGGACCAGACGGACGCGAAATGGCCGTTTTAAAATGAACAGCTTATGCATTGAATACGGCCTGGTGTCTGTAGTGATAGAATACGGCAGGCTGCACCGCGTCTGTGCAGCGCTTTCTAATTGCTGCTGTACTCAGCATGCTATGAACAGGGCGCTATAGGAGTATTTTGTTTTAGAGTGGCTGCACCTCCAGCCGAAGCCGCTAAGCACCAGCTTCTGCTATCGCCAAACACGACGGCACCCACCATGGCCAATCAGTTTATACATCGCAAAAGAAGATCAACCAAGGAACCCAGCTCTTGCAGCAATTAAACTCTTAAATAATGTTAACAAGGGACCATTGGCTGAGTATGTTGAACGGAAACCTGGCGCGCCTACCACGATGTAAATGGCCGAACTAGCCGCACTGAATGGAAACGACAGCCACAGCACAAACGTGTTGCTTGTCTTTGCCTTGCGGCAGCCAACGTTTGTCGCTTTTGCAGCTAGCCATCATCAGACGCAATTAATTGTGTGTGACTTCCTTGGCGTGACTGTTTCGCTCTTTTCTAGCCATGTCAATGATGAGCGGTAAGTACTGCAACTCGTCGCGGTTCTGTGACCGGTATTAAGTGTCCTCTTGCCGCGAATTTGCCATGTGTGCTTCCTATTAGCTGCGCGGTGTACCAACCATTACGCCTCTATTCAAATAACGCCGGCTAAAGCATGAGCTATATGTATTTAGCGTCTCGGGTGTTCCAGAAACGGTGCAACAAGCCTTGTCTCGATTTTTTGCCTTCCGTGAGATTGCTAGTTGATACAGTGCGACTTTATTTTTTGAGTCAACATCCTGTGGTGTGTAGCCGCTGCTATGTATAGCATTTTTTTTATTCTGTTCGCCTTCTTGTTAAAACGAGATTTTATAGCTTTCACGGATTCAGGTAGCGGTTTCGTTGCAGTATGAAGTTTCGCTGCAGTATAGCAGTATGAAAGCTATGATCTACAAATGCCTGCGGCCGTATGTTATAAGGGTCCATAATCAACTTTCCACTCATTCATTTTTGGCCCTCTGGCATTGGTCACTGGTGATAGGTGACGTAGCGATGGCTTTCAAGCGTTTGTGTGAAGTGTAACAGAGAAAATCGAGTTAGTTGGTATTCGAACTTAGAATGCATAATGGCACCGCGCCAATGAAAAGGATGTCGGTTGTTTCCTGTCTGTATTCCAAGGTGATTCAGTCACGCAGCGCAAGTACCACGACCAGGTCTTTGGCAAAAATGATGGTGGCAAGGGAGATCAATGAATTTCTGGCGTCACTGCTTTTTATTGACCTATGATTCATTCAGGCGCATCTTGCTTCAGCTCAGACAATTTCATGAACCGTAGACTCTGAGACGAAGCATTTGGTGTAGCAATGAGCAACGCTTGATCTTCACAGCAGTTACAGCGCTGAATATGAAGGTCGAACAAGTGCATACCAAACAAATCATGAGAATTTTGATGGAGGCGGAATTCTAGAGGCCCGTGTACTGTGCGATGTCAGTGCACGTTAAAGAACACCAGGTGGTCGATATTTCCGAAGCCTTTCACTACTGCTTCGCACATAGCCTGAATCGCTTTGGAGCGATAAATTTCAATAAACCAATAAAAACCATGAGCATGTAATTTTGGAATTAAGGAGATTGAAAGAAAGACGCGTCACTCAGCAGCTTCACGTCACTACATGGGCCGTGGTCACGGGCCGTGGTCAGCCTCTGTCTGACAACGGGGTTCACAGCGAAAGGATCAAACGCACAAGAAATGCACCAATTCACACAATGGATAGCATTACCGATAACTAATGATGTTCGAGACCTGCTGCAGATGTCCATTCTTTTTTTTCAGCTATTGAAAGCAGTGAGATGTCGCGTAAGTATCAAGACCCTACATCCTTGACGAACGATTGGCGCGCGTGGAAGTACCACCCGTCCAGTGCGCATGGAACAAACCAAAGACAAACTTTGATCTGAGACCTTACCGAATAATTATTTCGACGAAGCGGCAATTGCGCAGCCGATTCCATATATCGCAATCAAACAGAACTCCAAGCCTAATCCACATTCACATCACCTAGCAGTTTCATAGCGTCCGGAATGACGACAAAGAATTTCGCATGGGCAGTAGAGATTCTATTCTTTCTTGGTGACTGGGGAAAACTGCATATAGGGGCCGTATTGTTAGCCCCAGGTTTCGAGTGAACGTGCAAGCTCCGCGAAACATGTGTCACGCTGTTGGGCTGACGAGCTCTAAGCGACGATAGTAGGGCGCGATTTCGCGATGGACTCCGAAGAAAGGAGAACTACCAGATTAAGCGAAACCTTGGCTTAAAATTCAGTGCCTCCGCCTATTCTTTCTTCCGGGACGAGGAAAAACTACATTTTCATCTACCACGAGTTCTCGCCTAGAATTGTTTTCCCAATGTGACCCGAAGGCAAGTAAGGAAGGTATTCGGCTGCGCAGTACGAAGTTACTGCACCTTATTCAATGCCGCCGCAGTTTTGTTGGACGGTGCTGAATTGCAGACGCCCACGACGTAATGGACGTTAAAAATGCCCAAATGTTCGAAGGTAATCTGGAGCCTTTCACTACGACGTCTGCCATACAGCAGGCGCACCTTTAGACCGTTATATCTTAATCGCCATACCTTTGCAGATCGTTCCATTCATAGGTTAACTTTGACACAGCATACCATACCGTATAACATATACCACATCATATTATGACATACCATTCCATACTAGAATCTACCGCAAAGAATGGTGTGCGCCGAAGCACGTTTGACTAAAGCTAGACGAGATGCTGCCTTGAAGACTGGCGGAACCGAGGAGTCAGAGTTACTTGACTGCTAAGAATAGTGAGACCTTTAGAGAGTGGCTTCACAACATATTTTCTTGCTTTCCTTCGCCTCAGCCTTGGAAGAAACCAAAGAAGGCGAGTAAGTATGCCGTTAGATAACTTCGGTAACCTTCGTTTTTTTTCACGATCGTGGTCATGTAGTGGCTGATTATGCACAGAAGTCTCGAATGCATGCCCAAATTTTGCCCAGGCCACCGTATGAAGCTTTATATGTGATTCCGTAGGACAACATTTTGCACAGTGTGCTGTGTTCCCAAACAAAGTACAGAAAAATGGACACAGACTATGCACGGACTATTAACTCTATTCTAGTGGTTACGTGTATACATAAAGATTAACAATTCATCACATCAGCAAAGTAAACAAAAATGGCTTTCATGTTAATCACCCTCTTATATGTGGAGCTTGTCTCAGGGGCTTTGATAAATTCAACTTGTTTTTAAAGCGGGGGTGCATTCAGCGCTGCACGTTCGCCTGTATTTGCCCACAAAAAAAATTATTCCGTCCGTCCGATGTTCGTCCATTCCCTACGCGGGAAAACTATTGTCTTCAACAGCGCCACTAACACTGCCACGTGCGGGCAGAAAGAAGTACACAAAACAAAAACGTCTAAAAATTTCGCCGAACGTTGTTCCTGCGATTCTGTTGTTTCTATCTTCATTTTTTGACTGGCAGTGATAGTGGTACATTTGGAGATAGTGTTTTTGCGTGATGTGGATGTACAGATGAAGGGACTGGTTTCAGATTTGTCGCTTTTGCTGGCGGGTTCTTCAGAAAAGGTCACATGTGAAATCCATCACAACCAACACGCGCAGTCGTGCTTCAACAACTGGTGCTCGAAGGTGACACGTTTTATCGCGAAAATGCGCTTTCCCGCAGATCCAGCCAGAGGTCACCTCTACTCCTCCTCCTGGCCCTCTGCCTGATCCTCGGAATGCTTGGTGGCACCGGATACCTGGCAGCTACGGGTGAGTGGACTGTGTGTGCTTCCGTATAACTGACTCTGCAGTACTGACGCACAGTTCTCCTGCTGGGTCCCTACACAGCTTTTTGCGGTACGGCACACATTGTCAGCGCGTAGGCGAGAACGAAATTTGAACAGGTTCCACTTTTCATTGTCGGCAGCAGGACGGACGCTAACGATATTCAGTAGCAGTAGTGTTCCTATCTCTATTTTCTGTCGTGTACTAACCAGCTTCACAGCACCATGTGCTTCTTAAAAGAGCTGGTGAAATTTGTTTCACTCTAAGTATTGATGAATGAAACCAATAAGACGCATTTTTTTTCAAATTCTTTCACAAGGCTGGGAGATCGAGCAGGTATTGGTTTGGTTTATGGGGCTTAACGTCCCAAAGCAACTGAGGCTATGAGGGGCGCCGTAGTGGAGTGCTCCGGCAATTCATTTGCCTCCGCGCTGTGCGATGTCAGTGGACATTAAATATTTCCAGGTGTTCGGAATTAACCCAGAGCACTCGACTATGGCAGGACTTTCTTCTTTCACTCCCCCCAGCCCTTCCGTCACGGCGCGGTTGAAATGTCGATAGTGATGTGACAGTAACAACGCCATTTTATTTTCTCAAACCAAACTGACATTTTCTTCTCATGTATCACGTGGCCCACATTTGCTTCGCAGATGCGCCAAAAAGAGAGAGAAAATAGGACCTGAGTGTTAGAGTTGAACGTGAGTGAAACATGAACTCCTGGAACATGAAATAATGGCGATATATTCCCATGCTGCTAGAGGCCCCTCAGGTACCTGAGGGGGGGAGGGGGATGCGGGGAGCCTTCTTTTTTGGTACTTTAAGGCATGTTCCTACAGTGTTGCTACCAGCAGGAAGACGTACGCTCAACGCAGTACTGCATATATGACACAGGTGTGACTGATCACTGAAGATTTCATTGCAAACATACCGCCGAGTAACTGCCTCGCATGCGCCAAAGCAGGGCAAAAACCTGTATAATTATTTAAAGATCAATTGCATTCAGCATAAGCGCTATATTTGCTGAACTTCGACAAGAATTGCCATGCATCTCTACCTGGAACTCAAAGAATCTGCTTGCCTTATGTATTTACTTACGAAAAAAAGAACAAATGGTGCACCAGTAGCATTAAAACGTGAAAAAAAATGTATTATACATGAAGTCAGTTATAATACACCGTTCACCTGTGGAAAATTTCACACAGTTCCGACAGGGGAATGTGCGAGAAAAGAATGCGCAGGCACCAAAGATAAATAAGTAGAATATTAGTAAAGAATATTAGTAAGAAATAGTAGAAGAAGATGGTACCTTGTCCTTTCAGTGTAACTGATTACCTGCAAAAGGACTGCACGTTTCGGGGATGTTCCCAATCTGGACTGCCAAAAAGGTCGTTAAGGAAGCGAAATTTTTAAGGCCTTCCAGACAGCGAAACATGGCGACTCTTGATTAAGTTCAGTTTCTATAGCTCTTACTTTAGGAGATACTGATCTTCTGAATTATCATTCGTAGATTACTTGTCCTGGTTTGCCGCATGCGTGGCTTTATTTGGCGCTTTGTCACATATAAAAAATATATTTTTTTTAGTTGTTAGTCTCTTCCATGTCCTCTACTCTTCTCTGCTGTATAAGTACGTCTTCTTTTGGCAGTGAGTTACCCTTTTTACCACGCACTGCAAACAGGCCCACCGTTCAGCTTTGCTTTATCTCATGATGTTTCTCCTGGCCGGCGTGCTTGTAATCATGTAGGTCCAGCTGATGACTCGACCGAAACAGTTCAGCCCGTAGGCTCGGATTCCATTTACATACAGGGTAAGTCCCCCAGCACCGCCACCCAGAACGAAATCAGGTCAGTGTTGATAATACGCCCGCTTCCCATGTTGCATGGCGTCCTTCTCAGCACTTTCAGAGCGCAAGGCTACCTTTCACATTCATTGCTGCTTCCACACTTAACGATTTTATCCAGGGTCAGCTAAAGGGAGCGCAATTTTCCGTTCTAATGGCAACGTTTGGATCGCAATATACATGGTGTGTCACTTAGGACTTCAAAGTTTAAAAATAGGCTTTTTGATTTAGAAGAATGTTTATTCAGCATAGCGTTGTCCAGTACATTAGAATACAGCTCATATGTACTAACTAGCTGGCTGTTTAATATTAAGCAGCTAACTTTTAATTAGGCTTCTTAATTATTGAGAGTTGTGCAGCCCAGTGAAAATAATACCCGTATCACTTTTTACAGTTTCGAAAACGCCGTTACTCTCGGTGCTGTGGTACAATATATGTTCCCTACATCGCGCGAAAACGCAGGCAAAGCAATCTCTCCAGTGCACGTAACCCGTTGAAATAGCAGTTGATAAGCCGAGATCGAATTGATCAATATCTTGAAGTGAGAACAGTGTTTGCCAATTCAATTTCGCCCTACCATCTGCTATCTATCCTGGTTGGCTCATTTGGTAGAGCGACTGCTCCGGTGAAGCGGTAGGCCTGGGTTCGAAACCCAGACCAGGAAGAATTTTTCTTTACCTACGATCTTTCTGTGAAAGTTGTTTAGCTTATTCCTGAAACTGTAGTGATGCGCTTGGATGGATGCCAATCAGTAATTACTACCTTTTTGCAATAAACTGGCCACAGCGTATGAATGGAAACTGTATGTTGAGCTGTGGTTTATAGTTTATTTAGCCAAGTAAATGCATGTGTTAAGCTTCTGTGAAACACGTAATATGAAGCTTTTACTAGTAATGTTCATATGCTTGATATTTCGGAGCTAATATAATGACTCTTTCACTCTCAAGATACGCCGAGACAAAACCATCTTATGCTAAATTAATATAACCGACAATAGTGATGGTACTGTTAAGGCCCGCTGCCTCCGGAGATAGCTCGGAAACCATTAAAATGTAATTTCTTTCGGTCATGAGCAAAAATTTTATGTATGTAACCTCATGACGTTCAAAAAAATCACGCGCATTTAAAAAAGTAATCGTTTCCTAAATGCTGTCACACATGTGCAACTTTTGCAGAAACTTTGATATACATTGCTTGCCTAAAGAGCTTCTGTCAGCACTTTGAAACCAAAACGTAACAAGGTTTTGTATAGGGCATTGCGGCACAGCAAATATTGGGAAGAAGCTACAACGATACTCACATGACTCAAATTGAATACGGCCTTTTTTATTTATTCGATACTGCAGACCTCGTTCAGGTCCAAACCGAGTGGTAAGGTGGACAATAATACAAATAAACAATGCATCAATCAATGGAAACAGACAACAATGAGTCATTCTAGTCTGTTATAGTTCGAGGGAAAATGAAAATTTGAAATACATTTGTCTGTGGAAAATAAGGGGTTAGTTAATTCGGATGACGGTGTCGAGAATGCCTTGACGTTGAACGAGACAGATAGGATGAAGAGTGAATTGCTAAATATCGATTAAAATGCATGGAAAGGAACCGCAATCAAAGATTTTTCCTTCGTTGCTCAAGAAGTTCAGTGCCTTTATAACTCATTATTTGTGAAAAAGATTCATTAACGAGAATATCTTGAATAGATAAATTTCACAGCTTTCCTCTGTACCCTTTCAAGATATTTTATATTCTGTTTAGTAAACAGGTCCCAAAAACGCATGCATATTAAAGTTTAGGTCTAATGAGTGAATAATAAGCAAACAATTTTACGTTACGTGGAGAGTTCTTAAGTTTATGTCGCAAAAAAATACAATTTACGCATGACCGAAGAAAAAAGTATTGTTAGTGTGTCAATTCCTTGATAAACTGCTATCAGTTTGGACACTCAATCACTTATATTTGGTTTCTTGCTGCAAAGGCGGCGAACCTAACGTGTACATAAAAAGGAGCGCAGTTCTTTGACGAGAGAAAGGAAGAAAGACCGTCTGTTCAGTGTTAAGCCGCATTCCCCAGATTTTGCACCAATCAAACAATCAAATATGCCAGCAAGAGAAGCATTCAAATGATTTGAACATTTGTTGAAGTGATTTCTCGAAAAAGCACACAATCATCCGCAAACAACCTGATTTGCACATGCAACTAATTGCAGTAGCAATATCTTTTATGCAAAGTAAAAAAAAGCAATGGTCCTTGGAATCCTTCTTGAGGGACTCCTGAGTAGACCGGGATACAGCTAGATTGCTGCCCATTAATTGTTAACAACTGGCGGCGGTTTGTTAGATAGTTCTTTATCCATGCGATCAAAATTCCTGGAGGCTGAAGAAGTGTAAGTTTAAGCATTAGCTTGTCATTTGGAACTGCGTCAAAAGCTTTGCTAGAATCAAGAAATACAGTGTCAATTTGACCATTTTTATCAAGACATGAGGCGAGTGAATGTAATACTGTGACTGGTTGTGTTACTGCTGAATAGTTCCTTCTAGATCCTGAACATTAGACAGTAATGAGTGCTTATCTGAAAATTCATTAATCTGATTGACAACAATATGTTCAAATAGTTTACAACATGAGGATGTCGGTGATGTTGGGCGGTAATTTTCTAATAATGAACAGCCGCCCTTCTTGAATACTGGCACAACTCTGGCTAACTTCCAGTCATTCGGTAATTTTCCAGAAAGTAGTGAAGCGCGAAATATTGGCATAGTCGCAAATTTGCACCTGCAACAAGCATTTTTGGGCGCTCTTTGTAATTCCAGTTTTCAAAAACAACTTCGACGCCATGAGCTTAATCCGTAGTTGGCAAAAATAAGCTGTTTGGATGCAAATCTGGCAATCGTAATACATCATGGCATAATGCTTTAACTGAATGTTCCATAAGTTCTGCTTCAAAAACTAATGAATCGCTTGTCCTTCGGTTTGCGGCAGGCAAACAGTTTCCTAGCGCCATTCATCCGCGATTCAATTGGCTTAACATCAATGGCTTCTTGTTTTGTCTTCTCAGTAGGGATTTAGACTGCAAATTGTAGGTTATAGCGTCGCAAAGGAGCCTATGATCTATCAGGAACGCAGCGTTGGAGGGCTTTTAGATATTTTAGATAGCATAGGGTCATCTTAATTTGGGTGACATCGCATAGCACACATAGCACACACATGGCATAGCACACACATCGCATAACGCCTTACGCGCTTTGCCTCAATCGAAGCGCGGCAGCCGCACCCAAAATTCAGACCCGGACTTTCAGCTCATTCGCTCACTGTTTTAACCACTTGCACCCAGCACAGAGTGCTTGGAATGTTTGCAGTGGTTAACGAACTAACAAAATGAAACCGAAATTTTACATGTTATAGACTTTGCAAGGACTAAATAAGTCGTCAACTGACTAGGAACGCAAACTCGGCGACAAAACTATCTGAACCGCATGCTCCATACACTAAGCCGGTAGCTCTATTTTTAGCCGCCTCTTGGAGGGCACCTTTGTGGAAGAGAAAGATCAAGATTTTGACTTTCCTCTCCACAAACGTCGCTAAAAGTGCTAATAATATTAGTGTGGCTATTAAGAGCTACTGGCTTCGTTTATGGAGTACGCGGTTCAGACACTTTCATCCCCGAGTGTATCTTTTCTTTTAAAGTTCAACGCTGAGAAGGTTTCCCCAAGTTCGCAGCCCCCAAAACACGGGGCCCATGGGGAGCTTGTGCTTTCGCATCCCAGAGTGGACCTCTCACATTTCAGAAAACTAACTTGGAAATTGACCCTTGCTATGCCTTGAGTGTCTAACTGCATGAAATGCAGCGGGTTAATCCTTATCGGAGGATTGATTCTTGTCGGAGATAACCCAGATGATTATCTCCCTTTGTAAATATATCCGTGCTCCACTCTTATTAATTTGAGTTTAGACCTGTGTTTGGGACATGGATTTTTGCTGAGGCCAATACATGTACACCAGCACTAGTTACACAAGGGACGTCTGCCAGTATTATCATGTTCGTCTCTAAAATACGCTTTTCAGTGGCAACATATGATGAAGGGCAGTAACCACACGTCACTGCGAATTAAAACGCAAAGGCTGTAATTATATCGAAGAAACTGAACAAGAAGTGTAAGGAAAGATACAATTCAAGAAAGCATAGCGGACCCGTGCGTTCTTAGTTCGCGCTTACTACAGCTTGTAATAGAGATCGCCACCAAAAAAAGAAAACAAATAAAACAAGACACTTCCGCTCTGACAAACAGCGGAGCGTGGGACATTGTCTACAAAAGGGTATTAATTTTTAGCCTCCTCGCTGTGCACCAACCTTAATTTCTGCTGTTGCTACAAAATCCGCTTTTATGCTTTCAGTTCCGGTCACTGTCGCAACAACTACCACGCCCGATTCAACTACGCTCCCGACGACTTCGACTGAACGACCCACGACGACCACTAAACGCACTACTAGTACAACAATGAGGACCACTAAGAAAACCACGACCACCAAACTAACTACGACGACGCCTGAAACCTGTAAGTCCAGAGTAGGGCTGGAATGCCATATTAAAGTGCGCCTCCACGTATTTTAGCAGAGGACGATAGAAAACGGCATCAATTTTTCCTGTTTTCTATGCTGCACATTCCTGGTTGGACAGAGTTTTCACAGTCCAAAAAATTTGAAAGCTAGAGCAGAGGCGTTCCTGTTACTGTACGAGTTTTTGAACTCGGTGATCTATCGCGGCTTACTGTTGACGCTGGCCACGGCTGATAACGCCCACGTTTGTCCAGGCTCCGCTCATGGCGCCAAATATTTGCGCAAGCATGCCCAGCAGTGTGTGGCAGGAAGCCAAATGAGCCGACAGAGTAGAAAATTCACTGAGATACTGTGGCTGAGGCAGGCTCAAGATAGGGTGAAGTCGAGGTCATATGAAAGGTTGCTATAGTGCAGAATACACAAGCTGGCTGATCGTGATGATTATGACATTAAAGAGTTCTGGGCATTCTATATAATTTTTTTAAACTAAGTTATAACTCTCAGCGGAGCGCCGTCGTGATAGGCAGTTGTCGATGCATCCTCAATAGCATACTCCAGTCGCTGACACAATCATGTCGATCTCTTGCACGCGAAAAGTCTCAGTCAAAGAGCTGGTCTGCACACTCGGGGCCTCGGCCGTGATGGCGTACATGATGCCTCCGGATGGCCTCTGCACCTACCTGTTCTACACTGACGTCGTGGTCATCGCCAATCAGCTGAACGCCGCCGAGACCGATACCAGCTGGGAAATGTTCCAGAAGGAGATCAAGTCGCGTACGAAGACCAAAGGCGGCATCTCATTCGACATCCAGTGAGATCTACTGTCTCTGTACACTTCTTTTGTGGCCCATACATACTCTGGCATCCTTGCTGGAGGCCGCTATATGGGGTATCCGCCGGAAGTGATTAGCAACAATAGAGCAATTCTTTATTAGGATAATTACACATACTAGAAGCACTCACACAAGCATGCCTTCTATAACTTCCGCTTTTGTACATCTCTTGACACGTCTTGTCCTTCTTCTGCTCCACTTCGATGCCTCGCTACTGCGCTATCTGTTTCCTTTTTGCGGCTATCCCCTTAAGGGGCGATTCTTATTCCCTTTACAAAGTGCCGTTATTGAAGCAAAATACTTAAAGCATGGCCCGTAGTGTATGTAAAGCTCTTAATGTGTAGCCGGACTATGAAAAAATCCTTGAGGAAGTGCTCTCTTTTAATATCGTCCATCTACCCAATAACGACCGCTAATTGGGACCAATATTGTTTCCCATTTCATTGGCTTTCTACCCACTCCAACCGCTTGATCTCGTTCATATCTCCGCAGCGAAAGGCAGATAGTGAAGTGTACGAGGTCCGCTTTTCTAGCTCAGTCCTCGGCGTATTCGTGAATATACTGATGCCGTACCGAGAAGTGCTTGCAAAGCCATGACGGGGCTTGATCGACGTGTAGTGTCTGTGATTGCCTTTTAATATTTCCTCTATTAAAGCTCTTCACCCATACCGATGCATCTTGTGAAAAAAGATAGCGTGTACCATACGAGTTTCCAGTCAATTGCGACGCACGACCACGTCATGCTCGCGCCTCTTTTTGAAGCAGCCGGACGAGGGCAGTGCGTATCTAAATACATGTCATTTCCCTCGTTTTTTTCTTGGCGCTTATGCTTACCTAGAATATCAAAATCCTGGCGCTGCAATGCAGTTAAGTTGAAGTTCACATGGTGAACACCACTGTTGCCTACGACAGTACTTCATCTCCCCTGCGCATTGTTTCTCCCTTCCGTTCTAGGTACGTAACTTCCAACCAATTCGACAATCAGGAGGTAAAAAACCAGTTGAACAGCTTGGCCGCAATCAACATGAAGAGTTATGGGCTCCTGACGCTAATGACAACAGTATCGAAGCTGACGACTCTGATGGCCAAAGCAAAAGACGTGCTTCAAGTGAGTTCCGTAAAGCATTGCTTTATGCAGAGTGCGGCAAGCGGCCACAGTGGTTTCTTGTGCATTGTGCAAGGAGAGCGAAGACAAGTGGGCGTGTTTGGGGACATGTCCGAAGGTGGGTTTCTTAAGTTCTCAAAAAGGGGATGAATCCCCTAGCAGGCCTTGATCAAAGCAAAAAAAACAAAAACGTTTTGTCATTTTTTGTTCGGAGGCATCCCACTTCAGACACTGCAAGAGTGCCGCTCGCCGTATTGCAGATTTCCACTGGAAATGCCAACAACAGAATCCAAATGGTGTTGGTTATATGAAGGCGCAATTTGACTTGCAGCGTGTCTTTTCGGTAATTTCTCAATAATTATTTATAAATTAAATCGGATGGAGTCTACAAATGTACTATCAAGTCAGTGTTTTATAAACACTTCAACAGTGTTTATGCTGATGTGGCAAAAATTCATGCCATGTTATTTTTGATTCCTTCATAGTTTCTTACATGCGATATGCAGCCTTATATCTGGGTATAACGCCTAAATTTTTTTTTCAAGATATTTCACTCTAGACAGTTTTCGTCGGCTTGCTTGTGTATTTAACGATCAGTCTGTTCGTGCTCACCCATTCTTCTAATTGGTCTTTTTGTAGAAATTTAAGAGTTTACAAGGATACGACCGCAACAGAAAAACAGTATTAGCAATGGGAATCTACGACTACCACGTCAGCAATGCATTTGACATATACAAGGCACAGTTCAAATTGGCAGTCGAGTAAGTATACACTTCTTGTATTTGAAACCTCTTTTTATCACTAATAAATACTTAAAGGCGAGCGCGATAACTTATACTTAACATACTGCCCGACGCCGCTGAGATATGGCATGCAAATTCATGAGAGTTTATAGGAGACGATGCTGTGGAAACGAAGTAGGGTTGATTCACTACATGTTCACCGACGCCTTGAAACTCAATTATCAAAGCACTGACCAATGAGGCCGTCGAAGAGACGCTACGCCTCGCATCGGAGTTTATTTCTAATATACCAGGAACAAGCCAAGCACCATTATTCAATGGTATTCTGGTCATATTTCCTTTTGAGTCTGGAAGTTAAGCAGTTGCCGCACAGCTAGAGTTCCGAATCAATGTAATGGAAAAAGGCACTCGCGGTCACCTTTCTTAAATTGCAAGCATCGACATTTTCTTATGTGCGAGACTGTATTGCTGAAAAGACACTTCATGGACTGAAGAATTTTGACCAAATGAGTACGCTGTAAATATGCGCAAAATGCACACTACGGGACAAAAGTCAGCAGGACGCTTCAGTATCAACCGAAGGCGGTAGCTCTGCTATGAGAAGATGGATTGAATCCGTAGCACAAGTGGCACTCGAATGCCCCGATGTGTGATAGCGAACGAGACAATCGTTTGCGGATACGCAACGCGTTTTTCGCATAGGTCAGACCATTAAAGAAATAACAATATTGGGCCGAGGAGTAATAGAAACGCCGCAGATATCGGAAGCAATCGACAATTGAGTTCTACCACAGAGCAGTAGGCGGAGGAGAGTCAAACCCTTGAATATCGCACATGATGAATGCAGCTAAACATGGACATCTTATACACGCGGGACACGCGGTGTAAAATGCTGAATGGCAACTTAGCATTGTCAGCGGAAACATGCGCAAGGGCGCAAGGGAAATGTATGTGAGTTTCGTTAACCACTGTAGATGGAGGAATTAATGGAGGGTCCCCTAAACACACACGAAGGAAATTGTACGTTTGTGAGAAAAGATACGGGGAATAACGTCTTTCAGAATAAGTGTTCAGACCTCTGCTGCTTCAGTGGGACTGACCGCATGAAGAAAGGGCGTGATGGGTTCGTTAGACTTCTTTTTAAAATAAGCCAAAAGTCCTCTAAACCAAAGAAAGCATAGGTGGTTGCATTTTTAGTCCTTTGCAGTTTCGATCGATGAGAAATTCCTTTCGTGTTACAAAAAAAGAAACAATAACCACAAACCGCAAGTCATCTGCCAACTTGCGTATGGCGGCGGCTGTCCACATCTTTACTTTCAAGTGTACTCAAGTAGCATGTGATCCAACCTTGCGAATGTTCACCGGCGCCCCTGTCGTTAACAGCGGTTGACGTAGAACCTCCTGTAACACCGCAACTTTTACATAGAAGGTCACCGAAAGGGGAGGATGGAAGCAGTTAAACAGCCGCCTTAAGCGACCTATGGCATCAAGACTGTCAAAACAGAGTCGTCGTTCAGCTTTGAGCAGACAAGAGTAAGAACACAGGAAGCTCATTATAACATATTTCAGCGAAGTCGACGATCACTGCAGCTAAAGAAAACAAAGCTTCCTTCAAATATTTGTCATAACGTGACCGTCATGTCTCTGCCTTGTCTGCTAAATGTCTGACGAGCGCTACGGATTCTGGCGGTCTTGGTACCGTAGGCAGCATATAGTAGCTACCGCTCTGACCTTTGGATCCCAGTCCATTAGTTACTTCCTGTATTACAGGACGTTCTATGCCCCCGAAAAGACTAGGCTGGCGCCGATCGGAAACACTCGAAAGTCGAATGTTGTACCACACCCGCCATTGCTCACAGCAATAGAGTATGCCCCATACGGAGGTTGCGGTCACGTATCCTGCTAGCGGCTTTCGGTTTCTTCGACTGCTTTCTATTGGACTGTCAGTAATTAAAAGTGATTACATTGCTGGTTTGCTATTGTTGAACACAGAAATGAAACAAAAGCACACTGTCATATGCGTTCCGTGGTTTCAAGGCTGCCATCAGATCAGGACTAACATTACGGACTTAATGTTTTCACAGGCTTTCCGTTCTAAGCGATCTACCGCATGCACTAGAGACTGCGACGCCTGAATGCAATGTTTTATAGAGGCTCCACTATCCTTCACAGTTCAAACAACAGTAGTGTTTAGAAGCCACCAAGTTAGGGAAGCCCTGTGTGGGACAAAAACGCGTTTTGTGAACAATCGAAATCTGGGTTCGCGGTTTGCCGGTTAACTTAATCCAATGAGGTATCCCGAGTTCATCGCGAAATAGCGATTAACTATTACGCCCGCGCACGGATCTGGAAGTACTCAGATCAAACTTTGACTTTCTGTATGTGTTCTATCTTTTAGCAAAATTATTCCATTCGTCGCTTTTCCTGCCCCGCGTGGCGGCAAAAGAAGTGAATTCTATCGTGATTTCTTGGCAGCTTGGCTCTGAAGGGTTCGCATGTAACGGGCGCTAAGGCAGGAGAGAAATCGGATCGACCGAGTAACCTCTTCGTCTATTCGCAGAACCATGAAGGCGGACATCGTGATAGCCGTCAGCTCCACGGGACTCCAGAAGAATGACGACGATTGCATTGCAGCGCCACCCTCCGCCTACAACACGAAACTGTTTAGCATTGAACCGGCAATATCGACGTCTAAGAGATATCCGGACTTGGTAAGAAATGAATGATGCTCAGCTGATCGCTGCAACTAACTGGCCATGGATAAACCCATACCTTGTTTGTTTTATGTCACAATCCTCGCATGACCACGACGATGTCTCATTCCCTTTGCTACCCTTTGCTCGTTTACGCACTTTTCATTATGGTTCCCTCTCTCGCCTCACACCTCGTGAGCGCGATTTCACGTTTCTCAATTGCCCCAGGACGCGGTTAAGACCCACGTAACGAGGCAGAATACCTTCTTACGCAGGCTCACACGGCGCGGAGAGCGCCAGAGGACTACAAGAGAGACGGGTGAGAGGGGGGGGCGTCACGATGACGAAGGTCGTAACGACGTTTTTAAGCGGTCTGAGAAGTGTCGAGACGATCCCGAGCGATTCGGCGGTTAGTGTCAGCACGGGCAATGGCGTCACAAGCGTAACTGCTTGTAGAAGCGTCATGAGGCAGTAAGCTGTTAAAGGGTAGCAACTGGTCGTCGCCAAAGAGCAGGTAGAATGGGGAGTATCCGGTGGTACCAAGGCGGGCGAGCGTCACCAAAGGTAAACTGACGTCCCAGTCACGATAGTGGTCTGAGACATTCATGGACGGCATGTCCGTCAGGGTGCGGTAAAGGCTCCCAGTAAGGCTGTTTTATTGGGGATGTTAGCCCAACGTGAACGTGTGACGGGTGGAGCATGAGCGCAGAAGGTCGTCAACAACTTTAGGAAGAAAGCAGAGGCTTCGATCCGTAAGCAGTTGACGAAGAGCGTCATGAAGCACGACGGCGTCAGGGAGAACAAAGTCTGCAACATCGGAGGCACAGCTGGCAGCGGTAACGCGCTTTATAGCGTACAGGGTAGCATAACGGTTCGCAACGGCAATCCACTTTTTCCCGGAAGTTGATGCTGGAAAAGGGCCGAGCAGGCCGAGAGCAACAAGAAAAAATACGTCAGCCGGAATGTGAATGGGCTGAACCTGGCCACTAGGCGGCAGCGGGGGAATTTTCCGGCGCTTACATTGCTTGCAAGCGGCAGCGCAGCCGCGGGCAGAGCGGTAAAAGCAATGCCAGAAGAACCGCCTGCGCATGCTGTCGGACGTGCGTGACATGCCGAGGTACACTGCATTAGGTGCGTCATGATGTCGGGAAAGTACAGTGGGGCGGAGATGGGTTGAGACGACGAGCAAGAGCTCAGCGCGATCTGCATTCATATTGCGTCGGCACAGAGTATCGTTATGCAACAAGAGCAGTGTAGAGCAGGATCGGAAGGGTCGCTGCGGAGGCTGTACTTTATGGGGCGCAGAGATGGATCACGGCGCTGCTCGTCACTGATGTGTAGGAAGCCAGATACGGACAAAACACTATCGTCTGTATCACGGTTGTGAGAATCCGGAGGGTCGACAGGCTGGCAGGACAAACAGTCAACGTCTTGGTGCAGCTGGCCGGACTTGTAGGCGACAGTAAATATGCATTCCTGCTAGCACAGAACCTAGCGACCCACATGGCCTGTAGGGTCTTTGGGAGAGGACAGCCAATTTGTCAAGGCTTGGTGGTTCGTAGCTACACAGAAGGGCTTCCCAAACATATAATTTCGCTAACGCCCAAGCAAATTCAAGCCACTCCCGCTCCGTAATGGAATAGTTCGGAGGGAGATAGCAGGGGGCTGGCGAAGGCAAGCACACGATAGTGCTCGTGCTGGCGCTGCGCAAGGAATGCGCCAATACCATTGCCAGTGGCGTCTGTGCGAAGAGAGAGAGAGAGAGAGGGTTGATTGATAAAAAAGGCAGAGAGGTTGGCCTTAAAAATAAATATCTGGCCTGCTACTCTGCTCTGGGGGACGGGAAGAGGAGATAAAAGGTCACGATGGGGGCGATGATGATGGGAGGAGGCAGATGAAAAACTACTTTAAAAAACGGCACACTTTCTGACATCACAAACGCGAGACAAGGTCCGTGCCGCTCAAAAAGCGTGAGAGCGCTCGCGTTGCCTTTATAGTTCTAAAACTATCTGGCCAAGCGCCGAGGATCAAATCCTCAGAGAGGAGCGATGTGTCCATAGGCTTCAGTGCAGATGCGAGTATGAGTCTTTCACGTGCATACGCTGGACACGCCACTAAAACATGTTCTATAGTCTCTAGCACGCCACATGTGGTACATTCCGTGGAGTCCGCTTGTCCTATTAAGTGCAAGTATTTGCGCGTGAATGCCACATTTAAACGTAGTCTACGGATAACGCATGCTATAGGGCGAGGTATTCCGCGAGGAACTGAAAAGGTCATCGTCGGATCTAGCCGTTTAAGGCGGAAGTGGCGGGTGTCTGGCAGGGCCCAGTACCTAGCCGTCGCCCTCCTCATCAATTCCGAAAGGAGACAAGTTGTGTCCACTATAGAGAACGGTACGGCTGTTCGCAGGCCACTGCTGAAGGCGCTCCTTGCTTCAGCGTCGGCGGTCTCATTTCCATCGAGTCCGCAGTGTCCGGGGATCTACTGAAACACTATACGGTGGCCGTTTCCCTGAGAAAATGATACGAGACTATTGATATCAAGAGCCAGAGCTTGGTAGGCTTTGTGGCGTAGGAAGCATCCTAAAATGTGTAGCGCAGGTTTACAGTCGGTGAAAATGCACCACTCCTGAGGCGGTTCTCCGCAGATGTGGCGAATCGATTCCCGAAGGCCCACAAGCTCTGCAGCGGTTGAAGTAGACTTGTGCCGCAAAATGAATCTGCGGGTCGTCTGTTGTGCAGGGATTGCGAAAGCTGCTGTTGATGCATTTGGAGACGCAGATCCATCCGTGTAGACGTTCACACATTTGTGGTATTCTGACCAGATGTAGGCAAGTGCGAGTTGCTTCAGTCCGCTAACCGGCATCGCAGACTTCTTGATTATGCCAGGGAATTTGCGAAGTTCCGTAGGCACAGAAAGGTTGAAATGGGCCAGCGCAGGTGGAGCAGTGACCGCCGCAACAAGTACTGTGAAGGCGCGAGCTTGGTAAAGGCCCCAGCAGGCACATCATTCTTCAAGAGGGTGGTAAGGGGACAGACCGTGTCGGTGATTTTCGGGATAAACCGGCCCGAGGAAACTACGCATATCGCTTGAGGAATTGGGTCTGGGGAACTTGCGAACGGCACGAACTTTGTCAGGGTCGGGCTTGACAAAAGAATCAACCAAATGGCCAAGAATCTTAATTTGGCGTTGGTCAGAGCTGCGTTTCTTGGATGTAAGTTGGAGACCGGCGTGGCGGAGGCCCGCAGGGAATGTAGAAAGACTTTGTAGGGGACTTTCGAATGTGCGGAAGAAAACGATTACTTCATCTTGGTAGCACAAGCACGTAGTACATTTCAAGCCACGTAGGAGCGAGTCCATCATGCGCTCGAAGGTGGCTGGAGCATTGCAGAGGCCAAAAGGCATGATTGAATTGGTGAAGGACATCTTGGGTGACAGAGGCAGTCTTCTCACCATCCCCATCCAGTAGCCTGATAGAAGATCAATAGAAGCAAAATAGCTGTTACCGTGTAGGCAGTCGAGGGCCATCAATTCTCGGATCAGGATAGACGTCTGTCCTTTTCATCTGATTAAGGTGGCGACAGTCGACAAAGAAGCGCTACCTTCCATATTTCTTTTTGTCCGGCACCATAGGGGACGACCAAGGACTGCTGAATGCTCAATAATGTTCGCCAGCATCTTGTCCAACTCTGTCTGGATGACATGGCGCTCAGAAAGGGAGGAACTATAGGGTCTTCTGTACATGGGGCTGGCATCGCCCGTAATTATACGATGCGTCACGACAGTAGTTTGGCCGAGAGGATGATTCCCGAAATCGAACATGTCACTGTAGGAAACTAAAAGGGTTCCGAGGGTGCTTGCGTGGTCAGGTGGCCAGCGCCCTTGTATAACAGTTAAACTAAAAGGAAAAAAGCTGAGCATGGTGGCAACCGCCATCACTCCATTTCAAAGGGGACGCTCCTATCTCCCATTCATCCATCCATCCTAATCCGCCGCGATCATAGCAGAACTGAGGTCCGGACATGAAGCGGCCTAGCGGGGATGGTTATAGAGACCAGACGGAGGCTGACCTGTGAGAGCAGAAACTGTGCATTCGGACAAAGTAAACAGTTCAGCGAGTAAAGCTTCAGTAGAGAGGCTGAACTTCAGAATCAGAAAGTAGGTGCGGTTTCCGGTGACGGTCAGGACAATGTGTGGAAGGATGACGTTATGCGAAAGGACAACGTCCTTGATTGGGTAGGTGACGTAGGCACCATCAGTAACAGGGGAAAACGGGGATATTGTAATATATACTGCTGCGTCCCGCGGTAGCAGAGTAAATTCAACGGCACTTAAGCGGGGCGGCTTGGTATCGGCGCTTTCAGAGCAGTGCGTGGGTCGTTAAAAAATCGATGCCGACGATCACATCGTGGTGACAGTGGTCGCGGACAGTGAACAGGACTTTTATAGTACAACCAGAAATGCAAATACGCCCAGTGCACATTCCAACGACGGCAGCAGCCCTTACATTGGCGATACGAACTGCTGAGGAAATGGCAGGTGTGACAAACTTCAGACGACGGCGAAATGAGGAGCGCAATTTTGGCGCCAATGTCGATCAGAGCAGTAACTGGTGCGCCGTACACGCAGGTACAGAGGAGGTTGCTCGCTCACCAATCGCTCTCTCTCATGTAAACGGTGTCTGAAACTCAACCTTAGCCAATTTTTTCTTTTGTCCCTCCATTTTTTTAAGAATAAATTTGGACCATTCCCATCGATATGCTCGTAAAGGTATTTTTAAATATTCTACAGTTGCTTCACAATCAAGTGATTTCAAGAAAGCTTTACTTGTTACAATAAACAAAAATTTCATCTATTTCTGTAATTTCTT
This sequence comes from Amblyomma americanum, assembly GCF_052857255.1. Lineage (NCBI taxonomy): Eukaryota > Metazoa > Arthropoda > Arachnida > Ixodida > Ixodidae > Amblyomma > Amblyomma americanum. The sequence continues at coordinate 172,167,805 of NC_135501.1, forward strand.
TTATCATGCGTACTACGTATTTTCTCCACTCGAATTCCTGGCGTTTTAAAAAAATTTCATATTTATTTTTTTTATGAATACGTTTCACGGCGCGCTGCCCCCGATTAATAATTCCTCCCTGACCAATGGCATGATGCCACAGCACGATACGTTCGCGTGTGATTCATCTCTTATCATTGTGCCTCGTAAGCGGAATATGACTACTTAACACATTTGCCTGCGCGGTTACGACCACTGCGTGTGCAGAAAAACCATGCGGTCCTGGTATCAAAGGACACGGTGTACAAGACGCCGCACGCACAGATGGGACTCTCATTGGAGATAGGCACGCTCTTCTACAAGATCAACCAGACCGGGCTACGCTTTGACAAAATGGTCTACACCTATTGCTTATATTCCAGCTTGACCCACTTGGACGTTTGGGTGAGTGACTATCGTCTTTACTGTGGCTACTCTCAATGTGCCGAAAATGGCAGCAGGGCATCTATATCATCAAATGATCCACCTAGGGACCGGGTTTTGTTCGGAGGGGCTCAAGGAAATAAATCCTGCATGGTATTTTGGATACGACACCTGCATTATGACAATGACAGTAGCAGGTAGCTGTTGCGGATGGGGATAAAAGTCGTCCTCGTGGCTGTGCAGGTGTAGCGCAGCTCGTGGGAAAAGACAGATTTCGCCACTTCATTGAAATCCCGTCAGAATATTCTGGTCATTGATACAGCAGCGTCTTGATTATCGGTTGCGGTTAGAAATAAGCCATCTCGAGTCAAGTGATTTCATTGTTTGAGCTGCGTGTGTGGAATTGCCTCTAGGTGTCGTTGTTGGCCGAAGTTTCCAGGTTGTTGTGGTCTTTGCTGTGTTTCTTTCAAAGCATTAAGCTACCATATGGCTGCCAATGCTCTTATAATGCTGGATTAAGACAGACTGATACTAGTTTTATGTATTCAGATAAGCACCTCTCACTGCCTTAAAGTTTAAAACGCAGCTAAGCGCGCAAAAACATATTCCCAAAATTAAAATAATAATAGAGAACGGGGCTTATCCGAAAAAGCTTGGGTCATTGGGAGCACCAGGTAAAGTATTCTGGGGTTAGCCACATATAGCAGAGTGTTGCACTGAGCGATGGCAATGCAGCTGGGGTGAATGCCCAACCCTTGTTTTGAATAATCGCATATATCAGAATACTGTAACGCGGTCAGTACTGGGACACATTTACAAAAGCTTGTAATAGTGCTCGAAATCTATGCCAGATACTTCTTTACCGGAGTAAATGTCATAGATGTATCTTTGGTACGCTCAAAAGGTGCCACTTTAGTCTAGTCTAATCACTGGTTTCGCGTACGTGGTTCATATAATCAGAATTGTAAAGATACCGACGCACAGGGCGTGGCGAAAGCGCACTCTTCTGACATACCCAGCAATTCTGGACAAATGCATTTTTGAGCGGGAAACCGTTAATGAACGCCACTTTTTAATATAGTGGAAGATTTCACTACAACAATCATATTCGCAGGTCACCGAACGGCAGTCGTTTACTTTTTCTGTATTTACGTTTTTACTATCGTCAAAGCATTTCACATTTTTTTTTTGTGTCCGAGAAAGCTGGACATGGTCTGGACCTGCGTTTTCTTGCTCTACCCTACGCTCCCAACCGAACTTCTACCAATAAAGCCAGTTTTATCTTGGTGGTCATTTCGGGATTGCGTCTTGGTGCTGCGCAACCGGATCATCGCTACAACCAATCATCCGACGCCAAACAGCCAGCCGGCTTTTCGCAGGCGCCCGATGCCTCCCTGGTGGGCTCCGCCAGTGAGGCATCGGACGCCCACGACGTGGAGTACTGGCTGTTTTTCCAGGATTGTGGGAGCGCATCATGGCCAGTGGGACGATAGCACGGAACTCAGGAATGTTATCTTGTGATTAACTGGTGTCGCCAACCTCTAATGCAAGAACCATGAATCGGACTTCACGTGCTCCGCCTTCAAGACTAGCGTCGCCAACAGCTGTATAGAAGATGCCTGCAACCACCAGAAGCGCGCCAGTGTGTTTATGACGGAGCCTGATAAAATCGAGCATGTGCTCGATGGCATCGAGGACGATGCTTTTAATATGCTTGTGAGGACGAGCCGCATCGTCTCTGTCATCGATATTGAAATCTATGCCAGAGAGCTTCATCGACAGCGCTTTTTTTTTACTCAGCAACCTTCTTCACAAACGATGACAGTTACTAGCTAGCCTTGCGGTGACAACAGAGGCGAGCTCACTCATGATCCTCGTGAAGCACCTTTTTCCGTGAGGAGATGGCACGGTGATTTCGCTCCTTCCTGCTGTCCCGAATAGTGTATGTAGCCTGCCTCCTGCCCTTCAGCACATTATCCTTAGCAAGTTTGCGGGGCCCTGTTATCGGTTCGCACTCAGCCGTCAGCGACACTTACGTACTCCGAAGCCGCCTGGAAGCTCCGACAAGAAAATTTCGTTTCTTTCCGGGTTCCCGCGCAGTCGACCTACTTTTCTCCTGCTGTGCCACCACCCCAACGTCTACACCCATGTGGACACCGGAAAACTTCCGTATTTGCTATTCTATGGCACTGCTGGCTACGTGATGCGTCCCTGCTGCCGCCGCATCCTGGCCCCTGCTGCTTATGCTGGCCCCCAAGCTCGCCCCTACGCCCCACCCCAGCCTTTTCACCGCACTTCGCATCCTGACACCCTCGACTTCTCCGATCGCAGTCCGTCTATTGGCCACCATCCCCATCTTCGCGTATCGGATCAGCTTCCCCGATGGGCCACCGACTCACTCCGCCACCGCAAAACTCATCGCAGTTCCGCAGGCAAGAACTCCTTGTTCCTCGAACAGTTCAATGCCTCTGCTTTCTCCGTCGAATTTGATCCAGGTTTCTCTGAATGCCTCCAAGGCTTTCGCCCTTATTGTTATCCGCGCTGCTTTGTCTCTCTTGGCCAAGTAATTGTGCCGCCAGCTGAAAAACTTCGCACACCACTATATGGTTTTTTGTTCGGCGCCGTTAATTCATAACATATCATGCCTTTGTGCCATTGCAGGGCCAGGGTAAGTGTTCAAGACGTTCTCTAGGTTATAAAATTATCGCCTTTGCATCATCCTCTAACGATGGCTTCATAGGTGGGAACGTTCCCTCTCGTCTCGCAATCATGGACTGCGCTCGTGGTGAAATCGAGCTTCTTCCCTCCAGCGAAAGCCCGATGGGCACTACCAACCCCACGGGCCAAACTGACTGGGCTAATGTCGCTGTGTCACCATGTTCTGCTCGTCTGTGTTCACTGGGACTCTGCTTCCAAAAGACCCTCTATACTCGTCCCTTCCGACGCCTGCGTTTCACGCCACTGTCTATCCCTGCAGTTAACAGTGCTTACTGTAGCAGCTGACTGCAGCTCCCTTCCCGTCACGAATCCATTCATGCGTCCCTTCTCTCTTCTTCCCGAGAAATTCCGGAGTTACCTTCGTCGCCCTCTGCGGCACTTACGAGGACAACTTCTACCCCTTCTCTGCGGCTTATCTTCACCCCCACCCCTCCCATCCTACTGATCCCGACCCCTGGACGTCTTCGCCGCTGAATCAACGATAATCGTACACTGCCGGAAAATGCCCAGCTTCAGGATCCGCTAGACCAGTTTAGTTTCATCGCTTGACTTTTGCCGCCAACGTTTCGGCCACACAGCGGCTGTTACTAATCGGATCAACACCGACCGACACACGACCGCCGTTGAGCCAAAGACCACATTGGGTCTCGGCAGCCGAGCGTCAGGTCACTGACGAACAGGGGAACGACATGCAGCCTGGCGTCATTCAACCATCGCAATGTGCTTGGGCCGCCAACGTTGTCCTTGTCACTCAGAAGAACGGCTCTCTCTGCTTTGGCGTCACTACTGGCGTCTCAAGAAAATTACCCGCAAAGACTTCTATCCTCTGCCCCGCATTGATGACGCCGTCGACTGTTTGCAGAGAGCTCAGTTCTTCTATCATTAGACGTACGCACCGGGTACTGGCACGTCGTGATTGCCGACGCTGACTACTTTACAACAGGCTTTGTGACGCCTGACGGGCTGTACGAATTCAACGTGATGCTATTCGGACTATGAATGCCCCTGCCTCTTGTGGGCGCATGATGGACACCATACAGCGCAGAATCAAATGGGAAGCCTACTCGTTCACTTGGACGACATTTGCTTTCTCTCGTGATTTCGAGACGTACCTCGTTCGCTTGCGGCATGCGTTGAGATGTGTAGCTGCAGCTTGATTCCAACATAGCAGAAATCTTTCGTCGTTGCCCGCCAGTTGACGACATTAGATCACGTCGCATCTAAGGACAGTGTGCTTCTTGACCCATTAAACCTGCGTGCTGCCGCTGATTTCCTGAAACCCTCCACGATGAAGGAACCTGGTTTTAGAAGGCTATGCTCCCGTTTTCGACATTTTATCCGCAATTAAGTTTCAATCATCCCACCTCTGGGTACCCTTCTTCGCACCAACAGCGCTCCAGCCGTAGTCCTACCTTTAAAGATGCATCCAGGACGTTACGCCGTCTTCTTGCTCCCCACCCATATTACGCCATCCCGGTCGCAATGCTTCCACTGAAATCCACACAGATGTCAGTGGCCTTGGTATGGTGTTCTTGAGCAATGTAAACTCGGGTTTGTAGGGTACGTCGCTTCATGCTCGAGCCGCGCCCTCACGAAAACGGAGTTAACGTACTCAGTTACTGAAATAATCGTGGGTCATTGTTTGGACGATCGGGAAATTTTGGGGTTTTGCATAAGGGCAACCCTTCCAGGCCTCAACGGACCACCATTCCCTATGTTGGCTGACTTTCCTTAAAGACCAAAAGGGTCGCCTTGTTTGCTAGTCCGCACGCCTTAATGCGTTTAATATACGTGTGTTCTATCGGCCTGGCACGAAGCATATCCAGATCGACGCTTTGTGCCGCTCACGTCTGCCCACCGAATGTGCGTTTCTTCGCTCTCCGATTTTCCGCTCTTTTCGTTAAGCAATATGGCAATCGAGCAGTCCAGGGATCCCTGGGTCGCTTCTCTTCTCAGCTCTCTTTCGAACACCTAACCTACCAGTTTTGCTGCTTACATGTGGTGGAATGCCGAGTTTTAAAACCCTACACTGCGTATTGTGCCGCTTGCGATTTTCGTGCTTGCTTTCCAGCAACGAATCACCACAATCATTCGTAGGCAACCGCGGCTACTTGTGTTTGTTCATCGGCAGTTGCGAACGAGTTCAGTGGCCGTCATTCGTGACGCCATTATTGCGTTAAACTTTACCGAACCACTATCAGTAAACACTGTTCGAATGCTAAGGGTAAGCGACCAAAATTTTCGATATAGGATCTTTTTTTTATGCTGGGTAATCTGCTGTTTTATTGACTAGTGTTTGGTTGCCCTGGAAATGCCCTCATGCTATTTTTGGGCTCGTGTATGAGCGGTGCGAACTGTGTTTTTTGCTTTTTATTGCGTTTGCGTCCTATTCATAGTTCTACGGTATCCGCCCCCTTTTCTGGAATCTCGGGCTGCAGTATGCCGGAAATAAATGCAACAGTAATTCGAAGCTGCCTGCAGACCAAGATCCTGATCATTTTGCTCGTCTTTCGACCATTGGCGATTTTATTTTAATTGCGTAATGGGAGTTTCGCCAGTGAGTGCCTGGATCTGTTTTGGTCGGCTCTTGGTAGGGTAAAATATCTCACCTTTGTATTCATGCTTCAATAACTGGGCACGTGGCCTGTTAAACGCTTATACTTATTAAAGGGACCATTAAATGATATATTCTGCGATTAGGAGAAGCGTATTAGCAATCGTTATTCCCCCGTTCGTCATTGAACGGCAAAAATTCTGGAGGCAGCTTCATTAACACCGATGATACAGGCGATTAAATTGATGCTCCTCTTCACCGCTTCCGTTACTGCACACCGACGCGTAAGAAAATAAAAAGTAGAGCCTGGCAGGAGTGCACACTTCCACGTCCCATTCCGCCCGCGCTCTCTAGGCTAGGCCAATAAGGACTGACGTGTCGCCTTAACCGCTTGCGACATTAAAAATTTAATCGCTTGCGACTTTAAAAAGTGATTTTAAAAATTATTTCTAAATTAAGCGCTCAACGCGGAGCTTTCAAATTACGCTCCAATACCCACAAAGGCCTAGAATATGACATTAGAATATGACAAAGGCATTAGAATATGACCATCGAAATCATTTGAGGATCCCTTTAAAGGACCGCTGTCTTCCCGGAGGCATCCTTTGGTCATCGTGTCCGATTCCGTTATCATCACTCGCTGGACCATAAGCGTAGTGTAGAACAGAAAGCGATGTTGTGTCGTTTAGCGCCATCTAACATCTAAACTTATATTCATGTGTGAGGAAAACTGAGGGAGTGTGATGCAATTAGGCTAAAACATTTTGCCTACTTACATGGCAATTTGGCTTGATCTCATAGCCAGAGTCTCATTTTTTTTTACTGGGGTACCATTGTGGCCCATTGCTCCGGAAAAAATGTGAGATCCTACGATTTTCCACTTTTGCTGGCATTTTCATAGTTTCTAAGAGCGACGCCTGGAAAATTGCAAAAAGTTTAATAATTCTTTGCTGCTATATGCGAACAGCAAAAGATGACGAAAATGATTTGCATAGCTGCGTGGCGTTTTGCCCCACTGTCTCCGATATTCTATGGCCGCCTTCATGATTCTAGTCTAATTTCGCAGTCATGTAGGAGCCTGCGCGTGTTTTCCGTAAAGAAAGAAGGCACAGAGAACACCATCGCTCGTTTCTCGCCGATTATTTCCAGGTTTGCAAAGAAAAGACATTCTACAAAAGGATAGCAGGCGGCCTGAATGTTGGGCGAACTGTTCAAACTGATGACCTCATCTACCTCTGGGATAGCGAAACGACGATGAGGTACAAAGTAAGTTGACAATGACCTGCGTCTCACTAATTTTTTTTAAAGTAAACACCAAAAAAATATGCACGCCAGAAAAGGTAAAAGAGTATGTATCAAATCTGTCCCACATTAAACAAAACACATTGCAAGATATCAACAGTTCCTACAGCCCAAAACTGATGGGAAGAATGTTACAGAAATCAAATGTAACCTGGAAGAGACAGACTGTAGTGAAATGAAGGATTATAGGAATCATTAAACACAAAGAGTTTAAGCCTAGGGCGATGCGAGGAGGAATATCGAGGGGCACTCATAATCATCCCGACTGCGCCCACAGCAAAACGAAGGCATCTCCCATGTCTCTCCAACTAACCCTGCCCTTTGCCAGCTTCGCCCACCGTATGCCTGCGAACTTCTTAATTTCATCCGCTCACCTAACTTTCTGCCGGCCCCTGCTATGCTTACTTTCTCTTGGAATCCACTCCGTTACCCTTAAGGACCATCGGTTATCTTGCCTTCGCATTACATGCCCCGCCCAAGCCCATTTCTTCCTTTCGATTTCGACTAGGATGCCATTAATCCGCGTTTGTCCCCTCACCCACTCTGTCCGCTTCCGATCTCTCAGCGTTACACCTATCATTCTTCTTTGCATGGCTCGCTTCGCTGTCCATAACTTAAGCTGAGCCCTTTCCGTTAGCCTCTCAAGTTTTCGCCCCGTAGTCGAGTACCGGCAAGGAGCACTATGGGCCACGTAATATAGTGGTCGTTTCGTTAAGAACCTACTGAAAGACTGATTCAATAGGATTTACAATAGCGACTCACGCAGATATATCAAGAAGTGATTTGGTGTATATTAATACCGAGGGGATTAAAACTGCGGAAGGGATTTCATTTCCTGACGGAAGAATTGGAGATAAGTAATTTACTTCAATAGATTCCTTCAGTTAACGGGTGCCTTCAGTAGGTGGTGACCGAGGGAACCTAGTGTCTTTGACGCCTTTGCGTGTATACCGATAGTTAAGCAGACAGAGAAAAGGTGAATATTAAAGAATAAATAAGTGAATCACTGGAAATGGGAGCTGACACATGGTTACTCTCGAAATATCTTTCCACCTATTTCCATGGTCTATTTCCTTGCGATGAACACGTATACCGATTGAGAGTAGCAACATTCCTCCCTTGGCAGTGGCTTACATGTTTGCCAAACCATTACAATTGTTTAGTACAAATGGGACTACTCTCTCCTGAATAATTTTTTTCAGGCCTACACTGCATTGTCACTTGTTTTCCTACTGTATATAGTGTATTCTGAGCATTTCGCCCATTGTTTTCGCAGCTCGATCAAATGAACAAAACCGCCAACATGCGAACTAACATGGTCTGGCTGGTGAACAACGTGCACCTCGGAGACTACACGAATTCGTGCGAGACCGACCCGTTCTTTCGCCTCAAGATCATCAGGAACGACCTTTTCCACATCCCTGATTGACCATGCCCCGCCTATCGCCCGGGCACGCTGCAGGAGGGCAAGCCACCATCACCATCCCCGTGGAGACGGGGGATTCCTGGAGATGACTAGCTATGATGTGAAATCGAATTTTCTTGTGAGTGTTTGGGTCAAACCCATGGCGGGTGTTCAGTTGTGTTTTCTGTCCTGCTTCAACGGACGATGCTCTTACATGCCATAGTTACCCGATTTTACGACACATTTTGATTTGAAAAAGTATAGCGCCGAACAGCATCTTGCGCACAACAGCAATCGCGCTTGACATAGCTCTAGTGTCACAGCTACGAGACGACCACGGCTAGGCCTTTTTACATTTCCTAGGTGAGATGTTTGAAGCGAAAAGCTTCACTGCGCTAGGTAAAGCAATACTCGCGTAGGCCGGAGAATGACCTTGAACGATCTTCAGCCCAACACGTTAGCCGTGTATGACCATATGTGGTACAGTTATGGTGTCGAACCCCTGACCTTGACTCATGACGTTTAGTTTAACTATGACCTTTGACATGGGGTGACCTTTGGGTCGGTTGATTTTAGTTTTATGGGGTTTAAAGTCCCAAATCGACTCAGGCTTTGAGGGACATCGTAGTGGAGGGCTCCGGATAATTTCGACCACCTAGGGTTCTTTACCGTGCACTCACATCGCACAGTACACGGGCCTCTAGAATTTCGCCTCCAACGAAATTCGACTGCCACGGCCTAGACCTTTGGGTTCCCTTTGACCTTTCAACTTAAGAACATCTGAAGGGGTGATGTGAAGCCATGTGATATCCGATGGGGGTGTCGTAAGACCATGTGGTATAACACGTCATAGCCACGTGGTCGTGTGAGTATATATAGAACGGCTGCCGCGAGCGTGTAGCGGAGCTGCCATGCACGAGCGTCCTTGCTTTTCGCTAAATTCCGGGGGTTAGCCAAGTGAAGCCGCTGCAAATTTTTTTCATGATGTTAGACCTTGAGGTATGCTTTACTGTGCCGTCTTTTTTGTCCGTCTATATACTCGGGTACATGTAATGCTGTAGACCCACTGGAGTTCTCGCTCAAGGAAGGCCGGTGGGGGGGAGAGGGGGGCATTCTTTCTATTAAAAAAAATGGCTCCACAATCCCAGTAGCTCATTCTGTCATATATTATGTGACTGCTGCATTGATTTTGGCAGAAATCTTTACAAAAGAATGATGTTGAGAGGTAGCTTTCTGCCATAAACCGCGGTTATGTTCTCTTAACGGTTCAGTATCATGATTCAGTATCGGTTCAGTATCGGTGTAGAGATGGCCAGCCCCTTTACAATGGGTACACAAGCGACTTTTGGTCAAATGACACAGCCGAGCGGCAAATACGGAAATTTGTATGAAAATAAAAGCCTTAGTTCTCATCAATTCTGGAACGCAATATAATACCGCACGTTTTTCAACGCGTAATATAGTACTTCAAAGCACTACGCATTCACCAGGTTAAATATATCTGCTTGAAACAAGTCGTCTGAGCCTATAAGTGGAATTCCAGTCTGGCAATCCGAAACTCCTCTGTTCAATTTCCACTGATACCAAAATTAGCTGAGCTCTACTAATTATTTGTTTTCGTCGTGATTTTTCCCTGACGACCAACGCTGACGCACGAGCAAGGAGGTAAATCGACAAGTTTGAGCTGCACTCTGGAGAGAACTGAATTCAGTGGTGAGTCAGCAAGCCGCAAACAAATTTAAAAGTTACAACTCCTGAACGGAATCTCATAGCTTCCTGTGAAACAGCGCCTTCTAAAGGCTAATGCCAGATATTTGAACAGAATGCATAAAAGCGCAATTAGAAGCAAGCGAATGAATTACTATCTTGCGTGTGTGCATGTTGCTTTTAAACTGTAATCATTTATGCTTTGTTGTCGAATTCGCCGTTTAAAAACTGAGATAAGCTACGAAGAGTAGCCTACTGTATACCACTGAAGGATCCGAACGAAACTACACATGTTTCTAGGTAAATGGAGAGGGTACAGTCAAAACCATCATGAAAAAAATTTGCAGCGGCTTCACTTGGCTAACCCCTGGAATTAAACCACTCCTTTCGGATCTGTGACGCAATGGATACTGGCTATAACAGACGCTTGGGTGACTTGGTAATCCATGAGTGTAGAAAGCGCAAAAAAGACGGGGACGTGGGAAGAACACAAAGACGAACGCAATAGATACGTGCTTCGTTTTTCAAAGAGAGAGACGACAATTCCCATCCCCGTGCTGGAAAAATACCTCTGTACTCTTTCATCATTTGAAGCATTAACAGCACAAAAATCACTTAGGAGTCCATTGCCTTTTAGGTTGCATTAATAACCTAACCATGCCACCCCACGTCACGCCATGAGCCGCATTTTGGACAAAACTGCCGTCTAAAAAGCTGCCAGAAAAGCCAAAGAACCTGACATTCGCCGAAGAAAGATTTTGTGATCTGCGCATGCGGAACGTCGCAAAGCTGCAGCATCTGGTTTCGCGTCCCGTCCCGGTTTGAAGCTTTTTAAAATGCGACTTTTTATCTAAAACATCCGGGAATGCAACCCACAAGGTAATCCTCATCCTGAGGTGGATGGTAGATAATTTGCGTGCTGTTAATCTTTCGTTAGAGAAAATGCGAGAAAAAGTGTCCCTTCAAAGATGATGAAAACCGCGGTCTTACGCATTCAAAAACACAACTCTAACCCACTGCGCCACATCAACATAGGAAGTAGCGGATTTTAATTCCCGTTCTCACAAATATGTTTTTACCTCTTACTTTTACGGATGCTGAGAAAAACCGAAAAAAATATAGAAGAGATACTTAAGCAGTACCTTTAAGGGCGTGTCGCATAGCGTTAATGGGTTAACGGCTACGTAGGCGGAATTGGTTAATCTCTACATTTATATATCGCTGGGAGTCCTGATTCCACTCTTGGTACACTAATGCAGCATTTAAGCGATGTGCGACTGCCCTGCTCCAGGTCGTTTGACAGTGAGAAAAGTTAGCGACCGCCCAGTACGAAAGATCTCTGTCGCCGTCTGAGCGCCGGCTAGCTTCTCGGCTTCGGTTACCGAGCACTTTCCGAGAGACCCGCTGGTGATCTCCCGATGCTTCGAGTCGAGCACCGCGGCAACTGCCCTTTCTGTGTCTCGGCCATACGTGGCCGCGTCCACGTAAACGGGTTGCTTTCGCCAGTCCTCTCTATTCCTTCTGCTCTAGCTTCCCTTCTGGCTGTGTGAAGGTAGGTTTATGTTTTTCAGTATCGGTGTTACCGGGAGTTGTCTGCGTTGCTCGTCGGCTATAGTCCCCCAAGCAGCACAGGTCATCGGCCCAATGTTGCAACAGGATCGTCCCATCCTGGTTCCTTGAAGGGCCGGCCTTAGCCAATACGGGGCCATCATCATCATCATCATCATCATCAGCCCTACTACACCCACTGCAGGGCAAAGGCCTCTCCCATGTCTCTCCAATTAACCCTATCCTTTGCCAGCTGCATCCACCCTTTGCCTGCAAACTTCTTAATCTCATCCGCCCATCTAACCTTCTGCCGCCCCCTGCTACGCTTACTTTCTCTTGGAACCCACTCCGTTACCCTTAAAGACCAGCGGTTATCTTGCCTTCGCATTACATGCCCTGCCCAAGCCCATTTCTTTCTCTTGATTTCGACTAGGATGTCATTAACCCGTGTTTGTTCCCTCACCCACTCTGCCCGCTTCCGATCTCTTAACGTCACACCTATCATTTTTCTTTCCATGGCTCGCTGCGTTGTCCTTAACTGAAGCTGAACTCTTTTCGTTAGCCTCCACGTTTCTGCCCCGTAGGTGAGTACCGGTAAGATTATGCTGTTGTACACTTTCCTCTTGAGGGAAACTGGTAAACTGCCACTCATGATCTGCGAGAATTTGCCATATGCGCTCCACCCCATTCTTATCCTTCTAGTTATCTCCCTCTCATGATCCGGATCAGCTGTCACTACCTGCCCTAAGTAGACGTATTCCGGCACCATTTCTAGGCTCTCGCTGCCAATTGTGAACTGTTGTTCCCTTGCTAGGCTGTTGAACATTACCTTGGTTTTCTGCATGTTAATTTTTAGACCCATCGATCTGCTCTGCCTGTCTAACTCGTTGATCATGATTTGCAGTTCATCTCCTGAGTGACTCAGCAAGGCAATGTCATCAGCAAATCTCAGATTATTTAGGTATTCTCCATTTATTCTTATTCCCAACTCTTCCCAATTCAGGCCTCGAAATACCTCCTGCAAACATGCGGTGAACAGCATTGGCGAGATCGTGTCTCATTGCCTGACGCCCTTCCTTATTGGAATTTTATTGCTGACTTTATGGAGGACTATAGTAGCTGTGCAGTTGCTATATATATCTTCCAGTATTTTGACATAAGGCTCTTCTACCCCCTGATTACGCAATGCCTGTATGACTGCTGAGGTTTCCACTGAGTCGAATGCTTTCTCGTAATCAATGAAAGCTATATATAGAGGTTGGTTATATTCTGCGCATTTCTCTATCACCTGATTGATAGTGTGAATATGATCTATTGTAGAATATCCTTTACGAAAGCCTGCCTGATCATTTGGTTGATTAAAGTCTAACGTTGCCCTGACTCTATTAGCGATCACCTTAGTAAATACTTTGTAGGCAACGGATAGTAAGCTGATCGGCCTGTAATTTTCCAAGTCCTTGGCGTCTCCCTTCTTATGAATTAAGATAATGTTTGCATTCTTCCAAGCTTCTGGTACAGTCGAGGTCATAAGGCATTGCGTATACAGGGTGGCTAGTTTCTCTAGCACGATGTCCCCTCCATCCTTCAACAGATCTGCTGTTACCTGATCCTCCCCAGCTGCTTTTCCCCTTTTCATTGCTTCTAAGGCTTTCTTTACTTCATCTTTCGTAACTGGCGGGATGACGTATTGCTGTGCACTGCTGTCTTTCTCATTAGCGCTCTGATTACATTGGCTACTGTACAGGTCTGTGTAGAACTCTTCGTCTACGTTAACTATCTTATCCATATTGCTAATGACATTGCCCTGCTTGTCTCTTAATGCATACATCTGGTTTTTACCTATGCCTAGTTTCCTCTTCACTGTTTTTAGGCTACCTCCGTTCTTTATAGCATGCTCGATTCTCTCCATATTAAACTTCCTTATGTCGGCTACCTTGCGCTTATTTATTAACTTTGATAGCTCCGTTAGTTCTATTCTATCGGTAGTGTTAGATGCCTTCCTGTTTTGGCGCTTCTTAATCAGATCTTTCGTCACCTGAGATAGCTTCCCGGTATCTTTTCGAACTGTCCTACCGCCTACTTCTACTGCGCACTCCGTAATTATTGATGTCAGGTTATCGTGCATTGAATGAACATCAAGATCATCTTCCTCAGTTAAAGCCGAATATCTGTTTTGCAGCGCTATCCTAAACTCCTGTGCTTTCCCTCTTACGGCTAACTCGTTTTTGGTCTTCTTCTTCGCTAGCTTCTTCCGTTCCCTCTTCAAGTCTAAGCTAATTCTAGACCTTACCATTCTATGGTCGCTGCAGCGCACCCTTCCGAGGACGGCCACATCCTTAATGATGCCAGGTTTAGTGCATAGTATGAAGTCGGTTTCATTTTTAATCTCACCATTGGGGCTCTTCCAGGTCCACTTCCTGTTTTCTCGTTTGCGGAAGAAGGTATTCATGATCCGTAAATTATTTCTATCCGCGAATTCGACTAATAACTCTCCCCTGCTATTTCTAGAGCCTATCCCATAGTCACCTACCGCGTGGTCGTCAGCCTGCTTCTTGCCCACCTTCGCATTGAAGTCACCCATCAGTACAGTGTACTGCGATTTTACTTTATTCATTGCTGATTTTACGTCCTCATAGAAGCTTTCAACGGCCTGGTCATCATGGCTGGATGTGGGTGCGTAGGCCTGCACCACTTTCAGCTTGTACCTCCTATTCAGCCTAATTACTATAGCTGCTACCCTCTCGTTAATACTGTAGAGCTCCTCTACGTTGCCAGCTATATCCTTATTAATGAGGAAACCCACACCTAGTTCTCGTCTATCCTCTAACCCGCGATAGCACAGTATGTGTCCGTCCTTTAGTACTGTATACGCCTCACCTGTCCTCCTAGCTTCGCTAAGCCCTATCACATCCCATTTAATTCCCGCTAGTTCCTCGAACAGCACTGCTAGGCTAGCCTCACTAGCTAAAGTTCTAGCGTTAAACGTTGCCAGGTTCAGATTCCAATGGCGGCCTGTCCGGAGCCAGAGATTCTTAGCACCCTCCGCTGCGTCACAGGTCTGACCGCCGCCGTGGTCAGCTGCTCTGCAGCCGCTGGGGACTGAGGGCCGAGGGTTAATTGGTTTGATCATAGAAGGTTGTGGCCATGTACTACACCAGGGTGGCCAAATCCTGTTCTGGTGAGAGAGTGCGTTGTCGGTTCTGGTCACCGAGATAAGGCCGCACTCCAGGCCTGGTTATGCAATTCCATCGACACGCGTTTTTTTTTTAAACCCGGTGGAGAATTGCGCGGCACCAGGATTTGAACCCCGGTCCTCCTGCACGCGAGGCGGATGTTCTACCTCTACGCCATCGCTGCATCGCTGCATACGGGGCCAACGTTGGGCCAATTACTTGTGCTGCTTGGGCCCTACCCGGGAGTCTTCTCGCAGTTTTACCGTGCAGCCGAGTATTCTGTGGAGCGCTCTTACCGTCATCGTTTGCGCTAGCCTGTGAATCTTTGAGTGTAACAGGGCTTCTCTGAGTTCCTCGGAGGTTTTGGGTAAGCTCAGGTCAAGGAGCTGTTCCGTTCACGTTGTCTGCGCTAGCTTGAATTGGCGACACAAAGGAAGTGCAATGCGAACGGGCGATGTGTGGATTTTGAACTATAATGTTTTTGTTGTGACTAAATGAAAAGGAAAGAGCACACTTCTGTCCACTGCCTCGAACTGAGCCACAATCTCGGCCACGTGCAGCCAGAGAAGAGTTGAAAGAGATGTAAGAGGAAAGACTGGAAGAAGAGACGCGGGTCGCAACAACCGCGTCCGCCGAAGCGCTGGCGCCGGCTTTAGCAACAGATACCGCATTGGCAAGGAGCTCTCGCCGCAACTGGCGACCACCCCTAGATCCGAGACCCGAAGGGACAGATCAAGCCACCTCCTGTCCTGTCGCCTTTCATAGCGAAGTGCGTGGAGTCGTAGGTAGTCCAGCAGGTAAAAGATACTGGAAGCCATCGTAACCAATCTCAGTGTTCGGTTCTACACGTGTGAAATATTTACTTTTCCCCCATTGATGCCTTCTCTCAAGAGCCCGGTTCTAGTGCCGTTCACAGTGAGACAATTTTGGCGTCGTTGCTTTACTGGTAATCACTCCCGCGACATGCATTTTCTGAATAATAATATAATTGGTTTTGGGGGAAAGGAAGTGGCGCAGTATCTGTCTCATATATCGTTGGACACCTGAACCGCACCGTAAGGGAAGGGAGGAAAGGAGGGAGTGAAAGAAGAAAGGAATAAAGAGGGGCCGTAGTGGTGGGCTCCGGGGTAATTTCGACCACCTGGGGATCTTTAACGTGCACCGACATCGTAGAGCACACGAGCGCCTTAGCGTTTCGCCTCCATAAAAACGCAGCCGCCGCGGTCGGGTTCGAACCCGGGAACTCCGGATCAGTAGCACCCGCCGCGGTGGCTCATGCGTTAGGGCGCTCGACTACTGATCCAGAGTTCCCGGGTTCGAACCCGACCGCGGCGGCTGCGTTTTTATGGAGGAAAAATGCTAAGGCGCCCGTGTGCTGTGCGATGTCAGTGCACGTTAAAGATCCCCAGGTGGTCGAAATTATGCCGGAGCCCTTCACTACGGCACCTATTTCTCTTTCTTCTTTCACTCCCTCCTTCATCCCTTCCCTTACGGCGCGGTTCAGGTGTCCAACGATATATGAGACAGATACTGCGCCATTTCCTTTCCCCAAAAACCAATTAATAATAATAATCAGTAGTCGAACGCTCTAACCACTGAGCCACCGCGGCGGGTCTAGCCTCTAATGAACAATTAAAAATTTCCCCTCCGGCTTCGTAGGTACTGAATCTATGCTTGCTTCTCTCCTTCGCATCGCCACGTACTGAACCATTCTCAAGTGCAGCCGCGCAATAGAGCATCTTGGAGATATTCGCCTTGACCGCAGAGTGATTGCGAAGTTTTTACTGGCGACGCATCGCGCTGTCGACGACAACCTTTATCCATAGAAGTCCTTCCCGTGCAACTTCTGCTGTAGAAAGAAATGCTGCAATTAAGGCTCGTCTTCTTCACGATTCTGAATGAACGGCGGCTGCTGCGATGCTCCACACTTGATTAAATGGACACTGAGGACGAACTAAAATCAGATTTCATCGATAGATTACCGCATTCTGACGACAAAAACGCTACTTTCACTCAAAGCGAAGCTTCTGTCATTTTGGAAAGACGGAAAAATATAAATGCAGGTACCACCACCATGGTGGTGGTGGTAGTGGTTTTATTAAAAATAATAGTAAAAAGGAAGGAAAAGATTTTTGCTAGCCCCGGCATCTGCCATCGATACTGAAGCACCTGAGTTGGGGCAGCGGAAATAAAGGACAGCAGGCAGAATGGAGAAATGAAATGAAAGAGGTGAGGGGACAGGAATAGAGGACAGGGGGAGAAGTAATATGTACAAACTATTTACACAATAAGAAATGTGTCCAGGTTGTGCGCGTGATTAGTTCATTTTAGAGGAATTAAATCACACACGCGCACAGCATTGTGCAGGTTACAACTGGAGTGGGGCGTCCAGTTATTAATCGTTCAAGGTAGAACTCGCGGAGCGTTCGGTCACTGCGTGTAACTACCTGACGGAGAACAGACGGGACGTCAAGCCCGTGTGTTCGAGGAATGCACAGAGGCTCACCAAAGTTCGCTCACGAGTGCGCGCACTGCCCTGCGGCCACAATAGCATCTTGATGGAGTCTGGTAGTATGCCCTGCGCCCTATAGGCCGCGAGCATATCGCGACGCGCTGCTTGGAGCTCAAGGGGCCACGCTCCTGCCTCGGCCAACGTTGCGGCGCACTGCGAGTTTTTGGGCAGGCCTAGGCACACGCGCAGGGACTTGCGGTGCTGAAGCTCGAGCTTCTTCCAGCACGGCTTGCGCACCGTGACGAGCGGCAGCGCATAGAGCACCGCCCCCAAAGCTGCGGCATTGTATAGACGCAGCGCGGCTTGCTGGGAGATGCCCTGGCCTCGAGCGGTGAGCTTGTGCACGGCGGCGGTGATCCTCTTCATCTGCAGACAGGCCTTGGTCACCGCGGGGCGGAAGGAAAGGCGCCAGTCGATGTCCAGGCCAAGGTACCGCACCGATTTACTCCAAGGAATCGGAGTCCCGTCCAGTGACAGTGGCGCAATGTGCGCGCGCGAGCGCGAAACGCAGGCCATGGCCACCGATTTGTCCGCGCTCAGCGACAGACCAAGGCCGCGCAATCTGGCATCGATTGCGGTCAGAGCTCCCTGAAGGCACCCCCGCACGCGGAACGCCTCGCCCGGTGGTCCCCGGCACCACAGAGCTATGTCGTCTGCATATATGGACATGTACACATGGTGTCGCCCGCTCGTGGGGAGGGAGGCCGGCACGACCGACATGGCCACATTAAACAGAAATGGTGATAGGACAGAGCCCTGCGGCACGCCCATGTCGACCGGGCAAGGCTTGGAGAGCTTACCCCCTACTCGTACGCGCATGGTGCGCCCGCTCAGGAAGCCATGAACGTATCGCAAAAGGCGCCCGCTCACACCGGCCCCCTCAAGCACCGCGAGAATTGGTGCGCGGTGAACGTTGTCAAAAGCGCCCGAGACGTCCAGTAGCAGCAGCAGCGCGACCCGGCCTGCTCCCCTGGCATGCTCCAGCGCTGTAACAACGTCCGATATAGAATCAGCCGTGCACTGCATCCCACGGAAACCCGTCTGCCGCTCGTCAAACAAATCAGCCTCCGCAGCCCGCTCGTTCAGACGCTGCAACGCCATATGCTCCATGAGCTTACCTGCCGCCGATGTTAATGCCACTGGCCGGTATCCGCTCAGCTCTGTAGGTGGGCGCCCTGCCTTTCGGATGGGACAAACGACCGCGGTTCGCCAATCCTCCGGTAGCTCCCCGCGTTCCCACACCAGGTTGATCTGCTGCAGGAGGATCTGTCGTTGCTGCGCATCCAGGTTTCGCAGCATTTGGTATGTCACCCCGTCCGGTCCGGGCACCGAGCGGCGGCGGCAGCGCTGCAGCGCATTGTTCAATTCCGCCGCGGTGAACGGCGCATCACATGGACCTTCCGAGGCGACGGGCGAGGGACTGGCGTCGCTTCTGGGGCTCTCAGGAGCAGCTATGTTAGCGGCGTTTGCGGGGCTGGGCGGCGCGAACCGATCGGCAAACCGCTCTGCCAATTCTACAAAGCTGAGCCCGCTGGAGATTGCGAGGGCGGCCAGCGGTTGACGGTTTGCCTGTGGTTCGGTGATGCGCCGCAGGGTGTCAAACAGCCTCCGCGAGCTGACATCTTCCTCCATCCGTTGGCATAGTGAAGCCCACTGCCGGCGGTATAGCTTGTTGGCGTGGCAGCGCGCTGCTGCGTCCAAGCGGTTGTAGACAGTCCAGTCGGCGGCTCTGTCTGTGCGTCGCGCTCGTCGCTCTGCGCGATCTCTCTTCTCGCGCAGATTGAGCAGCTTCATATCAGGTGTGGGCTGCCCTGCCCTCACCTCTCCTCGTTGGGTGGCTGCGAGAGCGCTTCGGACTAGGCTTGAAAAGAAATCTGCGCCAGGGGCCGCCGCCTCGTCGACCGCCCGCCTGAACGCACTCCAGTTGGTAATGGAGTAGGCACGTTTGGGGCGCGCCTCCATCGCAGTGGGTTCAATTAGGATCGAGTAATGATCCGAGCCCCAGAGAGATGGTGATCGCCGAAATGTCGCCTCGATGCCTCTGGATGCGAAGGCAACGTCGATGCAGGAGCCGGTTGTTCCGCGTCGTCGAAAGGTGGGCTCGCCGGTGTTCAAGGGGGTGAGTCCCAGCTGCGTTGCTGCGTCGTGCAGGTCGTCTCCACGCGCGGAGTGGTGCGCACTGCCCCACGCACTATGGTGGGCGTTAAAATCACCACAGATGATTTGGCGCGGGGCACAGCACGAAGACACAGCACGAAAACACAGCGCGTTCCACGCGACAGCTGGACGCACATAAACACTGGCCACCGACGTGTCAACACCACCGACGCGCACTGTCACCACCACGCACTCCTGGGCGTCAGATGTCGCCGCCGCCGAGCCGACGAGGGTGTGCTGGACGTCCTGCCGCACGTATATCGCGCACCTTGATTTCCCGGGGCGATGAGATGTTACACAACAGGGCACTGCAGCACAGGTGGGTTCCTCGCACGTGGTGGCTGAGTGGTAGCCAATGTAGCCAGGTAGCCGCATCTGGGGCTCCCCGTCATGTGAACGTACGTACGTCTCCTGCAGCGCGATAACTTCCGGCGAATCCTGTGCGATGCGAACTCGCATTTCGGCGTACCGCGACGCAAACGAGCGCACGTTCCACTGCAGGATGGATGGTATGCGGGAGGGAGTCCGGCGGCTAGCCATCATGCTGGCTTATCTGTGCGGCAGCACCCGCTGCTTCTAAGCAAGCCCGGTGTCCATCGGTGCCCTCCGGGAAAAGTGCGCTGAGGGCGCGCAACGCCAGCTTTAGGCGCGCGATCTCCGCGTCCCGTGCGTCAGGGGGCTGGCCGTGAGAAGCGGCCGCAGGCTTGTGCCGCGCTGTACGGGACGCCGGGCAACCGGACCGCCGCTGCCGCTGCCGCTGCCGGCGCTGCCGTTGCTTCTGTGTCTGCTGCTGCTGCTGCTGGGGTGTTCCCCTGACGACCTGCGCATAAGAAAGAGCGCGCGGCGTCTGCTGATGTTGCTGGGCTGGGGCCGCTGTCTCAGCCTGGACGACGGCTCGGACAACCCGCCTGGACATCGGGGCCATGGATGTGGCCATTAAAGTGGCCACGTGACGCTCTCGCTGCCAGTGCGGGCACGCTGGGTCAATGGCTGCGTGCCGCCCCCTGCAGTTAATGCAGCGGGGCTTGCTCGCGCAGGTACCAGGCTCGTGCGGCCCGCCGCAGCGCGTGCATCGGGCAGGAGCACGACACACCTCAGTGGCATGCCCCAGGCTGGCGCACTTGGCACACTGGAGCGGCCGGGGACGGCAGGGGCGGACCGCGAGCCTGCGCTTGAATATGGTGATGAACGCCGGGGGTATCGGCGCCGCAAAACGGAGAGCGAGTGTGCTGCCCGACAGAGACGCCGACACCATCGGTACCGTTGACTCCACCGCCGCTAGCAGCTCCTCCGCCGTCCTGCGCCCGTCCACACCGAAGACCAGGCCGGAGCTTTGATTCCGAGGAGGAGGCTCCTTGGCGCAGACCGGCACGCCGCGGATGACGGTCGTGGCTAGCAGGGCCTGGAGAGCATCGCTGCTCCCCGCGTCCACTGCCACCACATTCCGCCGCATGTTTACCCGGACGGCGAGGACGCCCGGGCGGGATCCGATCTCCTCGGCCAACTCCCAGCCCTGTTCCCTGGTGAAGGCGGTGCCCCGGTTCGCCGGCCGAAACAGCACCATCCCCACCAGGCTGGACGGGACCTCGACGGCAGCCGCGGCTCGCTCCAGGGCAGCTCTCCGACGCCGCTGCGCCTTGGTGGTGATAATGCGCCACGGGACCAGGCTGGCCCCAGCATCAGCGTCGCCGCTGCCTGCGGGGCATTGCTGCGGCGCGCCGCGGAGTTGGGCGCGCTCGCTGCCAGCAGACGAAGCCCCAGCCGCAGCCTGGTCTCGTGCGGCGGGATTTGGTGAGGTCGCACCCGTTTTTCTTCCGGACGCCGTCGCCCCACCAGCAACAGCAGCAGCTCAGCAGCAGCCTGGAGGTGGGCTCCATGGGGCTCGTGCTGGGAAGGCCCTGCTCCTTCGAGTGTGGAGGGAGAGGGAACAGTGACGGTGGGGGGCCTTCGAGCTTCCCGCTTGGCCACCGCGATGTCCCTTTTGGTTTCCGAGTCCCTCTCCTCCTCGGACCCTGTTGAGCGTCGCCGTTTCCGGAGAGCAGACTCGTCCATTGGGGTGCACATGCTCTCCTCGGCTGCAGGTGTCCGCGGTGAGCCCGCAGCAGCAGCATCAGGGGGAGAGGGCATCACAGCCGGTTCCCCAGAAGTAGCAATGGCGGCAGGAATCGCAGGGGTGGCCAGAAATGGCTGGGAGGGAGCCGCCATGGAGTTCTGCGTCTGGTGAGCGAGCGCCATGGCGTCCCTCAAGGCTAGAACGCGTCGGTCCGCCGGCGACACGACCAAGGTCCCGATGACGGACTCAAGGTTCTCCGAGGTGTTGATGAGCGCCGCCGTCAGGCACCTCGCCGTGTCCCGCAGATCAGCGATCTCGGCCTGCATTCGCCGAATGGTGCTGGACAACCTTCCTCTGGACGGCGTTCGTCTCCGTGATCGTGAGCGTGAGCGGCCTGCCCTGCGTTGCTGATTGTCACCGCCGAACACAGGCCTTCGCTCGTTCACGGTGTCTGTGGCCTCCATGGGGTGGTGGTGGTGGTGAAAACATTTATTACGGATGAATAGGAGGTATGTTTGGATCAGCCCGTAAGGGACCGATCCGTACAAGCACTAGGTGGAGGTCCCTAGTATGGGACCCCAGTGGCGGTTGCCGCCGCCCGGGCGCGCCCGACTAAGGCTTGTTGGGCCTGTAAGTCGTGGCAGCCGAGCAGGGTCGCCTCCCAGTCCTCCCGGGTTGGGTTGGGGATGGGGGGAAAAGCGGGGTGGAGGGGCAGGCCCAAACCATGTGATAGGTGGCAGAGGACACTGCACTACAGTGTGGGCAGCTGCCACTAAAGGAGGGGTCAAAATGTTTTAGCGCTGCCGGGCACAGCAATGTATTGGTGAGAAGGCGGAGAAGGAGCCGCTCATCCGCCTTCTTCAGGCCTTTACATGGACTAGGGTAAAGGCGATGACAATTTTGATAATATGTTGTAATATCTTTGAATGTATAGACCGGATTAAAATCGGGTTCCTGATCGGATGGGGAGGAGAAAACAGCCCGGTGAGAGAGCGCGCGGGCGGCTGCGTCTGCTGCCTCGTTTCCTGCCAACCCCTGATGAGCAGGGGCCCATATGAGGTAACGGTGTGCGGGGTCCGTATCCCGTATGCAATTTTGGTATATTCGATAGGCTAGGAAGGGAGTGCAGCCTTGTTCGACGTTCCGACAGGCCCCTCGCGAGTCGGTGATTATGTATTTTGAATTGAAATGTGAGGCCGCGAGAGCAATCGCGACCTCTTCTGCTTGTGTTACACTGCGGGCTCTGAAAGTTAGGCCGTTAACTGTGTTGCTGTTGTGAACTACCGCGGCCGTGTACCATCCCCCGTGGTGAGGGCCGGAGGCGTCCACGTAGTAGACACCTGTTTTGTTGCCATAATATCGGGCTAGCGCTTCCGCTCGTGCCAGGCGCCGACCATTATGGTCTTCGTGTGACATGTTTGCTGGAAAAGGCCGCACGTGGAGGGCACGTCTCCACAGTTCCGGGATGCGAAACCTGTCTTCCATTGGAGGGGTGTGTTGGATATGGAGTCGAGCAAGAAGGCGGCGACCCGACTCCGTTAGCGACAGGCGCGTGTACTGGTTTGTAAGGTGCGCCTCCCGGAGCTCCCGGAAAGTGTTCACCACCCCAAGAGCCATAAGCCGGCTGTTTGAAGTAGTGATGGGGAGGTCAAGGGCACGTTTGACAATTTTGCGAAGGATGACCTCAAGGACGGCCTCCTCTTGTTTCCGTAGGTGGAGATAAGGAGTCGAATAGAGAATTCGACTAGTTACGAAGGCGTTTGCCAGCCGCAAGGCATCCCTACTTCGTAACCCTCCGCGTTTGCTGGAAACCCGGCGGACCATGCGGCCCACCTGGTCGCCCACCTTACGGAGTTTGGCCAATGTAGTGTCTGGCCGCCTGTGTTTGTGGATGTAGAGTCCGAGTACCCGTATCTCATCACTTTCGCGTATGGGACCGCTCTCAAGAGAGAGAGATATTTTAGTTGTGCACTTCTGTGAGGGGCGGAGGTGCACAAATTTCGATTTTTGAGGGGAACATTGAAGACCGCAGCGGCGGGCGTAGCGGTCTACTATCGTCGCCGCTGTTTGCAGGCTGGTTTCAATGTCTCCTGTGCTGCCCTGTGTGGCCCACAGAGTGATGTCATCGGCGTACAGGGCGTGCTGCACGCCGGCGACACCACTCAGCTGGGCCGGCAGGTGCATCATGGCCAGATTAAAGAGCAGCGGGGTAAGTACCGCGCCTTGAGGGGTTCCCCGCGTGCCGAGTAGGTAAGGACCATGGTCTCTATCTTGAATTCGAATGTAGGATTGACGATCCATTAAAAATTGGCTTATGTATTGGAATGTGTTGAGGCCACAGTCGGTGTGACTTAGGTTAGTGAGTATGATCTCATGTGTTACATTGTCAAATGCCCCTTTAAGATCCAGGGCGAGTACTACCCGGTCATTATGGGGGCATTCGAGGGGGTCAAGGACTTCCCGATTGAGTTGCAGGAGGACATCCTGTGCGGATCTGTGTGGGCGGAATCCGAACATGGTGCTCGCAAAGACTTGTTTGTGTTCATGATATGTAGATAACCGATCCCGCACCATCGTCTCCATTAGTTTGCCCACACATGAGGTGAGAGAGATGGGGCGGAGGTTATCTGTGTCAATTGGTTTGCCAGCTTTAGGAATAAAAGTCACCAAAGCCGTTTTCCATTCGATTGGCAGGGGGGTGTCCCCGCGCCAAATCGCATTGACGTATTCCAGGAGGGACTGGTATGCCAAGTCGGGCAGGTTCGTAAAAAGCTTGACGGTGTCCTTATCCCGTCCTGGCACAGTGCCCCGTTTCATTTTGGCGAGAGCCGCCCGCAGATCATGGAGCTGGAAAGGTTGATCCAGCTCCGTGTTCTCTCTGCCTGCATAAGAGTACGCAGATCCACGGGGGTCTTGGGCTGTACACAGATACTGGTCCCGAAGTTTCTGTGCCAGTTGAGTCGTGTTGCCAGGAAAATGGTGCATGGCTCGCTGCAAATGTTTTTTGTGTTTCGGTTCGTGTTTGGGTTGGGTCGAGTTGGGCTCGAAAGAGACGCCAAGTGTTTCGGCTGGACATTTGTCGCGCGGCCGTGTTGCATCTATCTACCCAGTTGGAGTCGGCGAGTTGGGACGCGTACTCTGCCGCTTTCTGGGTAAGCTCGGCAATTCGAGCTTTAAGCTTTCTGTTGTGTTTCTGGCGTCGCCAACGACGGACGAGGCTGCGACGGGCTTCCCAGAGGTGTAGAAGGTGGTTATCCACGTCCGTGACCGCCTCTGAGAGCTGGATGTGTGTTCCATGCGAGGAAAGGTGTGCCAGCAGCTGTTGGGACCATGCTGTGTAGCCTTGCGCGGAAATGGGTGTATTATCAAGTGAGTTAAAATTTTGCCTGAATTTCGTCCAATCTGGGATATGGGCTTGTGTTCTGGGACGCTTGAGGGGGCGTGTGCGTAGTGTAGTGTTAATGATGCAGTGGTCGCTACCGAGGGTCTCCTCGGTGTTGAGCCAGTCTGCGTGTTTCAAAACAAAGAGACGGGATTCCAGACGGGATTCCGTCACACTCTCGACTTCAGTCTGCGTGTTGTATGTTGCGAGCGAAGGTTAAGTCCGGACACGTATCCCGTGTCACGGAATTTCCTAGCCGGGTTGGGTGGACAGGGTCCGTGTGGAGGGTGAGGCCCAACGTGGACGCAAGCTCCGCCAGCTTACGCCCGCGTGACTCCTCCTTGCGATACCCCTATTGCTGACTGGGAGCGTTAAAGTCGCCCACAATAAGCAGGGGATCGCGGCCCGCTACTCTTAGCGCGCGGCTAAAGAGGTCCGCAAAAGTCACTCGCTTTAGTTTGGGAGAGCAGTACACGTTGAGTATATGCAACGGTGGGCCCTGCGGCGGACTGGTAGGAGGGTCACCATTACATAAGAGTACTCTAGTGGGAGGTCGAGATCCACTAGATTTGCTGTGTAGTCTTTGTGGACAAGAAGACAAGACGCGGGATCCTGTTGGAACGTCGTGTAATTTGAAATTGTGGCGCCCAGGCCTGGCTCTTGGAGGGCAACCACGGCTGGTAAGGACTCGAAATTTTCAAGGTAGAGGCGGAAATTGGCCCGCTTAGTGCGGTCCTTAAAGCCTCTACAGTTCCACTGTGTTATTGAAGTTGACATGGCCGAATTGGAGATGGCGGAATTCCTTTGATTAAGGTGTCTCGCCATGATTTAAAATTCTTGGGGGGAGGAGGAGGGATTGGCTGCCTCAGAGCCAGCTACTTGCGCCATCAAGGGGGTGATGACGGAAGGAGCGGGGCAGTTGTCCTCATTGTCCGAATCAATAATCAGACGGGTGAATTTTGAAGGGCGGGATACGTCCCTAATGGGTCCCGTCCGTCGGAGGAGGCGGGGGTTGTCCGAGATGTGTTTTGAGACCACCGCGGGGACGGCAGATTTGACCTTTGTCAAGATCTGGTCCATGGCGGTCTTGATCATATATCGCAATTTAGAGGTTAAGCGCTCCTCCATCGCAGAGATGGCTGTCACGAGGGCAGGCGAGATCTCCGCGTCGCTCTCCATTGCGTCCGAGTTCTGCGGGCTCGGTGCGGCGGACGCCAATTTTGATTCTAAATTTTGAATTTTGTTGAGCAAAAGCTCATTCTGTGCCCGGAACACGTCTATCTGTTTTTTGTATTCCGCGTCGAGTGCGGAGACGGTTACGGGGGAGGGTGAGGGATGGGAGGAAGAGGAGGCGATCTCAGCCCAGCTGCTCACCTGTTTGTGGTGTTGAGGCGCTGATGCCCGGGCGTCGGCAGCGCCAATTGTCTTGAGGGCCGGGAAGTGGCCAGTGTCTCTGCCGCTGGGCGGTGGAGGCGCCGTCTTCTTCCCGGGCGCTGGTTTCACCGACGGTGAAGAAAGTGACGATGTCTTGTGGTCGGTGCCGTGAGCACCACGCGGCGTTCCGCCACCGGCACCTGGTTTTGAATGACTTGGCTGCTTGCCAGGTCGCTGGTTTTTTGGCACCTCTGGGCGCTTAGCCTTGGGGCCATGCACCTTGAGCTGCCGGAATTTTCCCGTGCAGTCGCGGGAGTTGGTAGCGTGGGCTTGCCCACAGACTGCACAGGACAGACTGCATTCATGCTGCGCCTTGACTCCGTCGACGGTCGGAGCCGTTTGGCCACACAGGCCGCACTTTTCATCCGGGCAGGGGCAGGTGTCTGCTCGGTGGCCCACAGTGCCGCACCGCACGCAGGCCGGAATGGCTCTCTTGTACGGACGCACAAGGGTCACCTCAGAGTTGTAATGCACATATCGCGGCACCACTTTTCCCACGAAGGTGAGCGACGCGACGTCGGATTTGCCAAGCTTGCGGATATCGGCAAGCTCTCCAGCACGCCACTGGATATTGTTTTGGAGGGACTCACTGGTATCGTGCTTGGCCACGGTGATGACGCCGCGGCACACGTCTCCAGTGAGTTTCAACTGGCCGTACATGGAGAGCTGGCCCTTCGGCGATGTTAGTTGAAAATCCCGCAGAAGCTTGTCCGCGACATGCGGCTCTCTGGTGCCTGCGACGATCAGGTTTTGCTCCCATGTGGGGAGCAGGCTGAGGGATGCTGCGGCCTTGGCGCCCAGGTAGTCCGCGAACGCTGCTCCCAGCTCGCCATGTTGGTAGACATCCCTGAGAGCGACGGTCACCCGGGGCTTCAGGATGATGACGATGTCTTTGGATGAAGACGCGGCAGTGGCTTTGGTTTCCAAGAGGGTCCGGTCTTAGACTGGGCCCCTCCGTTAAGCGCTGCCGCGCGCGCAGCAGCGCTGTGCCGTGTTGAGCGGCCTGCCGACGCGGCGTCCGCATTCTTGGAGGCGGCGTCCCGCTTGCGGGAGCGGCGTTCCACTAGTTTGAAGAGCCTGGGGTTCTCGATAGGCGCAGAATCCGAACTCTCAGGTGTTGGAGCTGAAGGAACCTCGGACCAGGCCATGGCGTCCGGGTCGTAGCCGCGTTGTACTTTTTGGGCAGCCATCTTGACACGGGTGGGCGACTCACTCACGGCCGAGCGTCGGCGTAGGCGTTAGGCCTAGCGCCGTCGCCACGAAACGCAAGTGAGGATCGGCCCTAAAATGCGTAAATGTTGCCCCACCTGTTTGTGAGTGGTGTCCACAGGTAGCTGTCGACTTCGCGAACACAGACGCGGCTGTGTTGACGGGGTTCCGGCCGAGGAACCGTGGCTCCAGCCAAAAGTTGGTGGAGACGATGCGCTGTATGTCCACTCGCTTCGCGCGCTCACAGCGCCCTCGCCTCCATGGGGAGACCCCGCAACGCCGCGAAGCCTTAGGCCCAGCGTCCGAAGGAGCAGAGAGCTAAAAAACACGTCCGCTCGCTTCGAACGCCCACCGAAGAATACCACCACCATTGACCGATTTCGCATTTACACTGCGTGCGCCGACAGTGCAATCGTCCTAATCTCAGACACCGCAAGTTTAAATCGAGCAGGGAGAAAATTTTAAATGCAATTTTTAATCCATAAATATATCGTTCCCTGCCGGGCAAACAGGAAATACAAAGACTGATCTACAGAATAGACTTTAGCAAAAGCAAAAGAAATTGAACGCAGCCTCCTTCACTGGCTTGTTAATTGCTTTAATCTAAAGGAGGTTTTAATGAAGATAGGACAGCGAAAAACAGCTTGCTCGGAGAAGATGCAGTCATCTCGTCTTTGCTAATTGGCTGGACGAAAGCCCCAACGCCATCGATCATCCCATTACTACGCCTCTGAAGAAAGTTGAATTTTCGCTGCGAGCTGAGTTCTGCGTGGAGGTGGAGACTAAGCCAGGGCTCCTGCCGTTACTTTTGAGTTATCGCTGAGGCATAACATATGCGCAACCAGGGAAGAGCAGTAAGCTTTGTCTGAATTTAAGAGCTTTGAGACTCGAGACAATTTATTCTCATTTCATTACTCCTCTGTGGCGAATGTTGTGCGTGATTGAATTGAACTGAAACATTTTCTTTAAAATTTGACTATTAAAACGCTTTGTTCGTTGTGCATTCTGTGCTGAAGTGCATCTCCGGGGCAGTGTTTATTCGGTTACATGCACGTTTGATTATCTGTGGTGGCAAAGGGCTCCCTCCGAGAGAAACTTTCCTCAAAAGGAGCGAGCTGACTGACAAAATAGCACATCCACGTTTGTACAGCTTCGCCAACAAGAAGCACGCAAAATAATTTTCGGGCTAGACGTTCATAAAGATCCCAAATGCGAGAGAAATGACTGAAAAGAGCTATGAATGCTGCAACGCGTGCCTTTTTTGATGTGCACAGGACGAGCGAAATGGTCGATGAGAAAGAGGAACGGAGGAGAAACGCTGTTAGGAGTCAACTGCACCAAGCACCACGAATAAAAGCCGATTCAGGCATAGTAATTTATTTGGTACGGTATGAAACAGTACTTTATACACTACGTTGTAAAAACAGTTCCATACCTTTCGGAGACACTCATGTGATTCAGAACACTGTAGGCACCCCATTAGGTAGTAGCTGCGCCCTCGGTCCGGTTCGATCGAAACATAAGGCGGTAAAGTGTTCACTGCAAAGTCGGCTGCTTAGAACAGGTTGCCGCCTATTCCCTCTTAAATTTATTCGCCGTTGATAACATATCTTGAGCCAAGAGCGCGGAATGCGCAACACATTAAAGCACAGCGTTGGCGACGCTAGCGCAACGGCACGACATAAAGTTGAGCAGACAAGGCTCCGTACGTGTTAGGTACTTGTTTTGTGTATCGACGTCGTGTCGTCTGCTAACATCGTCCTATAGAGATGCAAAGTACCCTTCTTTTTTAAACGTCTTTACCGAGAGAGAGAGAGAGAGAGAGAGAAATAACATATATTAGCACCCGTCAAAAGGTTGACGGGGATCCAAAGCGCAGCTCGGTCCCAGCCATGTCCGCTCCCTCAGCCGGCCGTCAACCGGGATCTCGTGCATTTCTGCAGCGGACAGGGCGAGACTGATGACTACAAGTTGTTTCTTTTCTTCCTGTTTGAGAAGCAGTGCCTCTCAGGAGTAATTTGCTCTGTCATGTTCTCCAAAGATAGGACACGTCCATATCATTTGGACCATGTATGCTATGCACTCAGAACGCTTGCACCTGAGGTAAAAATCTACAGGCGCCACTTGCTATAAAGCTGGGGTGTTGGGAATACTCCGGTTTGTAGCTTACGCCAGAGATTGACTATATCTTTACCGGAGACTTCGCTGGTCTTCTCATGGAGTAAACGGTGCAAAAGGTGAAAAACTGTGCAAATCATGCTCAAGACCCATTTCGTGTAGTTGCAAAGGCTGACTTCGAGGACGAAGCCGCTTACTTGCGGTGGCTAAACCTTCGCAAGCCCGATGCTCTATCCAGCCCCCTAGTGGAGGTCAGTGGTCGTGCCTGCATATCAGCTTTCAGACTGAACCGGCTGTTAGACCTCGGCTGGACGACGGCATTGGACTACGGAAACACTGTTCCAATATAGGTCTGATCAGAACGGGTACCGGAGTCGTTGTTTGCCTATACGTGCTCCATGTGCACTTAAGCAGCAAGACCGCATAAGAGAACTACTTCGCTGTTTGAGATTCATGGACACCGTTTGCGGCTGGAATAATATGGAGAGAAGATAAAAGGGAAAAAAATAAAATCGCAATAAAATAAGTGCATTCTTCCTGGTATGACAGCGAGTGGGCGGTCCCAACTTTCAGCGGTGCATAGAAAAACTCGTTCTGAAACGATCGTAGGATGTAGTAGGCAACTTTCGTTTCCAAATTTCCTAGCAATGTCCAAGGCGATTGAACAATTGGCGGGCGACAATATCCAAATTGTCTTACAACAAGCAAGGTCTCATTACCAACGCTGTATTGTAAAACCTTAAAGCAGAAACCATTTTTGAATGCGAAAGCATTGTACGGCTTACCTGCAGCGAAACCCGATGTCCACAAACAGTGGCGCCCCAAAACACGGTGGCCCGCAAGGAAAAATAAAACTTATTCCGGAGGACCGGGAAATCGAGCCCGGGACTTTCATATTGCGAGGCAGTACGCAGCATAGGCCACAAAACTCAAAACTACGTTGCTTCTTGGCGAACAAGGGTGATCATTTATTTATTTATTTATTTATTTACTTATTTATTTATTTATTTATTTATTTATTTATTTAACATAACCCTAAAGGCCCTCCTTCAAGGGTATTACTTAGGGGAGGTTAGCGTAAAAAGCATCTCTACGGAACATCAATAACAAGCAAAGAAACAATAGACAGGCTCGGTATAACATGGGACCATAATTAAGCACCAGAGAGTAAATAAACAAGCACGCGAAAGAAAACAATATACTAAGAATTATAGGTTTAAAGAAACGATAAGGCATAACGGAAATTCAATATACTACAGAGTATGTATTAGGCACGAAAAGAACAGAAGTATTCACAGAAGTGCAGCAACTCGAAAAAAACATTTAAAATGCCAACGTCACTGCGGATCAGATTAAGAAATATGGAGCCGTTAGATTCAATGGCTGTGTGCGCTGGTAAATTGGTCCACTCCATGATAGTGCCTGGTATGAATGAATTCGCAAATGCATGTGAACGACACGCGATGCTTTTAAGTTTATACACGTTGCGTTATGCCTGCGTAGGTATGTTAAAAAAAAATGAAAATCAATGGTTTCTCATTCAAAAACCCGTAAGTAGTTTTAAGTGCCCTCCGTAATTTTTAAAATGTATTTCACATGCCTCTTTGTGACACAATTAAGGGACACAATCGGTAAACGGATGAGAATATTGATAATAATAATATTAATAATAATAATAATAATAATAATAATAATAATAATAATAATAATAATAATAATAATAATAATAATAATAATAATAATAATAATAATAATAATAATAATAATAATAATAATAATAATAATAATAATAATAATCATAAATAATAATAACAATAATAATAATAATAATTTTTTTTTGGAGAAAGGCAATGGCGCAGTATCTGTCTCATATATCGTTGGACACCTGAACCACGCCGTATGGGAAGGGATAAGGGAGGGAGTGAAAGAAGAAAGGAAGAAATAGGTGCCGTAGTGGAGGGCTCCGGAATAATTTAGACCACCTGGGGATCTAACGTGCACTGACATCGCACAGCACACGGGCGCCTTAGCGTTTTTCCTCCATAAAAACGCAGCCGCCGCGGTCGGGTTCGAACCCGGGAACTCCGGCTCAGTAATAAGAATATTTATATGAATACAGCTTCTACCTAAACCAGAAACGAATTGCTGACCGAGAATCAGTAAGGACGCGAGAAAAAACATGTGCCACTCATTCCTCATTCATGAGAAGAAACGATTACAGTGGTAGATTTGCGGGAGGTTTATCGCAGTTGGTATTACAAGAGGACGGGGCTGGCCTCACTAGTGCGCAAGACAGTTGGAACCACACTCACCCCTAGCGTGCGACTTCAGTAGGGAGCCGTCGATGTTGGTTTATAACACGATAACCACAAGGTAAACGGCCCAGAAAGTCAGATTTAAAATCCGGCTTTATTTCTAAGCTTCGCATCGAAGTATATACTATATGTAGTAATATTTGGAGAGACATCCTATGCATGAGTCGGGCGTGGCGTCATCATGCGCACTCCAGTCTTGAAATCGTATTCCTCAACTTTCTAGTTGCTCACTTCAACGCGCCTGTTTATGTAGCCAAATTGGAAACATGCGTTTGGTACAGATTGCCGCTTTCAGTACGAAAAGTTACGCGAGCATTGATTCACCAGCTACGAAAATTGTTTATGAATTTGTATCTAAACGCAGCTTTTAGCCTCAAAGCCTCAAAGCGCATTTAGATTTTGCCGTTGTTGAGTAAAAGCCCGTTTTATTTTTTTCCCCCTCTGTCATCCAATGGGCCAGCAAATTGAGAGACCTCAGCGAGCAGCTCACTCCCCGGGCACTGCATTTTTTTTTCGGTGAAAAAGAACATGAAGTAATGCGGTGTCAATAATGACATCACTTGTTTTGATAATCACACCTCTTCGGATCCTACTTAGGTCTCTGTCTGGGGACAAAAAATAGGATGTAAGGAAATGGAAGCAATTGAAAACCAGGCTTCATAGAACACGGGAGAATAGGAAGCAGCAGGGGGGGGGGGGTAAAGCACGTCGCATTTCGGACCTACACCACCCCCCTTCCAGCGTGTTCTTTTATTCCCCTGCCTGATTCGAGGCGCACTAACGAACTTATTCACGTAAACGACCGTGCGCTCAGGAACACCCGCGGAGTGGTAGCGGTCGCCGGCTTTTGAAGGCCGTGTGTCGCCACTGGCGAGTCTGACCCGCCGCTGGGGCTCAGTGGTTGGGCGTCCGGCTGCTGAGCAAGAGATTGTGCGGTTGCATACTGGCAGAGAAGTCCGCATATGGATGAAGGCGAACTAAAAAACATGCACGTATGCTGCGCAATGGTGGCGCAAAGTTAAGGAAGCCATAGTGGCCGAAATTTTCCCCGGAGCCCTCCACCAAGACGCCTCTTTCTGTCTGTCTTATGTGGTCCTTGCTTTCTTCCTTCTGTACGGCAAGATTCGGATGTCCACGGAAAATTATGTTATTACTATGACTTTCCTATGCTTACGTAACAACACATTTTTGCAAGCGTCGGCCGTAGACAATGTCACCACGAGCCGCCATCAGTTCTACCTAATTTTGCTTAATGATTAAAAATGCCGACTTTCAAAGCAGGGACTAACTTTGTCACTCTAGCAAAAACTGGTTTTATGGGAAAGTTATTTTAACGACTTAATCCCTTCACAGTCCTGGTCTTGAGCGAAAGGAGACGGGATAATGTGATATTGAAGATACCGATTCGATTCATAAAATGGACGTAGATTCACCCACGCTTGCCAACCAGCGCCCAGGGAAACGAAATAAATGCGCTGTGTCCCCTTAAAAAACGTTTTTTTTTCGGCTCTATGTGCTGTTCTCGTTATTTTCTGTCCAGCCTTCCTGCAAGATCGCCTACTCAAGTCACAGCTTCCCTTGCTGTTGCTGATAGGAAGAAAGAAAAGGAAAGTGCACGGGACTGCCTACTGGCTCAAGCCGAACCACGCTCGCTGCCGCGTGCTGAAAGTAGGAGAGTTAAACAATAGGAGAGAAAGAATAGAAAGAAAAGGCGCGTGCTATTAATATGCCCCGGGCCAATCCCGGAGGCAGTGGCAATACCGGGCAGACCCGTGCTTCAAGCTGAGCACTCCGCCATATTTCAATAATAAGTTTAATATATTGAGTCCAAGGACCCCCAGCAGATATTAAATCTGGTATCAGATACCACGACAGCTTCCCTTCGAATTTTTCTCGTGTAATATTCCTAAGAAGTGACCATAGGTGGCTAAATTTGTCGATATTATGTCGAGAAATGTTCGGTCGTAAAGGAATGCAGTATCTGGGGTTGAAGTTTGAGAGCTTTATTCTAAATGGCATGCAAAAAAGTGCGAGTAGAAGTCACGGCATAGAGCTTTCTGAAAACGTTTACTCCAGAGAACGGACAAATAAACCTGGTGAATTCAGTGCAAGCGAGCGGCAAGTAGCAGTTTAGAATCATCTCGTGCTTCCCGCGATGTTAGCTGGCTAAGTACGGAACTCAGTCTGGCAGCAAAACAAAAAAAGAAAAGAATCTACTTTTGACTAAACGCTGCCTTCAGTATAGTACAGTAAGCCAGCAATTTGCATAAGTTCCCGGGTCACTGTTACGCACTCGGCAACCCGCTTCTACAGCCGTTTCCCGCAGTCTGCGCAAAGAGGGCATGCATTGTTTAGCGCCGAAGTTTGCGCCGCCCACAGCTCTGTGCCACTTTGCTAACACTGGCGAGCTAGCTGTAAGCAGAGCGAGCGGTGCAATTTTAATTACCTGGAAATGCGTTAACGCCGCTGAATGCTGAAACTTTCAGAAGAGGGGCAACGGAGTGCGGAAAGTCGCTGAGCCCCCTAAAATTTAAATCAAAGTTGTGTGTCGAGTAATTTTTTTTTATGCGGCGCACTTTGTGCACATTACAGAAGTTTCAAATTCACACTGTGTTTGGCAGACGCAGCACCAGCGCTTTTCTTGAGTTCAGTTTTTTCCTCCCGTTATCACAAGCTGCCAATTTCTTCCGTTCACATATCTAACGTTGGCAGAAATCCTACAGTTTCTCAAGATTTTTTTTCTGAAATTTCTCGGCGGATCATAGTTTTCGCCAAAAATAGTATTGTAATGGGTCCACCTTCTCGGTTTTGTAATGTTTAGCTGCGTCTACTATAACAAACACTGTTTTATTCTTTGTGCGCGTTGACCGCATTATAATGTAGATATATCATTCCATTCGCATACGCTACGCCCACCCATTTAATAAACGATCTGGCAAGCAAGTGAAGAGATCGAGATCAGTGATAGAGAGAGAGATAAAGAGGAAGAGGGACATCATTATCATCATCATCATCATCGTCTCATTATCATCATTATCACCAGAAGGGCGTTCTGGTTGGCTACCCTACACTGTGGAAGAGGGAATAGGTGACTGAAAAGGTGAAGGAGAGAAGGGGCCAGGGGCACAGTCACAATCGGTCCCTCAAGCCAGACTCTCTCAGGAAGCAAAACAGTGCCTTGTAGGCCTTGAGGGCAGTCGAGTGCGGTCGTCACGGTTCGAGGATCTTATCCTCTGTTGAAGAGCGAGGATTGTAGTTTAGTCTTCATTAAAGAAGTGAGGCATACTTACGGATGCTTTGCTTTAGTCAGTATAACACACAATCTAACTGTAAATAAAATAATGGGGGGGGGGCGGTTAACGTTAGCTTAATCTGGGCACCTGAAGTGCGCCGTGCGGGAAGGATTGAAGGAGAGACCGAGAAGAAAGACGGAAAGAGCTGCGGTTGCAAAATATTTCCGAAAAACTTTAACTATTTTGGCAATTGCAGCACATAATTTCTGTTTTCTGCAAGATTATTTGTGAAGGTACAGACATAATTACCGGCTGCATTTATAGAAGTCCTTCTACCGGACATGAAGCCATAACTGCAATTCAGGAATTCCTTCAGTACCATTCCCGAAATTCACGAATTATTATCATGGGTGATTTCAACCTCCCCGTCATAAATTGGACAACAATGCAATATACATCAACAGCTTCAGAGGCCCTCATCGATTTAATGTTCAATTTTATTCGTCATCAAATTGTTTCAACATCCACACGTACACAAAGAACAACTGGTAATATCCTAGATTTGATACTAATCAGTGATCACTTTCCTGAAACCCGTGCTCAGGTTGACGTCATAGAAGGCATACCTACCTGCCGATTACCATTACAGAGCAGTATAATATATCAGAAAAGCATGCACATCGTAACTAATTTTGCTAAAGCAGACGACACTAGTATTGTAACACACCTAGCGCACGAATTCCAATCATTTTTCGACACTGCTTCGCGTGAGACCACGGAAGTGAACACCTTGTGGGAGCAGTTTAGAAATACGGTAACTTACTGTGTAAGTGCATTCGTTCCGCGAAAAATAAAACGGCCTAAGAAAAACAATCCATGGATTACAAGGGACGTCATTCATGCACAACGGGAAATCAAGCGGCTCCGTAGATCAATTAAAGAAAAGGGGCAAAATGCTACCAAATCATTGAAACTAACCAGTGCAGTCGCAAGGCTAAAAGAAGTTTCAAAGCATGCAAAGGAACAGTACTTTACCGTGACCTTCCCTACACTTCTTAAGAATAATCCTCATAGATTCTGGAAATATTTTCGCAAAGATAAAACAGCCACATCCAACCTGTCCATGGAGGAAAAACAGACGAAAGCTAACATGTACAACGATTTCTTTAAATCTGTTTTTACAAAAGATGACGGCATTCTCCCTAACAGTTCCTGCACATCTACGGCAAGTATTGGTCCTGTCCACATACCAGATGAAGGTGTTCTTAACTTGCTGCTAAACCTAGACATAAAGAAAGCAAGTGGTCCAGACGACATCCCAAATCAGTTCCTTAAACGATATGCAGAATGGTGCAGTAAATATCTCGGTATCATTTTTCGCAAGTCTTTATCAACTTCGAAGCTACCCGACGATTGGAAAAAAGCAAAGGTTCTACCCATTCATAAATCCGGAGATACAAACACACCATCTAAATATCGACCCATTTCCTCACCAGTACGTCGCGCAAAATCATGGAGCACATTATAGCAAAACACTTAAAGCACTTTCTGGAGACGGAAAACCTATTATATTCCCATCAACATGGCTTTCGTCGTGGCTTATCAACTGTCACCCAACTAACAGAGGTTGTGCATGACCTAGCCGTTGTGCATGACCTAGCCCTTAGTATTGACTACTGCAGTCAAACAGTTATAATACTACTAGACTGCTCTAAAGCATTTGACAGTGTATGCCACAACAAACTAATAACAAAATTATGCATCATAATTGGAGATGGCCAAGTGTTACACTGGATCACAGATTTTTTGACGAACCGCTCACAATGTAACTTTCGAACAAGTTCAATCAAGACCAGTTCCCGTTACATCAGGAGTCCCGCAGGGATCTGTCCTAGGACCAGTGTTGTTCTTAGTTTTCATCAAAGATATTGCCAACAATATTGAGTGTAACATAAAACTTTTCGCCGATGATTGCATTCTCTACAAAACGATAAAAAATCCCGAAGACCACTTTATGTTAAGCAGCTCTCAACACAATTGTTGAATGGTGTAAAACTTGGCAGATGACGTAAAACAATAAAAAATTCGTTTGCGTGACAATCACCAGGAAAAAACAACCATATAACTATGCCTACAGTATCAAGGAATCAACGCTTTCAAGGGTTTCTTAACATACATACCTAGGGTTAACTTTAACTTCTGACCTAAGATGGGACGCACATATAGCCAATGTTACCTCTGCTGCCTTGCGAAAGCTGTTCTCTCTTAGAAGATGCCTACGTCTGGCCCCTCAAAACACCAAACTGTTTGCCTACACTACCCTCGTAAGACCAATTTTAGAATACGCAAGCACTGTTTGGTTCCCACAATCAATCACTAACATCACTCGGCTTGACAAGGTGCAGCGAAAAGCTGTAAGGTTCATTCATAACAAATACAAACCCTCTGACTCACCTACCTATCTTCCCGCATCGTCTGGCCTTCCATCACTATCATCTAAGGCAAAAGAATACCGCCTGAAGTTTTTATATCAATTACTACACAACAACTACAGCATAGATGTATTTAAATACGCATGCTTCTCACAGTCACGACAATCCCGGCACAAACATGCGCACAGGCTAACTGATTACTCATGCCGAACGAACACTCTCAAGCATTCTTTCTTTCCTTTAGCCATCAGCGAATGTAATCGACTCGATCAATCGATTACCATGTCGGACTCACTATCTTCCTTCACTTCAAGATTAGTAGAATGTAACAAGAATCAGTGATGTGCCAATAGTCCTACATCTTACCAGATGACTGCCCAACAATTACATCTCTTGATACTATGTTACTTTTAAGGATAATTGCATTGTCTATTGCCACCCGTTACCTTTTTTTCGCTTTCTTCATGTTCCTATTGTTAAATATTTCGAATACTAGCATGCTTGCTGGCAGGAATGACTGCTGCTGTACTTGTTTTCTTTTCTGTTACAGTTCTGATTCTTAAAGGTATTCTTTAGTAACCTGCCTACTAGTAGTTATGTAACACGTATTGTAAGAGTTCTCTTTTTGTTGATATGCTTGTAATTTCTCTTTTGTGTTTTGAACATTATATTGTACTGGTTGCCCACCTGCTACGGTCTCTTACTGAGACTGGCAGTATTGTATATAAATAAAATAAATAAATAATAAAGTGGGCACCGGGACATACAGGCCTCGCGGGGAATGCCGAGGCGGATAGGAGAGCTCGAAAGCTTACAAACCGAGCCTCCAACCAAACCAGCCTCGAGCAGCATGACGTGGAACCAGTGCCCTTAGCATACTCAGAAATTCTAAAATTTTCCTCCGAGAAATGCGCACTAGTGCCATTTACGCGCAAACCCATGGCAAACTACAGTGTAATGATAAATGGCCAAATAATACGACGGGTCTGATCGTACAAGTTTCTAGGTGTCATATTCGACAGGGACTTGTCATGGAGCCCACACATATCATACGTGAAAAAACGGTTGACAGGCATCTGCCACCTGTTCAAGTTTTTCGCTGGCAAGACCTGGCGAATGTCGCCTAGTGCCATGTTACAACTGTACAGGGTACTTTTTCTAGGATTTCTGCGATACAGCTTGCCAGCAATAAACAACACAGGCAAAACGAATCTGCGCACAATACAAAGTCTTCAGGGTCAAGTGCTCCGGATCTGTCTAGGCCTGCCTCAGAGTGCTTCAACAGTGGCTATGATAGCAATCGCTAGAGACCACCTTGTCAAGGCCCACATTGAAATTGAAGTACTCAGGACCCATATAAGGCATCTAGCCAGGAATCCTCGTCACCATTTAGCCTCTCTACCAGCGGACAGGCCACACACATCTTTCAGCCAAACGATAACTGCATATGATGAATCATTGCCAGCTTGTTTC
This sequence comes from Amblyomma americanum, assembly GCF_052857255.1. Taxonomy (NCBI): domain Eukaryota; kingdom Metazoa; phylum Arthropoda; class Arachnida; order Ixodida; family Ixodidae; genus Amblyomma; species Amblyomma americanum. Next base: position 172,206,932 of record NC_135501.1, read on the forward strand.
ACTCCGGCTGAGAGACCTTCGATCCCTCCATGGTGCCTAGCTCAGCCAAAAATCAACCTCGCAATACCTGGTATCTCGAAAAAAGCTGATCTGTCATCATCAGCCCTTAGACAGCTCACGCTACTACATTTGTACGAGAACTACCGTGACTCGACGCATATTTACACTGATGGATCTGTCCTTCCAAGCGGCTCCGCGGCGGCAATCGTCATTCCAGCGAAAGCTACAACAATCAAGTTTAAGACGACCCACGCTACAACATCGACGGCAGCAGAGCTCGCAGCGCTCTTAACTGCCCTTCATCACATTGGTGATGAACCGCCACACAAATGGACAATATCCTGCGATTCGAAGGCGGCACTGCAGTCTCTACTGTCACCTCTACGACGCGGACCGCACGAACAACTAATCTTCCATATTACAGAGACGTTACACCATATCAGTGATGCCGGCCATGAAATAACGTTCCAGTGGCTTCCAAGTCACTGCGGGATTATCGGCAATGAACGGGCGGATCACGCTGCCCGCTCAGCCCATACTGAGGAGCGCCACGTCCCAATTCCTCTTTCTAGGACTGACGCGGCACGGAAGCTCTGCCTACTTGCTCGGCAGTGCACCGAGTCGCAATGGAATGAGCCACATTTAAGAAATACGCGACTGTACTCACTTGATCCAACATTAAGTCTTCGAGCGCCATCACAACTTCGCCGTAGAGACGCCACGCTTTTATATCGACTTTGGTTGGGTGTTGCCTTTACTAAAGCCTATGCCTTCCGCATAGGGATGACCGACACCCCAAGCTGTGACCACTGCGGCCATGAAGAATCAATTGGCCATATATTGTGCTCCTTCCCGCAGTACAGTCCACAGAGGGCATGCCTTACCAACGAACTTGACCAACTGGACGACCAACCGCTATCCGAAAAAAGAATTCTACAACATCTAAAGGACCTACCGTCGCAGAAGAAGGCCGTGCAAGCGCTTTTGCGCTTCTTACAATCTACCGGCCTGTGTGAAAGACTTTAACTGGAACGCCTTGTGTGTGTGTGTGTCTCCATGTGTGCACGTTCCTTTTTTTTGCGTTTTCCTCTCTGTCATCTTTCTAACCCCTATCCCCCATCCCCAGTGTAGGGTAGCAAACCGGAGACACACATCTGGTTAACCTCCCTGCGTTTCCTTTTCATTCTCTCTCTGACTTACTATAAGGGGGTCACGATTAGATATCCCCCACCTCACAAAAATCTCCTCCAGCAGGAAGCGGTCTATTGGAGACAGCTACAAACGGGAACTTTCCCGAATCTAAACATTCTAAGCAAGATCCACCCAGGGCTATATAGCAGCAAATGCCCGTAGTGCGAGGACAAAGCCACAATAATTCATATAACGTATTGTGAAAAGAGGGCAAATGCGGCTGCAATAAACAGAATCCCGAGTGCGGAGCAGTGGGAGAGGATGCTTTCCAGCGAGGATCCGGCGGTCCGGGCAGGACTGGTCCGGAAAGCCTACCCGGCGGCAAGACTCAGTGGGGCCCCGGACTAGGGGCTCCAACCCTGCCGCAAGAGCCACAGACCACATCAAAAGATGTGAAGAGTGTCTCTACACCGAGACGCACCCATATATTTCTATGATTAAAGTTATTACTACTACTACTTAACTATGTTGGACATGACTCCTCCTAACATTCAATTTATGAACTTGCCTGGCTCAGATTTAACATTAGAGGTAGCACAAATGACGGCGCTATTTATAAACGCCTTTGTTTCCACCAAATTTTGTTTTATATATGCATAGTGTTTTTATGCACCGGCAGTAACATTGTTTTTATCACACCATATTTCATGTGGGAGAAAAAAGTATTGTAAGGAATTTAGCTATTCACTCACCAACCCAACATTTTGTGCTTTGCAAATTTGTGGCCGGCTGCTTTGGCCACCTTATATGGACAGCGCATATGACCGCAAAGCAGCCACAACGAACGCAAGTTTTTTTCAGTAGCATTTTCAAGCTCGCAGCACGAGCTTTCCTTGTGATTGCATACAAAGCTAAATGTGTAAAGAAAGAAAAAAAATGCCTAGAACGGCCACCTCTTTAGCTCATAAACAAACTTCAAGCGACAAGTTAAAATTTTTTGCGAAGTACATGCAGATCAAACTAAACTGAAAGGGAAGACTTTATTAGCACGAAGCCTAACAGTTCAATTCGGTTTATGGTGTATGGGGGTTTATCGTCCCAAACCGACTCGGGCTGTTAGGAACGCCACAGTGAAGGACTCGGGAAATTTCGACCACCTGGGGTTCTTTAACGTGCACTGACATCGCACAGTACACAGGCCTCTAGAAATTCGCCTCAATCGAAATTCGACCGCCGCGGCCGGGTCAGCACCCGCGTCTTACGGGTGAGCAGCCGACCACAATAACCACTTAGCCACCGCGGTGGCTGTTTCGCTCCGTCTGAGGGTGAGGTGCGTAATATATTTTCATAAAGTTTTCCTCGTGACACATCGTTTCTTCAGTTGTACTTCTGAATTAAACTTCAAAATATATTCGGTTTCCAGATTCCAACTGAGAGCCCCCTTTTTATATCAGTCACACCTGTAATGGTGTAGACGCCTGCACGAAGCCTCTACACTGCACAAAGCAGGGAATTCTTGGATCCGGAAAGCTCTAAATGGTGCTCTAGACACAGGTACTGCAGCCAGTCCTGTACAGGGATGGGGGGAGGGGGGGGGGGGTAAAAGGCTCATAAAACTGTGGCGCAGCTATTTTCTTGCGCAGCCCTTCGAGTCGCTCGCTATGGCGGTCAAGTGTGTGTCCCTCTCACGACCAACAGGTCGTAAACCGTGCGTTGAGTGGCACTGCACCATACCCGAGAGAGTACGGGCATTCCCATATTATGTGGTCGAGGGTCCCTCTCGCGCCACAAAGATTGCATTTATCGCTCCTGGCCTCGGGTAACATGTGGTTCGCATTAACGTAAAAGTTTGCAGTCGCCTCCACGTGACTGCTTGTCTGTTGTCCCATTTCTGGTCTGGCGGGGGCACCAGTCTGCGCTCCAATCTATCATGCTGCGTGGTCTCCCCATATTTTAGCATGCGCTCTCCGCTCCCTCGGTCATCGAGGGGCCCTGTAGCAGCTCGGCGGTAGAGATCTCGAGCCAGCTCGTGGGCCGCTTCGTTGCCGGGGACGGCTTCGTGCGCCAGAGTTCAAATTATGTGACTTTTCCTATCCAACTTTCTCTGGCCTAGGATTCTGGCCGCTAACCTCAAGATGTGGCGCAGGCTGCGTGACTTTAATGATTACTCCACGGCAATTATAAGTTGGTCGGAAAAATTTAAAGTGCCGAGCAAGCAGTGTATTTGGACGATAACATGAGGTTGTTTTGTATTCATTGCTTGCTTACTAGCACTCAATTGGTTTCTTTTTACGGTGAGATGAGTGGCTAGCTTGTTAAGTGTTCCGTTCCCGAGTAAAAACCTGTGACAAATGATATGCAGCTAGAAGTTTTTTTAATTAACTATCTATTTTGAAACTTCTGACTGCAACTTCGTTCACGTCCACTGTAGCCGCAGTGAACTACGAGTGCAGGACGTCGCTTCTCTGCATTTTAGTGGTCCTGCAGTTCGTATTTTTAGTCTCCACTGAAAATAGTGTCATTTTTGGTAACCAGTAAAACTGCACTGCATTCATTGAAATAAAGCTTTTATTAAATGGTACAGGTGAGCGCTACCGCACTTTCATAGAGGCGAAATGAAAAAAAACACCCAAGTGTTGGATCATGTCCGCGCGTGTGTGATGTCCGCGATATGCCCAGTTGGTGGGAACTAGTATGGAAGCCTTCACGGTAGTGTCTCTCTTTTAGCATATACGGGACATTAAATAACACACATCATGCCACAAAATGCAACACGCTATTTCTTTTGAAGCGAAAACCTTTACTACACCAGCTTTTCGAGATGTCAGTGGGGCCGCAAGTTTGACCTTGCATATAGCTAGAGGTCAAACCATGAGCATAACTGGTGGTATTCCGGTTCGACGCATGAAAATGGACGGATGGATGGGTGGATGGATGGATGGATGGATGGATGGATGGATGGATGGATGGATGGATGGATGGACGGACGGACGGACGGACGGATGGATGGATGGATGGATGGATGGATGGATGGATGGATGGGTGAGTGGGTGGGTGGGTGGGTGGACGGATGGACGGACGGATGGACGGACGGATGGACGGGTGGGTGGGTGGATGGATGGGTGGACGGACGGACGGACGGACGGACGGACGGACGGACGGACGGACGGACGGACGGATGGATGGATGGATGGATGGGTGGATGGATGGATGGATGGATGGATGGATGGATGGATGGATGGATGGACGGACGGACGGACGGACGGACGGGCGGGTGGGTGGGTGGGTGGACGGACGGACGGACGGACGGACGGACGGACGGACGGATGGATGGATGGATGGATGGGTGGATGGATGGATGGATGGATGGATGGATGGATGGATGGATGGATGGATGGATGGATGGATGGATGGATGGATGGACGGACGGACGGACGGACGGGCGGGTGGGTGGGTGGGTGGGCGGGTGGATGGATGGATGGGCGGATAGACGGACGGACGGACAAACGGATGGATGGATACGGCTGAGCCCTTTAAATCGGGCGGTGGCGCAAGCCACCAAGCCATGACTTATGAAATTTTACTCTTCTTATGGTTTTAGCCGCCAATCAGATACCCTTCGCTTGGTTAATTCTACTCGCTTAAAATCTACTTTCCCTTCACTGTCCTTAAACCCCAATGCCTTGGATAAATCAACCCCGCTGCTTTCCACTGTAGGGTGAAGCCCTTTACAGAAAAGTATCAAGTGTTCAGCCGTTTCCTCCTCCTCTCCGCACGCAACGCACAACGTGTCTATCTCGTGGTACCTGACTATATGTCCTAGTCCGCAAAACTCCCATCCTGGCCTCAAACAACGAAGAGCTTCCCCTACAATTATCATGGATATTTTCTTTGGCAATTTCCTGCTGAAAAATCCTGTATGTTCCCAGTGCTGATTTCGTCAGCATTTCTGTTTTCCGCAGAGCTCTCTCTGTTTCTTCAAATTTTTCTTAACTGATAATTGCTGATTTGCCCACTACTGCTGTCCAGATATTTGCTTGTCAATTTTCTAGTTCGCTTTCTCCATTCCGTATCAACATTCCTTATATACAGGTACCTGAAAACTTTCCTAGCCCACTGCTTTTCCCCCATTTTTCTTAATCGCTCCTCAAATCCTATCTTGCTGCTAGCTTCTCTGATCTCGAACGACGCCCATCCCATATCACCCTATACCCCCTGATTTGGTGTATTGCCATGTGCTCCCAAAGATAGCCTCCTTACGCCACGTTGTTTAATTTCTAACCTTGCTTGAACATCTGCTCTCAAGCACAGCACCGCATTACCGAAAGTAAGGCTAGGAACCATTACCCCTTTCCAGATCCCTCTTACCACTTCATACCTATTGTAATTCTATTTTTCACGAAAGCTGCATTCCTACTAACTTTATTCATTACATATTTTCCATGCTCTTTCAGATACTCAACACCGTTATTTATCCACACCCCAAGATACTTGTACTCATCCACTACTTCTAGCATGAACTCCTGTATTCTATGCTCGCCGACCTCATCATTAAATATCATGACTGCAGATTTTTTCTTACTAAACTTGAAACCTAATCTATCTCCCTCTGTAACACATATGTCTATCAACTTCTGTATATCTTCCTTGTTGTCAGCCATTAACACTATATCATCGGCGTATGTTAGACCCGGCAATGAATTTTTATTCAATTATCCTTGCTTGAAAAAAGAAAGGTTGAAGCATAGTCTGCTCCTCCTCTCTAGCTTGGTCTCCAACCCTTGCTGGTCTCCAACCCTTGCTGGTACAACATGAACAACAAAGGAGACAGAGGACATCCTTGCCTAAGCCCCCGGCTGTATCTCTACCGGCTCTGATACGTTTTTTTTTTCATTTTATAAGCACTCTGGTACCTTTATATATATCTTTTAAAAGATTAATTACTCCAACTTTCACATCCAATGTGCCCAGTATGTCCCACAAATACTCCTTAATAACACTGTCATAGGCTCGATAATATCCAGAAATGCTAGCCATAGGGGGCTGTGTTCCTTTTCAGCAATCTCTATACACTGCGTCAATGAAAACAGATTGTCCTCCAACCTCCTTTGTTTCCGGAACCCATTTTGTAGCTCCCCCAGCACCCCCTCGTTCTCCACCCAAGCCTGCAATCTGTCCTTTATAATCTGCATCACCACTCTGTACACCACAGATGTCATTGTTATGGGACGGTACTTACGTCAGCTTTGTCCCCCTTTCCCTTATATATCATGTTCATTCTACTTAATCGCCATTCATCGGGGACTTTCCCATCCACGATCATTTTATTCACTACCTGTATTAATTTTTGCTTGGATTTTGGTTCTAGCATCTTTATAAACATAATCGGAATACCATCTGGTCCTGTTGACGTGCCACTACGAACCTTTTTCTCTGCCCTTTCCCACTCTCTTCGCTCAAGTGAAGCTATTGCAGAAACCGGTCTATTCTCCTTCGATAAATTATGAGCGTCAGCTAAAGCAGCGACACCAGCGGCTGTTACACCAACTATCTCCACTTTGACCTTGATTTTTGGTCAAGCGGGAAAGCGTCTGCCGGCATCGCACGAAAATAAAAATTAGTTTTGGGGGAAAGGAAATGGCGCTACGCGCTACGCGCCTCTCAATAAATAAGGAGCCTAGTGTTATTAGTTAAGAATTTAAGTATTCAATTTTAGTTAACCAGCCTACTAGTCAGCACATCCTAACTGTATTCTGATACGCTACACCACTGACAATACTATGCCGAAGAAAGCTTTCTTCTCACTAAAAAAATAAATAAATTTCAGAATATCTTAGGTGAACCACCCGGTACTTGCAGCCTATTTCAATTAATGAGCTAAAATGTGAATTTCGCGCATCTACGCTGGACATTTTTTAGCTGGTGCAATTTAAACCACAGTCTTTACTACCTATAGCACTGCCTCAAGGATTTAAAAAGGTTACGATGTGGCTACAGTACCGATATTTCAGGAAAATGTGTCTACGAACCTTGAAACTGAAAGGAAGCTTGGATATCCTTATTGGGGCATTAGTAAAGAAGCTAATTTACACCTGTGTTATTCAATTAAGTCCCGCTCATCATACCGCTCATGTTACTATTGAGTCTGTTTTGAAAAGTTTCGGCCTGCATGAAATGAAAGCGACTAACGCATTCTTATGTTCTGACAATCCTTGGCCATACTTTTAAGTTTCTTAACGTTACCCGGATGAATACTCAGATGGCGCGACAATCGGCTCACGTATTTATTGCTTTCAATTAAATTCACTTCAACAGAACAATCCGACAGCTTTCCGTATAGGCTTTTGCCTTCCACCTGCACCAATTTCCCCCCAGGGCGAAAAATGTACGAATCCTATTTGCCGACAGTAGTTCACTCTTACAACCTGGAGTAGCATGCCAGGCCAACAATCAGGCAGAATTCTCCGGTTTCATTAAAGTCTCTCCTCCTCCTCCACTTACAAAGTTAATGGGCACCTGCACTGCTCTGGAGTCGAAATAAAAGGCATTAAGGCCAGGCGCGCTAGAGAGCACATATTCATTCGCTTTGTCGTGGCACCAAGATTATTGATTCTCGCAACCAGATGACAAAACCTGCCGACAATTGTTGAATCGTTCTATTCCTTATTCGGTACAAAAAAGCACCAATTCCAGAAATATGGGACTGTAGAAAAGCGGATTAAAATATAAACGTCTTCAACAAAGACAGCTTCTTTTGTAACGAGCTCTAGCAGCAGTGCCAAAATATCTGCTTTTGTCGCAGCAAAGGGAAAAAATATGGGAAAAGAAAACAGTGCGTCTAAGCGGCACTCTTTCGTCTATAACAAAGGCTAAGAGGCTGGCTATTGTGCGTGATACTAATGGCCAATTTTTTTTTCCTTAGCTATACAAAAAATTCTGTGGGTGTAGTTCTTTTATTTTGTGGTTGTGTTTATGTAGCTTTCTGTCTGCTTTCAACGCGATGAATCTTTAGCAGCACTTTTTCTCGCTATTTGGAAGACATCAAGAGAAGGAATGAAAAAAAAGGGCGGTGTTCTGCCGCCATCCTTTGTTCCCCGGGGAGTGTAATGGAGCTGCAAGGCTACGCAACAACACTTCTCGTCGCGAATGGGAGAAAGGCACAATGAAAAAATTCTTCGTTTGGGCAGATTAATGTAGCCTAAATCTCAAAGCTGTTTTACTTGCTACAACGCCCACGCATCGTTATTAAAAAAACCATTTGCCCAATTCCTAATTAAATATCAGTGCGTAGTCTTAGCATCTTATCTTCTAAAGAACCTTTGCCTACCACTGCTTCTGTTATCCGGTCTTCGTTGTCATGGCACTATTGAGATATATAAGAGGTTCTGAACTAGGCCGGTGAAGCCAACATTTCTGTGTCAGTAGCTGTTGAAGTTTATATCGTAACTTCGATTCCACGCCATATCAGTGCTATGGACAGTTGCCGTGATAACTGACTCACCCCTGCTCCAGCCGCACGTTTTACGTAAAACTTTATGACCGGCAAATGCTCGTTACATGTGTAAGAGACTAACATAACGTACATACATAATTTGTCAATGCAGTCAGTACTTTGTTATCGAGAAGTGTTTGATCCGCTGTGATAGAAACAATTTAAAATTTTTATTTGGATATGTAAGCTACGAAAAAATTTAGCTCAGTATCTCAAAAGCGTGAATAACATACCTCTAATCGAGTTTAATTGTTTCCACTCGTTAACTATTGCGAAGTGCAAATACACACGCATTCGGGCACAATCATTCCTTGGGCGTAGTCTGCACACGCCAGTACTCGCCTATGAAACCGAAACTTGCAGGCGAAAGAAATGCCTCGAAACTCAATTAGCGATAGCCCACTCTGTTATGGAAAGAAAATAAGAGGGTACAGCTTAAGATGCAGAGAGATAGAAACGTGAATTAGGGCTCAAGAAGAGATTAATGGCATGACAATGGAAGCTGTCAACATGGGTGGGAGTGCAATGCAGCTAAGAGATGGCCGATGGCCTCTTGGGGTAATAGGCTGGACTCCAAAGGAAGGAAAACACAGACGGTAAAAGTGGGTTACCTACGTTCAGGTGAAGATATGAGACTAAGATGTTTTTTGGTGTAATAAGAAGACACTAGCGCGGGGGAGGAATTAATGGGTAGTGTGAGGATGGCGTTTGTCCTGCAGCCGGTGCGATCCGCGTGATGGTGATGATTGTGATGGAGGTGATGATGATATGCAGGCGTGCTGGGTGTGGTGGTCACCGAGGTAACGCCTCCTGTCCGACAGCAACAAGACGCAGTACGTGCTGCAAGGGGAAGGGGCCACGCTGCTCTGCTTCTTCGTGCTGTCTCCCACCGAGGACCTCCGCCGCGTGCTCTGGTTCAAGGACGGCGCCGAGGTGTACGTGTGGCGCAAGGGGCGCCGGCCGCTGGCGCGAAACCTGTTCGACAAGCGAGTCGACCTGAGCAACCGCTCTCCCTCCTTCATCACCATCCTCAGCGCCGACATGGCCATGCAGGGAAACTACACGTGCAGGGTGGAGACGGACGCCGGTGCTTCCGAAAACGACTTCTTCCTCACCGTTATCGTCGGTGAGTGATTGTACGTGTCGCTGCGTGCGCTCAATTCGGTAGCACAGCGTCTTCGTCGCATTCCAGTAGACCGGAACATAGTGAAAAAAAAAAGCACGAGGACTTATCAGTGAAATCGGAAAGCATAGTGATCTTTGCACTAACACCAATATTATTTTCGACCACGGCACAGCTCAAGCAGCAGTTTAGTAGTGTACAACTGCCATGCGTGATGAGAGAAGCACATTCGTTCAGGTGCATATTTTGCACGTGGCTAACTATTGTGACTGCGCCGAATTGAACCAGCGAATTTCGACAGCTCTCGCCGAGAAGGTCAGTGAGTGTAGGCTAATCAGACGTTCCGTACTGGTTGGAGAACTGCCATTCATGCGCCAATTATGTGGCCCAGGTTTTGGGGGGCTAGTTTTCTAATTGGCTGCATGCGCAAGAGGCGGACGGAGAAAGACAAATGAAGCCTTGAATCGGTTTTGTACTCTGAGACCTTTCTACTGTGTTCCGGTATCATTCGTGCTCAAATTTTGTGTTGGATGTCATGTCCAGTTTAGCTTAATGAGTTCCCGAGTACGTTCGTGAGGTATATCTCAACGTAATATGCATAATTTTCGCCTCTTCCATTTGTGATTGGAAGCTAAATACGAGCTAAAAATTAAGAATAAAAATGTACGTGGTGTCTGAGCTAGCTTTAGCCAGGGTTTAAAAATATGCCTAGGGACTCTAAGACGACGCGGCCAAATGCATGTTTCTGGCTATCGTATGGAGCAAGTCACACAGATTTTCGTATTCTGCTTAATTGCACATATAGCCGAGATTATATAAGCAACTTCGCAAGCAACGAACTTAGGAAAAATTTCTAATAGAAAAGTTGTAGAACGGCCCGCAAATTGTTGGACTGAACAGTTTCTAACTATTCATCTTTTACGTAGTACTTCTTTCCTCTCACTGCAAATGCCCGCGAAATAAAAAAATACCACCTGACATGCCCGCTATCGCGCCGCAATGGCAGTGCCGCAGTGCTCTCAAACGTTCCTCCTGCAAACAAACGAATAATTTAGCCGTGTGTGCTGTCGCTTAAAAGGTGACTGGGCAGAGACGCAGGCGCTGGCGGTGCGATTTGCGCCAGCGCAACCGATAAGGGCTGTGTCTGGTAGTCGCTGTGATGCCCGCCGCGCGGGAACCATACTGCTGGCGCAAATGGTGGATGCATTTGTATATGATTACTCCTTATCGCTGCCACCACCTCGGTGCCGCGATTAGAGCCACTGGAAACTTTTTCTACAGTCTATACGCGATACAGTGCATGCTCCACCTGTCACTGTCGCTACGAAGCCAATTTGCCGCAGCCAGCAGTAGTCGGGAGAAGAATTCGGGGGGAGAGGGGGGGGGGGGGAGAAGGGCATTTTATGGGCGCTGCTTTGAAGAGTCAGCGCTCCTTTCCATTTGACTCCGTAATTATTAGCTTCTGACTAGTTCTAAACTCGGCAAAGATCACATTTCCCCACTGAATAAAACTGACGCTGAAGATTTCATAACCTTTATGCCCTGAGGCAATAAACATCGCTTGAAAAAAAAAGACCCTAGACCGTACTGAATGCCCAAATAACAGATGATGATGGTTTAAGGGCGTTGATCGTCAGTGCGCAAAAGCCGATGAGGCGAAGACTACCGATCTAACAAACTGAAGGCAAAGAAATTAATCACCACCATCATCATCATCATCATCATCATAACCATCATCATCGTCATAATCATTATAAAAGGCTACTTTTAATGTTTGTAGAGTCATTTTCAGCTTAAAAGTAGTCGGTTTCTTTGCTACTGCAACCATTTGAGGGCATGAACGATGAACGAACTGGGAAACATCTTAGAGATCCTAAAGAATCCTGAGTTTCAGGGCGGAGCTCAAAAATTATTGATTGGAAGCAGTAGTCTTATGTGGGCGCACGTGAACGAAGGCGGCCGAACGCGCGTCTAAGGTCGAAGAAGCAAGACAGTAGAACGCCGCCCTAAATACCTAGTGCAGACCGATTCGAAGACTGCACTAGTAGAATCCATGTCTTGCCCTGGTATATGCTGCAACGATCGTGCTTATGACTGGAGGTCGGTACCTACCCTCAGCGACTAAATATGCCTCAAAATTTGTGACCTTTTTGCTAAAAAAAAGCGTATATATTTTCGTGCAGCCTTTCTTTGAGCACCTTGATGCAAAGAAAAAGTCAATTAATAAAAAAAAAAAGCTGAGCCAAGTGGTAAACGCGCGTGAGCATGGACTGCATGTAAGTTTTTCAGTTTTTATCCGTGCCAGTGATTGTAGACTTCCCATTCCTCTTTACTCTGCCCCTTCTCTCCGGTAGGTGATTTTTATTGTTAATTCATAGACCCTCCTGCAAATTTCAAACTAGAACTCAGCACCTCTGTGTTGAACGAAGGGGGAACAATGCAATGCCCTTGAAAAAAATATTAGCGCCCTAATATATATTATATTGCTAGGCCTTGGTATGCACTGTTTAGAAATAAGAGCGTGCCTTTTATAGCTATTCTCACCAAAGTCCCTCTCCGCCCTTACGCTGCAGACTCTTGCAAGGAAGGCAGCTGGACGACCTTCTCTGACCGCGTCTCGTGCACAGAAGCCGTGGAGCTGGACTGCAGAGGGATGTTCCCCAAGCCTTCGCCAGCGTGCGGCGTGTACAATGATCAAACCGGGGTGTACCTTAACACGATGCCCTTCGACAGTGTCCGGGTAGCGGCCAACTCTACCTACGACGTTCGACTGCAGCGCGTCTTCCAAGTTCGCGACTGGCTGTCTTACCGGAACTTGACCTTTCGCTGCCACGTCATTGTCCTGGGCACGGACTGGCGCACCGGCATCTCCCACAAACTGTTCGGAGGTGGGTGGTTTTTTTAGCACGGAGAAGTGGTTGTACTCACTCACAAATAAGGGGCTTACTGCAGTGCAAATAATGTTGTTGCTGCCAGCTTTGTAAAAGTACGAGGACCGTATCATATGATTTGAATTTATCTATGTCCCACGGCGCATGATCCACAGTATCGATTTTGGTGACTGTCGTTAGTAGTGGGGACTGTGTTCTATCACCATACGGTAGCCCTTGTCAGAGGCGTTCAATTCGGGGTTGCCAGCACACTTTCTTCGTATGCATGTCAGTAGCCGAGCAGGCAGCATGGACAGGACAGCATTGCTCTTGTAGAAAGAAGGTGTGAGCTTTTTGGAGATTTTTCGGCTACTTGTGGAAGCGTGTGGCGAATAGGCAGCATCCAGAAGTGCCGTCTCCTACTGGGCGGAAGGCTAGCAGCCCTGGCTTGCACCCGCGCAATGTTGGGGGCATGTCACCCAGCGCTGCCTTTGTCGATTACTATGCTGCCCGCTCGGCTACTGTCATGAACATGAAGAAACTGCGCTGGCAGCCACAAAATGAATGCCTCCGACTAGTGCTACAGTGTTGTAGTAGAACACAGTCCCCACTACTAATGACAGGTGCAACGAATGATACGGTGGACCATGCGCTGTGGGAGACACAAAAGTTCGTCTTCATAGTACGATCTTCGTAGCAGCTTTTCGCCGTGCTGTGTATTCATTTACCGTTTTATGCAGGCCCGTTTTAATGATAGGAAGCAGAATTTAGGAAGATAACATGGGGCTCAATGAGGCCCGATGTCACATACTAGCGCGGAATAATCACCTAATCGCTTGAGCCTAAAGGAAATGGTTAAGTCAGTATTTGCCCATGCCATCAAAGGCTAACGCGAGCTTCGGATTTCTCCGGGGCGTTAACGATAATAATGCGCTAGCATCAATAGCGGTTAGCAGTTTGCTCAGAAGAGGGCCGGTAACTGCAACAGTGCGGTGATGGTGTTCTCAAAACGTATGTTTGTTTTTGAAGAATAGTAGGAACGTGAGGAACTATACAGTAAAAATTTCAATCAGTCAATAACTTTATGCTCTTGAAAGAGAAGAGACAAGAACAAAGGTCGACAGCCTGAGAGGGATCCTTTCTGCTTTCCGGGCATCGCAGTACGGCAGAAAATGACACGCTGAAATTCAAAATTTGGCTAAAGATAACTAGCTTCTACAAAACGCATTAAAAATTCTTGCTGGACAATATTCATAAAGCGGCGTGCTTTACCATCTCAGGCATACCGCCATGTTATCAGAGCCCCCTTCAGAGCCTCTTTTAATTGCGAAATGGGCCGGCGATGTCACCTCTAGTATTTTGTTTTTGGTCTTTTCCAACTTATAAATGCTTCGTTTTCGATTGGAGTGGTATTCTGCGATTAATGCTTGGTACTTTAGCGACACAGGCCAACTTCTTCTCTGCTCAGTGTCCCTCTACTAGAGAGCACTATACAGCTCTTCAACAGGCAGTACGCTTCCGAAGTACTGGCGGATGGTTCCGTCAGCACAAAACTGTCGAAGGCTGTCAGTATCGAGCTTAAACTTGGCTTGCTTGCGCAGATGCCGGATGCTCGCCGGAGCCGCCAGAGATCGTCAACGGCTACTACAACGTGAGTGGCGAGGAGACGTGTTGGCGGACGCCGGCCGATGGATCTGTGGCGCGTTACCACTGCCTCGAAGGTTACGAACTGCGGGGACCACGGGAGCTGGTGTGCCGTAGTGGCACCTGGGTGGCGCCACCTCCGTTAGTGACGTTTTCCGGGAAGAGACCGGCTATCGCAGCGACGGCAACTTTCAAAACCATCATCTGCGGTGAGTGCATCTGCAAAGAAATGATTAGTATTTGTGAACCAAATGATGCCTGAGAAAATAATACAAACATTTAAGAGCGAATATGATAGATACGCGAATTTTCAAGCCGTGCCTTTATCACCATATCATGAAAATAAATGATACTTCAGGAAACGAAGGTAATTTGTGTTTGCGTCTGCATATTTTGGAGAAAAGTCATGCATGCCTATTCAAGGAATGTTCTATTATAATAAGTTTAGTGGTTTATTTGCCTTTGTTTCAGCATTAAACAGCCAAGCTGAAGTAGAATGGAATCGTTTGCTGACTGGAATTATGGCAACGCTGAATGTACTGCTCTCTCTCTACCTGACGCTATACTCGTCGTAGCAGCTGCTAACGACGAAAGAAGCCTTGTGGATGTGCAGATGATTGCCTCCAATAATTGTAAGGTGAGAGACCCAGCTTTCTTGATCGCACTTTTTATTATGTTGCTTCAACTTATTGTAAAGAGGATCGACTCTAAGAAATGCGTGAAGCGCCTCATCATTGTAAATTGTTACAAATATTTATTAGATCCTGCTAATGTCTCAGTACCGATGACGTACGGATAAGTGCCGTAGTTTAATCTATTCTAAAAGCTGCGCTCAAAATCAAAGAAACGAATTTCTGTTCGTTTGCGAACGAGTGTAGTTAGTGGCACTAAAATAAGATTCATGTTTGCATAAAGGCCGCTCAGAAGCCTTGAGACCTCTGCGTTTTCTAATATAGAATCTATAAAAAAGGGTCTATATATATATGCGCTGTTTTTTTTCTTTCTGCCTTCTTTCTAGGGACCAGTCGTCTGGCATGACATCGCGGTTTTCACTTATACGAAGGGAGGACTTGGAAAATATACACACGGGCAACACATAACTCATGTTGGTTGGCTGGAGGGTCGGCGGGGCCATGACGTCACAAATGGCCGGCCTCAACAAAGTTTGCTGCTGTGTTTAGGTATCTTTTACGTCATAGTATTTGTTTCATGTTCCAGAAGTTCCTCATCAGGTATAATAGTAATTACGGTATTTATAATAATAACAATATTTTTATTTGTTATTCGCGATATATGCTACTTTATTAATGCAAGCGTATCAAAGTGATTGTTGTCGCTAAGTGAAGTCTCTCACCCATGTAAGACCGACGTAGAGTAGAAGTTCACTGCTACAATTCCACGACGCGCAGCTGACTATATTTTCATTTGGAACAGAAAATGTTGCAAGTTAATTGGCAAAACGACAAAACTCGCCTACTTCTTCCCCTTCTTCCACCCCATCACTATGAAATGAATAGATCGATAGATAAAACTAATAAAACGAAGGCATAAAGTCGGCCAAAATATTGATATCTGGCCTGCTACTCTGCACCGTGGAAGGGGAGGAGGAGTAGAAAGAGGGTCGTGATGAGTGCCGATGTGGTGAGAAGAAAGATGAGAGTATGTGCACGCATATCTGATGGCATCACCACCGCGAGTCGAGGCCTCTGTCACTCAAAAAAACAACAACGAAAGGCCCGTATTGCCTGGGGTGCTTGCCAACTCTGCGGCCAAGTTCCCAGCAGTTAAGTCCTCCGAGAGTGGCCTGCTGTCAAAACGCTTCAAGGAAGCGACCAACGTTAGTCTTGGCGCGCATAAACTGGACATACCACTAGCACATGCTCCGCACTCTCAGGTATGCTACAAGTGGAACATTTCCGGCGTGTCCGTTCTTCCAATTAAGTACTTTTACGTTAAATCGAAGCAACAGCTTTGTTACTGGGACCTCTCTGTATACGTGGTTAAAGAGGTTAAAAATGCACGGGATTGCCAACATATAGGGGCTAAAGTTTTTCTCAGTTTTTACCTGGGACAATACTGATAACATACTTCGGTATTTCTTTCCCATCTGCTGCCTTTTTTCAGTTCTTGCTTGGTGGTGGTGGTGGTTTTGGGAAGGATGACTCGTCCACGTCATGCATAGAGGTTTACGTAGTGTGTACAACCTGCAAGACGGATCTTCGTATTGCCTTTGAATTTCGTCTCGGAGGCTTGAAGAAAATCTACAGAGAACACGGTGGAAACTGGACAGACGGGAAGAGCCTTACGTGCTCCTGAAGACAAAAAGCCGCGTGCAAGACACAGTTTTCCGCTATATGTATAGTAAAAGCGTTTCGTAATTTTATGCACCAGTTGTATTCTGTATTTTTCGTGATGTGGACGGTGAAGTACCTTAAACCATTACTTATGCTTTATGGGATCCGTAGCTCCCCTGTCGCAACACCCCCATACCCATCGTTTTTTACTTTAGGCCTTTATCCAACGGCGGGCCTACATTCATTCAGTAATACTACAAGTTCAAAGCAGACGGTGTCTCAAAGGTGCAAGCTGCCCCATGGAGTTGCTTACCGAGATGTTTTATCTCGAATATAAACTCGAGCAGAAGCTAGCTGCTCAAGGCAACAATGATATGTTGAGAGCTAGTGGAATAGACATAACCTTGGCAGGGTAAAGGCTTTTGCCCAAAGAGAACTTTGAGCTTAACAACACCTTCAGCCCATCATCGAAGCAGCAGCTGTCGGAGAACGTGTTCGAGAGTCGAGGTAAGTGTTGTGTTGTTTTTGTGTCCCACCTATCAGCGTGTCTACTTTCACAAGAGTACAATTTGAATAGTTTCTTTCGTATTCGCATGTAACTTACCAAGTTATTCTGGAGTGGACGAAGGTGAGTTATGCAGTGGATTGAAGCTGGGTGTGCTTGGGGTGACATAAAGGTAATACGTGGTCGGCCTTGCTGGCTCATGACTGCTTTTGCTGTCACCATCAGCAAAGGGTAACAAGTACTTGGCAGTGGTCTTGCTAGCGTACTCGTAAAATGCCACTGCCAAGAAACCTCATAGGCTATCGGTCTTCATAGAATAGTCGAAGTATAGTTATATGCCTGGGCAATACATAGTGTTTCACTTCAGACTTTATACAACTTTAAAAATAGGCCTTTTGAGTTAGAAGAGCGTTTCTTTAACATATCATTGCCATTGGTGTAGTACATCAGAATACGGCTAAGACGTGCCAACTAAAAGGCTGGTTCACTAATATTGAATAGGTAAGTTTTTATTTGTTACTGTTAGGCTCCTTAATTATTGACAGGTGCGTAGTCCACCGTTAAGTAATATCCACATCTATTTTTACAATTTCGAAAGCGCGGTTACCTCGGCATGTATACATAAAGAAATCGGGCTGCAAATGTTCCCGATAAATACTAGAAAAATTAATTACATGGTTTCGCCAGGAATTTCTTCGAATAATGCATCATAAGCACATCAGAAACGTGGCCACAGGTGTTTAGTTCAGAAAATGGGCGGCAAAATTTCAGTGCCCACTCTACAAAAACTCCTCACATGGTTTCGCCAGGAGCAGCTTACAAGGATACAACTTAGTATGGCCAGTAGTATAGGCACCAGATGTACACATCAGAATACCGGCGGAAATTTTCTGGAGATAATCTACAAAATTTCATCACATGGTTTTACCAGGAACTTATCTAAGTGATGCATCATAAGCACGTTAAAAATGTAGCCACCAGGTCTATATTTCAGAAAATCGGCAGCACATTTTTGTTTGTGCCCACTCTACAAAATGTCATCACATTGTTTCGCGAGGAACACTTCAGAAGAATGCAAATTGGTCAAATATCGAACTTGTAAAAAAATCACCTTGGTGAAAAAGAATACAACTTGCACTCATGAGTAATGTAGGCGTCAGATGTGTATATGAGAAAACTGGCGGCAAATGTTCTAGAGAAAATATACTAAAATTCGTTACGTGGTTTCGCTCTGAACTCCTCACTGTGATGCATCATAAGCTGCTCAGAAATTCTATGAAGTGAACATCAGAAAGTCGGGAGCAAATTTTCTGAGAAACGACAAGAGCTCTGCACAAGGATAATCACAAAGTCACAAAAAGTATGATTTTTTTCAGCTATTCAGTCATAAGAATTCCGCACAAACCTCATAAATGTTTGCAGGGAACGGAAAATATCCATTATATACATTTAAATTTTACGTATAGAAAGGGTGTGCTAATTCCGTGGCATTTTACTGCCGTCGTGCTGCAGTAGTGATTTTGGCCTCTGCTAGAATCAGGCAAGACCGTGACCTCGAATAGCCGTGAATTGGATTCACAGGGCTTCCGGAGAGACCCAGGGCTTTCACGAACTTATTGCTTTACGTAGTCGTTAGTATATAAAACATATATATATATATATATATACATATATATATATATATATATATATATATATATATGTTTTATATACTAACGACTACGTAAAGCAATAAGTTCGTGAAAGCCCTGGGTCTCTCCGGAAGCCCTGTGAATCCAATATATATATATATATATATATATATATATATATATATATATATATATATATATATAATGTCAAGGCGTTTATTTGAAGCACAGGTCGGTTGGTCTGGGTTGCCCGGCGACACGTCGGGCACACTCACAGGCGTCGTTCGAAAAACCCAACTGCACTTCGTCTGCTTCTTCGTTGTCCCGCTTGAACTCGTCCGCTTCTTCGCTACGCTGCGCCTGTCGGTCCCATTACAATATATATATATATATATATATATATATATATATATATATAAATTCAACGACGGCGGAGTCTGTCTTTCCTACAACACAGCGAGAGGCGCAGAACATTGTGATGAAATGAAGGTACATTTAGTGTTTTTAGCACGTTGCAAGAATTCACTGAATCAATCGGAGTTTTGTTGTCACAGATGGAAAACTTAACTGAATTCAAGATAAAATAGAAATGAAGTGAATACTGTGTATCCGAATGATTAGTGACACTAAAATATAGCACATTTAAAATTGCTTGCTCCCACGATGGCAGGAGAAACTTAGACATATAGCTTCTTTGAGTGAGATATTAGACGCAAGGAACACTTTCGTTTCTTTTTCAATTTAGACGCACTCATTCCGGGTTAGAGATTGGGTCTACGCACTTCTGTCATTCAAAAACGAGACGTTCTGAGCAAACGAACTCAGGAGACGTGTAAATTACGTTCAATCCATTCTCAATGACGTCGATTTCATTTGAAGGTAGGCTCTTTTTCCCTCCTCCATAATTTTACGCTCAGCCTGGCAGCACTGAGATCGTCGAGCACTAAATCGACTCTCTAAAGTTGGCCATAAACTTGCCGCATTTAGAGTTGGTACGCAGCGAGTATTCTGGCTTTGTTCTTTATACTCATATTTTAACGCCGACTAATGACGTCACATTTGCATTAATATATGAGCGTCCTTACTTCTTCATAGTTGCAGATGATTTGTTCATACCCAACATTCTCACTCCGATACGGTCCCTCAGTTTCTTTGATGCACACGGGACATTAGCGCGCTATTCTGGATAATTTCTCGAATTTGAAACTGTTTGAACTATTCTGGAATTGGAAACTGTTTGAAGAACTCTTCAGTAAGTTGCGTCGTCAGTTGTTGAGGGTTTGTGTCTGGCATTTTGTTTGTTTTATTTTTGACTTCGCGATTTATTTTTAAAATCAACGATATAAACAACCCTCTGACCTCTGTATATAGCGTGGTTTGAAATGCTTCTAGCCAACTTTTCCCAATACAATCAATATATAGTAGCGAAAAAGATAAGGGTCACAATACGAAAGTAAGCCAAGAGTGCTAGAGAAAAATGTTTCCGCGCCTTAGGTTGCTATAGAAAGGTTTAAGCCATTGAAAAGTTGCTCGGGAAAATCAGCGTTTGGAAGATGAGTAGGGAACGATGACTTCGCCCACCCGTCATTCTATTTGCTGAGGGGAACTGCGGCGTCCCCTAAAAACAGCGTTGTTAGCTACCTTAGCAATAATTTATCACTCCAACTGGAGGATAAACGTCTGCGTCTGTGATTAAGTACTCAGGAAGACAAGCAAATATTGGCTGAACATAAAGATGAAAGAAGTCACGACTTTTCGCCCCGTCACAACGTGTGTGCGTCTGAGCTTCTGTTCGGTTCATAGGGTTTAACCTCCCAAAGCGACTCAGTAACGAAAGGGGGAATTCACTAGGTTCACTGTGAAAGCACACTAATAATGCACGTACATAAATGCCTGATCGCATGCAGGAAAGCGGAGCATTGGGCAGAGAGTAGGTTGGTATCCGCAGGCTATCTTCCAGATGCGCAATTTACGCGCACAATTAAAGGCTCAGCATTTGAGAGCTACATTCACCTCTTTATTACACAAATTAAGACAGTAAAAGCTGCATCTAAGAAACAACGCCGAATGAAGTGCAGCATTTGGTGTACCAGAAAGAAATATGGCACGTGATAATGACGAAGAACGCTCGATCAGTCGCTTCCTCCTTCGCGCTGGACGATGAGTGTTCAGCCGCGAAAAAAGATAGTTTCTTAACTAACTATTCGTTGCCTTTGAAGTAGAAACTAAAGCGCCATTTTCAGATGGTCAAAGAAGCTCGCCTGTGAGGTCGCGGCTTTGCGCCCTATACTTCGGCATAGGATAGCAAAAATGCTGGACAATTCATTAGAATGCACGAGTCAGTTCGAAAACTAGGTCCAAATTTGCTAAAGTATGCTATAGCGTACGCTCCAGTGTCAAGGAATTGCAAAAAGGTATTTTAAACTAAGTTCCACCACCTTCCACTCATGCCGTTGCGGCAGCAAACCGGTGACCGTTATTAATGATGTTCTGGCGCTTCTGTTTTATGTCGTGTCACAGGCACGAGCGTATTACACACCGAAGCAGTAAATGGCGGGAGGGAAATGAGGTCGGCGCCACCACATAAATTCTGGCGCGCTTGGGTCATTATTTGCGCACGAAAGCGCACTGCGCGTGATACTCGCGGCCGCGCCTTCAAACTTGCATCATCATGGGCGCACGAAGTGGGCGATATAAACGCCGAGGAAGAAAAGCCGTAGTATTCGCGATAGTAGGCAAGGGCTGTTTCACGTTCGCATCTGTGCGGAGTATGCGACGGCTGCTGATACTCGAAACTGAAACTTCTGGAACATTCTAAGATTAGAAAATGCAGCGAGTTCAGGCAATAAAAGGAGTTGAGGCGGTGACGAGTACTGTCAGTCTCCGGCGCCGGGGTCATTAAAGCGGCTTCCTATTAGTTCGAAAGTGACCCTTCGAGGACGTTTCGCGGAGAGTGTGCGTGTGCTTGACAGCAAAGGCTTGCTTAAAACGCAACACCTTGTGAGGCTAACTTAATTTTTCTGCTGTGTTCGTGTATTCCTTCCGGCGAACGGGGTTAGCCTCGCCCGCGGTTAGTGGCGGTACTTTGCGACACAGTTGTGCCCCGCCTCCGCAAGATCATGTCCTCTGGGTCACATATCGGAGACCAGCGATAATGCAACGATGGGATCGCCTTCAAGAATCTCCAAATTTGGGTAAGCATTGGGGACGATTTTTTGCAAGAGCGGTACACGTATTCAAAAAAGTGGCTGTACTTGCCTTATATTCTGGGCCCTCAATGGGCCTCTAAGCTACTTAATATTTGAAGCATACCACTGAACAGTTTGTGAAACACAGATGCTTTTCGGGCGGTTCCCTCATTCGGTTTTCTGTGGTTTGGAAACGTGCCGTTGTTGCCATGTGTCTGTGGCGCTTTCTGCTTTTGAACTCCGGAGCACTCCGGAGCACAATGTTATTCAATGTAGCAGTGCCGAAGCCGCTTCGCTACCCTTTCACTAAAGTTATCCGTGATCATAAGAGAGCAAATTTCCCTGTTATGAACGCCGAACTGGACACCTTCTTCCACACTTTCCAACAGCTTGCTTCTTCAAGAACTGTCAACCAAAAGAGGTTATTATTCAAGCAGGAACTTTTGACATTGATTGAAACCCATGTCCCAGTCATTTCTATTCGTGGCGATGCAGGTAGGCCATGGTTCATTGGTACCCTAAAGAGGCTTTCACGTAAAAAAATACGCCCTTTTCGCATTGCTAAGCAATCCAACTCAGCCGTCAGTAGGAAAAAAATATTTCACGTGTCTCAAAGACTATGCACGCCTACTGAAGCAGTCCAAAAGAAAGTTATTCCACGAGAATCTTCTGCACATAATGAACAAAAATCCCCAAAAGTTTTAGAATATTCTCTGCCCGGTTAGTCATCATACGGACAACATATCATTTTCTAACTCGTATGGTTCACATGTGCTGCCAGATGAACTATCCGATGTAATAACTCGTACTTTCCTTCGTTTTTACCCATGAGCCGAAAGATAATATTCCCAAATTTCGTGGTACCAGTTTTTCACAGATGCCGCCCATCATAGTCACTGCGGAAGGTATAGAAAAGCTTATCGACAAGCTGAAATTATCAAGTAGCCCCGGTCCTGATAGCATTTCTGCCAAAATACTTAAACCAACAAAGTCCCAACCAGCCGTATATTGCCGATAATTTTGCCCAGTTCCTCGCTCTAAGCGCTCTTCCAACAGATTGGAAAATTAGCAAAGTAGTTCCTGTATTTAAAAGTGGCAACCGGTCTGATCTATCAGATTATCGCCCAATATCTTTAACATGGATCGCCTGCAAACTAATGGAACACATCATTTATTCTCAAGTTGCCGTACACCTTGATAACAACGCATTCTTCTTCGCTAATAAGCACGGTTTCCACTCTGGTCTTTCTTGTGAGTCGCAGCTTTTTGAATTCACCACTGATCTTGAAGTTGAATTCAGTTTATTTCTCGCTCTTAGTGGTACAGGTATCACTGGGAGAGAGAGGACGCAGGGAAAAAAGCTGCTTGAATGCAGCTTGAGGGGCACCCTGCGCCCACATTTCCGAGGCCGCGTATTGCCTCAGTTTTTCACAAGACAGCTACAGGTGAGGCAGTCGAAACAAAAACTAAAGTATCAACATAATTTAAATACAACATTTCAACATTTAGCATCACAATGAAAACAAAAAGCAATGCAAATACTACAAAACAAAAGCACTTATCTTATTTATTTATCTTATTTACAGTTCAGAGCAAGTTCAAGCTAAACGTCTTCACAAAGGTACAAAATGGTTTTTAGGCTCTTCACTGTAATATCTCTTAGCGATATGTTGTTATATTCTGTAATGTTCAGGCATTTTGAAAGAATAAAAGACAATGATTGCATACCGTATTTGGTGCGACAAAGAGGCAATGACCAAGGAAAATGCGAGCGGGCTAGTAATAACCGCAGTTTTGTACATTGATAGCAATCTGAAAGGAAACAAAGTGATCTTTAGAATGCCAAATTTAATGAAGTATGGATGCGTGTGGGTGTGCCACGATACGTTTGTTATTATTCTAATTGCCAGCTTTTGTGTTATTATTAGTTTGGATATGTTGTGCTGTGTCGTCGTTCCCCAAACTGTGAGGCAGTATGTCAGTGATGGGAGAAAGAATGCTTGATAAATAAGAACTTTTACTTGAGACGGAAGTGTGTCCCTATGTTGGCAAATAATACCGTTGAAGCGATTTAGTTGTCTCCGAACATGATTGACCTGCTCGTCTCAGGTGAGGCGCTCTGAAAAGATTACTCCTAGGCCTTTTATATTTGGCACGATTGCAATGGCCTTGCCTCCTAGTGATAGGGCGAAGTTTAAACCTTGATTCATTTTTTCAAACTGATGTTATATTCTTAGACTTTTCTAAGGCTTTTGATCGTGTTCCTCACTTGCGACTCATCTGTAAACTTTCTTCCCTCAGCCTGGACTCATTACTCTTATCATGGATCAAATGCTTCCTCACCGACCGCTTTCAGCTTACCGTGATAGGAGAGCATCCTTCAGCCTCAATCAAGGTTCTTTCTGGCGTTCCACAGGGCTCAGTTCTTGGACCGCTTCTTTTTCTCATCTATATTAACGACCTCACTTCTGGCATTTCGTCATCAATACGTCTCTTCGCAGATGACTGTGTCCTCTACCGCCGAATTTCATCTCAAACCGAGCAGACCACGCTTCTGGATGACTTAATTTTTATAGATGACTGCTGAAATAAGTGGCTGATGCAGCTTAATATCTCAAAATACAAGTTTATGCAAGTTTCGCGCAAACGCTTTAACATCACCCACGTGTACTCCTTAAACTCAGTCAATAATTTACAAGTACTAACCTATCGTTACCTCGGAATCCTAATCTCAAGCAATCTAAATTGGTCCGAGCATATAATTAAACTGCTAGCTGTGTACTCCAAAACGCTGCGCTTTATTCGAAGAACATTATCGTTGTCGCTCCCGGCTGTCAGTAAACTGGCATATGAAACATTTTTACGATCTAAACTCGAATACGCATGCGCAATCTGGTGTCCACATCAGACTTATCTGATCAAGTCTTTAGAATCTGTGCAGAACCGCGCCGCTCGCTTTATATCTTCAAAATACGACTACAAGATCAGTATCAGCAGTATAAAATCATCACTGGATCTCCCCTCATTGGTCTTTCGCCGCAAGATATCACAACTATGCTTCTTTCACAAGAGATTCTATCATTTCACTCATCTGCGCCAATCTTTTCTTCACCCACTAGCACGTTCATCTCGACGCTTATTCAATAGCTTAAGCATACAGCGCCTGCATGAATCAACATCTGCTTTTAATCAGTCATTTCTACCAATGGCATTACAGGAATGAATTGCCAGATTTTACTGTCATGGAAAGTGACCCTGCCAAATTCAAAGACCAGTTACTGTCTGTCTTTGAACATTAAATTTGTCTCTATTTCTTTTCTCGCCCTTAGTTTGATGTGCTTGAGCAACTCGTTTGTAAATCCCCTTCTCTGCTCGATTGATTTTTTTTGTAACTGTATTAATTGTGTTCTCATTTGACGTTACTGATTGTATTCGTTGTCCTAATTGCCCTCATTGTATGTATATATATATATATATATATATATATATATATATATATATATATATATATATATATTACTAGATTTGTTTTTCTTTTTTTTCAACCTCTTTGGCTTTGTTCTTGTATTGTCCTACGTACGTTGCTCCCCCCCCCCCCTTCATGTAATACCCTGTGAAGGGTCCTTAAGGGATCAATGAATGATGATGATGATTGCAGAACGAAGTATAGAAGCTCGGTGAAGTATTTCTGTTGCCGAAGGCATGGCGCACGTCAAAAGGGCATTTTTATTGAGGTCCATTTTTTTAGCCTTGGAACTGCGCCCTTTTTCTCTTTCACGCACTCTTCAAGCCCATTTCGCGATTGAGGTTTCGACATGGTAAAACCGAAAGGTACTTTACAGTGATAACTCTTAGAGTCACGTTCAGGAAAAAAGCCCCACTTGCCGTTCTCTAGCACAACATGAACGAAAGCTTCTCATTTTAAAGGAGAAGGTTGAGACTTTGATAAGAGGAGAGTGAATACGACTCGGTCGCTCTCTTCCTGACCGCCGCAGCCTGTTTTTGACGCTTTGAAGGGCTGGTTAGCCGATGCAGCTCTATTGCAGATAAGACCTTCAGTTTTTGAGCTTCGGTGTTATGGCGCTGGCAAGTACGCTGTTTCGAGTTACAAATTTGTTTTACGGTGCTGAAATATTTGTCTGCAACGCAGGCTTTCCACCTTTCGAGGCTAGGATTTTTGCATATGAGAGATATAAGGTGTAGGGCTCTTAGGCAAGGTAGAAATTTAAAAGCTGTTTTCCGGTGCCACATACGTAGGCAATTTGATAATAGAACAAAATGAAATCTTCCAACCGAACAACGGCTGTCATCACCATGAACCAAGGCGCTGCTGCATTGGGCAGCTCACACGCTACCTGTGTGGACGCCTCTGAGGAACATCACACCAGGAGTGGACGCTGTGTAATGCCGCCCAAGAGGCTATGTTTCAGGGGAGATGTTTTAGGTAGTAGCCTAGCCACTGCATGTGGCTAGGCCGAGAATGCGCCTGGCTGCGCGACCGTGTGAGGCACGCTCAGCGTGCCGCGCGAACTCGTTTTCGGCCCGGGAGAGTGTTTGCCTGCCCGGGCAATGAACCGGTCGCTGGTCGTGCTTTCCACAACACAATATGTATGACGACTCCCAGCGATCTATGCATGCAAAACAGAGAATGATCATGCAATTTCGCTTATATGGACATTATCGCTATCTGAATACCAGAACCAGAGTGAAAACCGAAGTACTAGAGCACGTAATTCACGTTTCGGCCAACTATGGAAATCGGTCCTCATTTTTTTTGGTCGGCTACCGCACTATGCTGGTGCGTCTCGTAAAAAGAGCGGAAAGCCTTCTGTGCGTTTTAAACAAATTTCTCCAAGTTTGAGAGCTGCTTCTGTGCTTTCTATTTCTCTCGTTTCTCCTTTCGCTTCATCGTATTGTTTGTAACGCTTGTCAGGCTGCATCGACGTCAGTTTTAATCTTTTGGTTGTCTTGTAAACAGGGACCTCGTCAGCATTGAACAACATTATTTCTCGTGCTTCTGAAATGGCAGAGTGCCGGTGCGTGCGCATTTCCTTTCTAAATGTGCTGACGTGCCTTCTGAAATACTTGCGCGCCGATGGCAAGAATGCTCGACTTTGCATCTTTGCTGATGGCCGTAAAACCAAGCACAAGCAACCGTGGTCTCGCAAAGCCACTTCCGCCGCTCGGTTAATCGAGGGCAAACGGTTCGGCGGCACGGCTACGTACGCGGGCAAATCGACTGGGACCGCTCGAAGGATTATGCAAATGACCTTTTTTTCCAGATCGCCGTGCTTAAAGCCTAGGCCCAATCCAGATGGCACGCTCGAGTAAGAATTGGAAAGCTTTTGGAACTGCATAGTCTTTATTTTTTTCAGTGTCTCGAAGTATCGAAGTATCACCCCGCAACTGCTGCACTATGCTGGAAGTGATGGCCGTTTTTGATAGTGCATATATACCCAAACGTTAGAGTGGCGACACATTTCAGCCCGCTTCTTAAATTCCACGTCCCTTTTATTTCTCTCTCTCTCTCTTGATTGGCGCCGTCCCCCAAAAGAAATAAGTAACGAAATAGAACGTAAAACTGATGTATCTGATAAGAGTAGCATAAGTTTCTAGCGAGGCCTCAAAGCTTTTCAATGCAGCTGCAAGATCATAAGCCCGATCATAAGGTGGGGTCTCGCGTATTGAGGTAGACTTGGAACACTCCAGTATCAGTTTAATATTTTGCTTCTCAATTTTAGCCTCTTCAAAGCGAACCAAGCGTTTCGTTTAACTGATCAGGCAGTCATATAACTTCACTTTGTTGCTTAAAAATTTAGGTCTAGAGGAGAAAATTGACCTGCTGTTTACCTTTGTGGTGATGCGAATCGCCGCTGCAGCTATACTGTGGTGCCAAAGGCTGATGCCAGTCGGGGTGTTTAGTAACTGTGGTGTAGGGACTGCCAGGTCTGTTGTGCCAGCGAGTTCTGTTGTGCCAGTGCGTTCGATTGTGCCAGCGTCGGGCACGGCGACCCAAGGGCCCTTATTCACATATGTAGGGCGGGCAACCAACGTTTGTAGAAGCAAAAATGGCGCCGGGTTTTTATGGAGTGTGTGTGGTTTGCCTTTGTGTCCCGTGACGGCATTGTGTTAGGATCAACTAGTGTGACGCGTTCCTAGGACGTCATGTGCGACGTCATTACGCTGTAGTAAAACTACGTGGCGCGTTACACTTCCCTCTCCCCGTTTCTCCTCGCACTGCGTGCTAGGTCATCATCGACGTCGCGACACTAACAAGAAGCGTGGCCTTAAAGGCGCACACAGACACAAACTTTTGATGGGAAACAGACGACATACATTGTTTTATGGGCGTGAGTAGAAGCCTTGTAGCAAGTTTCAGTCGCAGGCGTAGAGTCGAACATAATTTAATATGATCTCGTACGTTGTCCTAGAAGACGCACGGCATTTCTGCAAGCATCGAGTAAAGTCAAGGTGCCCCAGCCCCAACATTTGTTACGTCACGGAATCAAGTAGTCCGAAGGAAGAGCCAGTGCTTGCAGGCGACGCCAGCGTCATCAGTGTTGGGGTAGTCCAGGTTGGCTGGTCGACAGCGACGTGAAGGTGCTGTACAGCGCTGTCATCACTGAGATGAAACCTGCAGGTGCAAAAAGGTTTGTAATTATTTATCTGCGCACTGGTGTTGGCGGGATATTTTCATGAATGCTAAGTGTCTTTAAAAAGCAATATAACGCACATCAAAACACTTTGTGTCTGTACCCTTTTAAGAGCTGTCACTGTAAAAAAAAGGTAAAGAAACCAACTGCTACAGAACGTGAGCATTATCGGGGCCTCCCTCCGGGTTAATTTAAGTAACCTTTGTGCGGCACAAAACGTTTGCTTTCGCCTGCTAGTCAAAAGGAGTGTTAACAGAGACAACAGTATTAAAAAGTTATAATAGGCCTACTATTATGAAAGTGGGCAGGAGCCATAACGAACATTTGGAACGGGAATCCAGTGCTCTAGATTGAGTGTGCCATCAATGACCCCGTTACATAGGCGGGTCTGGGAATGAATACATTTATTTCGACAAGGTTATGCGGTATATTGCCTTTTTTTCTCCCTTTTCTACTCACATGAAGCAAGAATGTACTTCAACATTTTCATGCTGCTATCAAAACACCATACTGTTCTATATTCACCATAAGTAACATTAGGCCCTTAATTTCTGCAGCATCCAGAAAAACTTACCAGACACAAACTTACCTGCATCATTGTAGTAATAGGCTGTTCATTGGCGTTCCCAGCGCATCAGTGACACTTTCTCAGATCAATTACTTGCATCACAGTCATCAGCACCATCAGCCTGACCACGTCCGCTGCAGGAGAATGTCCTCTTCGATTGCCTAATATTATTCCTGTAGGGCACCATCTGAATTGCCGAAGTGCAAAGTGTGATCGAGGACCTAGACAAGCAAAGCAAAAGGGTTCGCGTGAAAATTGATATTAAAAAATCTAAAGCAATTTTAAACAACCCCAGAAGAGAACAACCGCTTTAGGTAAGCTGCGAAGCATCGGAAATAATAAAGGATTACATTTACATAGGGCAGGTAGTGACCGCATTTCCAGACCAGGAAAGTTATTTATCAGAAGAGCAACAATGGGTGCAGTTCAATTGGCAGGCCTTCTTAGGTGATGAATACCAAATTTACCAATTCCCCTCAAGAGGATAGTATATAACAGTTGTATCTTACTGGTACTTATGGGGCAGAAACGCAGAAGCTAACAAAAAAGGTTGAGCTTAAATTGCGGACAGCTCAGCGAGCTATGGAGATGAAAATGATAGGTGCAACGTTGAGAGATAGAGCGAGAGCAAAATGGGTCAGGAAAGAAACAAGAGTTCATGATGTCGTAGTCGAAATTATGAAGAATAAATGGGCAGGATATATAATGCAAATTCAAGGCAAGCGATGGTCGTTAAGGGCAACTGAGTGCATTCCAAGAGAGCAAACTAAGCAATGGTGTCAGAGAGTCACGTGAACGGATGAGTTTGTGAAATCTATGGGGATGAGGTGGCGACACTTTGCACAAAACACACACACAAAAAGGGTTTTCTCGGACGTATATGTAAGATGCATTTGTCCTGCAGTGAAATTTATTAGGCTGATGATAATGATGGATCCTGCTTTCTGCTTAGTGGCTGCTTACTTACCTCAGCTAACTTGTAAATAATGCCTTATTTATGACCCGTATATCAATACCATCTTAACGCACCACTCAATGTGTGCCATCGAACTTGACATCTACTGAGGCAAGCTTTACCTCAAGAGGAAATAAACCACAGTTTTCTATTTGTTCTCCCGCTAAGTGATGTAATGCAGAAACGACTGCGCATTTTGATTGTTTGTTTTGCGTAATTTCTAGCGGGGAGCTTCAAAAGCGTCCTCGCGAAAGTGCAGATGATTAAAGAATAGCAGACAAAATGAGAGCCTAATGTTACTAAAACATAACTATTTTGTCCTGCAGAGCACAGGAGGGCAAAGGTTCTGAGAACAACTATCTATTTTTGCCACAGGCTAAGGAATGGAAAGAAGTGCTCGTTAGAGATGCATGACGGAGGCCAACAGCCACCGAAATCATGTAGCACAGGGGATCTCTTTATTCTTTGATTGGCAGTTTTAATTAAAGGGATTTTAATAACTGTAGAAAAAAACCCATGCTGCCGGTAGAATCCGAACCCATGACCTCGGAATTTTGCGTCCGGTTCTCTACCAACTGAGCTATGGCGGCGGCTGTCCAATGTTTTGCTTTCGCGGGTATTTACGTGTGGTATAACCGAAATATGAGAGTGTTCACCAGCTGCCCCGAAAGCAGAAGTTTGTAGAGCCGCCACCGTGGCTCGGTTGTTAGAGCAACGGACGCGAAATTCGGAGGTCGTGGGCTCGAATCGCCCCAACAGCGTGTGGTTGTTTTTTTTGCTTTATTAAAATCCTATTGATGAAAACTACGAATTAAAATAAGACATAAACTGTGCTCCTTAGTCTTGGTGACTGTACTTAGTACTGTACTTAGTACGTCATGTATTTTAGCCACAGGCAGGCGTCTGAAATCACTAAGAGAGCAGTACAGTACGACATGTCCGCCTGCATCAGCATTTGTACCTGTAAAGTTGTGCCTCCCGGACAGTCTGCTGGCCCGCAAGGTGCCTCCTCATGAGAGTGCGCCTCCAAGCTCCCACCGGTGAAAATTCATCTCCCACCCGCCAGCCTTCACCCCACATCCACCTGCACACTTCCACTTTCCAGAGGGCTTCTTCCAACCCACATATATAGATATGGGTTGGAGGGTATACTCTTCCGAAGCGTCCACCCACCAGGAGCCATGGCGAAATCCAATTCCAAGACGCAATTGAAAGGTAGGCAGTGTGAATGTAAATTGCACAACCAATAGTGCTAGTGGAGATTTGCCTCATAACACATGATCGCTGAGCATTCTTTACATGTTCTGTTATTTAATTCCCAGTGCCACAAGTGACATCCATTGAGTGTAATCAGAATTTTATTGTAGATTCTCAATTATCGTATGTCCGTCGTATCAGAAGAGCAATAAGAGTAATTGGATATGAGAATATAAAGGCGCACTAACTTTCTCCTTCATGTTGGACACCCGAACGGTGCCATGAAGGAAGGGATAAAGAACCTCGTGAACGAACAGAGAGAGGCGGTGACTGTATAGGAAGGCATCAGGTCAGTTTTTGCCACGTGCGATTCCTTAATTGCACTTGCAATGCAGAGTGGACTGGAATCGACATGCGGCCATCGGGACAGGTGTTCGATCCCACCAGAATATGCAGATCATCGGAAAAACACAATCATTCAGGCACCTTTTGATAGCTACGTAGGAAACGTATCTACAAGCATTTTTGTGTAATTAATGCACATCATATGCCGCAACTAGTTCACTTGCTTAAACCAGCTTTCTTCCGGTGAACAGGCCTCGCTGTGTCGAGGACTTATTTTCACAACATGCGGAGAAACATTCACAGAAAGCCTCCCTCATAGCCTGTGTCGCATTGGGACGTTAAACACCATAAAACAACCATAAACATTCGCAGAAAATCAGAAACAATGCGGAGAGTCTCTCAAACAAACCCACAAAAATAGCAATATTTACGTGAACGGTTGCGTGGATGACCCGATTACTTTAAGATGACTAGGTACTATTTTAAAAACTGCCAATACTCCGCCGCGGCGGCACAGTTGTTATGCCGCTCGGCTGCTGACCAGAAAGACGCGGGTTTGATCCCGGCCACGGCGGTCGAATTTCGATGGAGGCGAAATTCAAGGGGCCCGTATACTGTGCGATGTCGGTGCACGTTAAATAACCCCAGGTTTCCGAGATTTCTGAAGCCCTTCACTACGGCGTCTTTCATAGCCTGAGCCGTTTTGGGATGTTAAATCCCCATAAACCAAAAACTGCAATTATATGTACTAGTATGCAGGGCTACCAGCATCAGCCTCTTAGTACTTGAAGCATGACGCAGTACGAGTCGCTTGCAAAGTTTGGAGCCACAGTCAAGTATAGGAAAATACTGCACAACAAGGCAGCCCGCAAGGAGAATGGGGTAATGACTACTTGTGGAGTACTCTGCGTAATGTTATGGCCTGTGTTTTCGGGGTGACCCATTGATGCTCGCGGCGCTGCGAGATTCCGGCGATTACGCGGAGAGTTTTTATGTACGTATAAATACCTTGCCCTCGATTACGTTTCCTAGCAACCCCTTGCTCATGTGGCTCATGTTTACTCCGATCGCCGCGTTTAAAAACTGCTTAGAGCTAGGGCGAGCTCGCCCGGTCACGTCATGCACGTATTCTGGCCAAGCGAGAGGCAACGTTTATACGTGTGTCAATGCTCGTGCATATTGCCTCAGTAGGTCATGAAGTTAAGCAGCAAGGTATCGCAAGGTGTTTAAAATGTGTGCAGCGTCGAATGATCTTTTGACAGTTTCCTCGATGCGCCGAAGTTTGGCTGTTTTTTTGGAAGCCAGATGGTCCCGCTTATTTCGCATATGAAAGGAAATCCCAGCTAATGCAAAATAATCAGCGTTAAACATTTTTTTCTTCTCTGCCAATGAAGCAAAAAGTTAAAGCACTGAGCTTTTGTTTGCGCCATATTATAATTTGAACACTTTCACACACACACACACACACAAAAAAAGCAGTCCGGTTTTCCTGCGTTTTAGGTGAAATCGTTGACGAACAGCTTTTTGTGGCAACACTGCTTTTCTTGCGTGGTACTTTGCACAAGTGCGGAAAAATTGGTTGCAGCGTTTATTTCTGTCGTCTTTAACGTTTAAAGCGGCTCGTACACGTATAGCTGCCAGCGTCGTGTTTCGCGGAGAATGCACCTTGCCTTCAACATTTCAGTATGATCTTTATCCAGGGACATAACGAAAAATCTACGCGCGCACATGAAGTAAAAAAACCGGAAATTACAATTATGTCTGCGCCGTTTTGAACAGTCACTGCCAAAAGAAAGACTAAGGGAGCAACGCAGAACTTCTTTTTACCTTAATCTGGTTACGAAGACGATTTCGTTTAAAACATGTTTGCAGCATAGCCGGGGCTCGTCGGACTCGTTTGTACACGTTCTGCTTCGAGTAGGTAGGAATCAGGAAACCGCCTACATTCAGTGCGGCACTGAGGTGAGGAAGCGTTGATGACATATGCAGCTGTTTTGCACGCGCGAAGATCACCTCAAAGAGCGCGATTCACGGACACCACTCCGGCGACCGGCTGTAAAAGAAAAGAAACAGTAAAGTTGCAAAAAATGAAGAGAAAATACCAGACAGGAAGCGAGGAGGGTGAAGAGAGAGGGGCGAATGCTGAACGTAAACGCGAAACCAATAACTGTGTGCAGCCAGGCGAAGTCTGAGACCGACTCCATTCGCTGTATCGTACCCGTTTCCACCAATCGTGCACCAATTCCACCGTGTTTGCCTTTTATATCTTTGATTCGTGCTGAAACGGAGGCAGATCCGGAAGCACAAGAGGCAAACGGAGACGTAGGAGGAACCGCTCTCCGAAAAAGTGGCGTCCTTTCTCAAACCACTCTTATCTTCGTGTGTGCCTCAAGACAGCCATTGAGTCTCGCGAAAAGATAGGAGCTGCAGAAATGAAGCAACAGAAAGCTGAGGTCAGCCAAAAGAAAAGGCGCCCAGAAAACGCAGCTTCAAAGCAGAAAGAATGAAGAGCACCAGGTCTTTACCAAACAAGACGCTGATAAATGACTACGATAAAGAGCACAGGCACGCTCTACCGTATCTTGCTGCGCGCCTGCGATAAAGCAAACTAAGAAACGTTGCAAGGAAAGAACAGGGCGCACTGCGCAGGAATTCCATCGCGAAATGAGTTTTGTTCCCATGTGGATTGGAGGCAATGGTGTAGGCTGCGAGTGCGTCTTCTCTGTGCAGCAAAGGGGTAGATATAATTTTTGTTCCCGCGCGTCAGCTAGTCCTTGGGGAAGCCCTTGGGAGTGATCATAGGTTAGGGCCTCCTTTTTTTAATGTTGTTCTGTTCACTTAGGTTTCCGAGTTTCAGTTGGCCTTGCACATTGCCATCCTTTCCACGCGATGCCATCTCGTTTGTTTTTAAATTCTTGAATAACCAGAGAGCCTCGACCAGCCGTTTACTGAGCTGACATTTCTCTTTAATATTTTATTCAACTAGAGAGCATCTACTTGGTGTATTACTGCGGATGAACGGTAATAATGTACAGTACATCATTCATTTCCTCCCGCACATCTTTCCTACGCTGCTCTTTTTTATGCCAAATACTTTTGCCTTTTTCATTTTTATCAAACCCTGGCGCTGCAACCGAAGTTTGATGCTGGCAATCTGATTTTGTGATAAAGCTTTACCTCCGCTTTCTTAAATTTTGCATTTATTTTGGTACTTTATCTTTTTCTCACCTAAGAGTCTTTTTCATGCCGTTGACTGTGTGGAAATATTCCCTAGAGAGGGCAGGTATTAATGTACGGCGAATATAGAGCATATCTCAAAGTAATAGTAACTTTCTATGGTAATTATTGATATAACATCTGACCTCTACAATTAACATCGTGGCGCACACTTAAAATGCAGCTTGAATACCGTAGTGGGGGCGGTCAGTTGTTGCCGATCTCACTCGACACTGTGAGCAGGTCCGAAATGAGACATGCTTTCTCTCCAAGAAACACTCCCACGCTTCGTAAATACGGGCTTCTTATCTACGACAAGAACTCCGCTTTCATGAGGCACCTGGCACAGTGTATTTTTCAGAAAAGGTTACGAGTCTCTCGACTGAACAGCCACTATGGAGGAGGTGTAATCGAAAGATTTTCGCTTGCTTTTTAGCAATTTTTGGCTTCATTGATAGGGTGCACCGCTACCAAAGACGAAAGAAAGGTGAAGACACTGACAAGCGCCATTTCTCCCTGCCACATTGTTGTTACGAAGAGAGCAAATATGCATCCCCAGAAGACATAAGAAAATCCTGTCCAGAAAATCATCATCAGCAGGAGCTTAACTACGCCCAGTGCAGGGCCAAGGCCTCCGCATTATCTACCCAATTCGGAGTGTCCTGTGCCAGCTGCGGTGGCATTATCGCCAAAAACTTCCTGATCTACTCAACGCTCTGCTGCAGAACCGCCTACAACGTATCTGGATGGTTACTTGAGTCAAGGCGGTAATTTTTTTTAGCACCACCAACCCATATTGTTCCTGTTGCAAGCGCGTGTTAACGACCTCGAACAAACGTATGTTACAGCGAAAGGTTACTCTGGCTAAAAATGTGCATGTAGTGTACAAACAACAGCTGGCGAATATGAACGAGTACACGTGAATCTCGGCTGTGCCGTCAGTAAGTGGTCTTACCAGGCCACAAATATCGCGTTTAAGTAGCATTAACTTGAATATAACGAACTCGAATAGGAGAACAAACGAGAGAATACTGTAATAATGCTAGTTAATTTCGCATTCTACCGCCTCTTCAAAAGGAACAATTTGCAAGGGATGCGGTGTAGAGGCTTACAATTTTGCTTTTTTTAACTTTCCTTTTTTAAGCCATAGGCTGAATCGAAACGAGCAGTGGCTACCTAGCAGGTCATAGAGCACCTATTTTAGCGCGCGCTTGTACAGCTTTTAATGCGCTGGCGATAATTGCGCGATAAATCACTGCGAAGGGCGGTGAGCCCGACCTCTGAACAAATCGTAGAAACAAAGAAAATGCGACTCTCTGCGCTCAAGAATTCAGTGGCTATGCAGCAAAAAGAAAGGATCGCGGAAAATCGCAGCCATTTATTCTGAATTCAAGTGCCACCTCGCACAGAGGAATCAGAACGCTTTGGAAAAATTTAGATACACATTTGATCGTTGGAGCTTAAGCAAGGCGAAGTAGGAAGAAAACGCAAACTATATAGCAGGGGGGCACGGAACTGAATAACTTGAGCACTGACTAGAAAGCAAGTTAACCTTTCTTCATTTTGTAACGCATCGCACTGGTAACCGAATGTCTCGAAGTTATGAAAAATGCGCACATCACGAAGAAGATCACTGAGGCACTGTGACGCAGTCGCAATTAGTTGGAGAATCCTTAGTGGAAAGAGGTTCTCATTCATTACAGACGGGTGCGAGGAATGTTTTCCGAAGACGTATTCCTTGTTTCATTGTATAGCTATGGTGCGCATTTTCAGAAGTTAGTGTCCCGTCTTGAGGACAAGTGCTGACAGGGGTGGAAGAAGAATTGCGTTGTACTTCTTCAGACCTCCGTCTTTCCTTCATCCGTGTTGTTAGCGCCATGCTCTTTCCAAAAGCCAGCTTAATTGTTTCGTGAGTGTTTGTTTGCCAGTGTGTTTAAGAAGAGTGCTCATGTCTTTTTGTTTTCGCTGTCTGGCTGAGCCGCAAACGAAGCACATGTTATTGGTGTCGGTTCTTTGCGATTCAGCGAGTGGTCATTTACTTATCGAGACCATTGTGCGAGTAAATAAATATAGAGAAAGTACTCAGCCTCATTCGGACCGCGGAAAAAACTTCGCAGTAGCCGCATAACCTGCCCTCTGAGCACCTAGTCTAGTCAGAAAATCTGTGACATTATGCTGCGGTAACTATGGGCTCAAGAGCGCTGTTACATCTGTCTAATTCTGCTATGTATGTGCTGCTGCTTGGTTGCCGAAAAAAAAGCCTCTTGACGGAGCAGTTTTAAGCATTAAGCTTTTGTCATCATCAGCAGCAGCAGCCTGACTACATCCACTGCAGGGCAAAAGCCTCTCCCATTTCTCTCCCCTTTCACTACAGGCATAAGTCCTTATGACTCTACACCACGTTAAGTCTGTTACCTCAGAAAGCGAAGCTTTATCATCTCTCGTTTGCTTTTGTGGACTGTCAGTGTAGCGTCTAAGTTTCACTTGACATGAAACAGCGCAAATCGTCGTCTGGCATTTATGAAGAGTTTTATTTCGTAAATGCTTGGTGGAATGAGAAATTTATCTTAGTAATTCTTGATTAGGTTCTGAAGTAACAAAAGCAGGATTTGATAGTACAGTGAGAGGCTGTGCACGAAAGAACTTGAGTTTCTGAATTGAAAATAGTGGTCACAAATATATTAGCATTCTCACTCGGAAGCAAACCGGACATCAAAACACAAGTAGACGATTTGAAAACCGCACTGTGTGCTATTTTAAAAAAATAGTACACTAAATTAATGGCCGAAACAAAATTTCCTCTCGAGACGCACCAGAAATCGAACGAATCATACCGGTTTGGTGGTTTTCGAAGAGCACGATATATGTGCTGCAGTGCATTTCTAGCACACCCTGAGGTGAAGCACCTGTTCAGTACAAACACCGCAACACTAAATAAACATACTGGCAATGGCAGAGATGGTACAGCTGAAATATCAAATCGCAGAGAAATTAAATATTTGTTTTCTTGTTTCTTGCTCCAGCACTTTTTTCCACTTATTTATCTGGAAGCAATCTTCTGAATGATGCCAATGAATGAAATTTGCTCATTTCTGGGCGGTGTAAAAGGGGATGCTTGAAAATTAATCTTAAATATTTCAGCGCCTGTTTTCAGAATGCCAAAATAAAGTTGATAAATAACTTGAACGTAATTGCGTAGTAAAATGCATAACGAAAACCGATACTTTCCGTGAATACGGCCCAACAAGATAATTAAGGCAGAATAAAGACGCTTTTGCGGAAATAAAGAGACGTCTTGGCTAGTAAAAAAGGTGACAGTCTTAACTATCAATATGGAAGTAGGAGTTTGATGCACAGTGTGAGACCGAACAGTGAATCACCGCTGCCATCGCTTAGTGCTCGGCTAAGACACTAATTGTAAAGTTTTCCCGTCCAGTGTTTCCCCTTTCTCTTCTCCATAATATGATCAGACGGAGCCTACTTAGAGCGAAAAGTAGTGTGGTGCAAGGGATGCGTACATTTCTTGTGTTCTCATATGCAGTTCTTATCGCTCCGTCAAATGTTCAGGACGACTCCTAAATGCCGTGTGGTGCAGGAGATGTGTGAAGCTTAGCGTATTTGCGGCAGCTTTCTTTTTGTCGAACAGCATCTTAATCCATCATCCATTCAAGTACAGTACGTTATAAAAGGAAAAGGCGATTTAGTACTGCGGCTCTTGTGTGTTGGTGCTGAATCAAGCTTGAAACTAGTATTTCAGAACGGCTTATGACGAGCGTACAATTAATCACAAATTTCGAACTCCTCATACAGGAAGCCAACATATTGAAAAAGTGAACTGGAGGATTGGGAAGCACCACAGTTTCCGCGTCACTGAATTCGCGAATGCACTGTTGCGAAAGCCATAAGTTATTGCTGTCGCGCACATACACGCCCTTTTATTTTTGGCAAAGCACAGACGTTTACAGAAATAGCCAAATAAAAAAAATTGAGAATCTCGCTGAATTCTTGCCAGGGGTCAGGACTGATCGGTACCAAATAGTGCGGGAAGAGTAGTCAAAGACGATGGTGAATGTAACCACTTACGTTGGCATAATGTAGACACCGTAGAGAGAATCTAAAGATTACTTTCGCAACCAAGAATGTGCATCGGGGTATTTAAAACAAATGGCATTACATTTTATTACACTGAATGCCATTGCAATCGCGAAAACGCGACCTACGGAGGTTTGGCCAGTGAGAATCAGACTTCCGTTTTCACGACGACGGTTAACTTTGAGCAACGCGAACTAATTAACTGCTAAGTGCATTTAAAAGAAGTGCTGCACATTTAAGAAAATGAGCAGATCGCACAAATGTGGCAAATACGTATATGTTTTACAAATTAGACAGGACGCTATCGAGCCTGCAATATGTATATTTTTGTCATGTTTCGCCGTTTTTAGAGCGCCGGTTCTTAATAACTTTCTACTAGAGGCAAAAGCTACTCTGAACCTATGGAAACTAGCGTTTCATTATAATGCTGCAGAAGCAGCCCTCTCCCTCTTTTTGGTGCAGTAGTTTTCCCACACGCGTCATGAAAGCAGGCAAGTCGAACAAAAGTGTCGTTTTAATCAAAATATTTTTTCCTCACTGCGATAATCTATAACAGCAATAATCCATAATGGTATTATTCCTCACTGCATTCGTACCAAAAATTATTGCTGTTAGCAGCACACAACGTTGAAACGTAAATACATTTATCCTTCTAATGAGCTAAAACTTGGTTTTTTCTCAGAAACTGGAGGGATACAGCGATCGAGCGCACAGATTGTGAGAAGTGGCCAATGGCCGCGCCATCGTTCGACCCAGGACTTAACCGGTTCATTGTGCTGTTTGATAGAACTTGCTTGCACAGCAAAAAAAAATAATAATAAAGCGTGCCGCATAACCTTAAATTTAACGCGAAAATATTAAGAAGCGATAATGAAGGCACTGAATTTGCATACCCTTCTATCCAGCGAGTGCCCCGGCAGTGCATTGGATGGAGCACTGAACTATGCATTTCAGCTTTCTGCAACGACTTCGTCTTTTCTAATTTCACTGTGCTCTCAGAATCTCAAGGTACTTTTTTCATAATTTATATAAATACAAAAAAACAACGAAGGATATTATTGTTTAAGAAAGGCGACGGCAAATTTTTTGCGAGTATTTCAGTGCCGACACGACACCTCACTTCTGCAAAGCTCGGATCAAGTTACATGGTACAACATGCATGACAATCCTTGAAGGTCGTCTATCTTGACTCTTTTGTTAAATGGGTTTCTAGATGCACGCCTGAGTAACAATGGTGTTTAAAGGTGTTTTCCTCAATGCTTTGTGTTTTAAAGAAATGTGATAACTGTATTCCTTGTGCGGGTACGTAATTCCCCCGAAAGAGAGCTGCTTCATACTGTGTTCTGATATATGTATAGTTTCAGGTGTCATTGCGCCATATAGACTTTGTTCGTTGCTTTATTTTTGATTTACGATTAAGCAAGCAACCTTATCCACAACATTGCTAAAACACGGTCTTTCTTTGATATTTTTAAGGTCATTATCATGAAGGCCTCGCCTTCAAGAAAACGGGGTCCGCGAGCCATGGCCTCACGCTACTAGTGATACACCCAGAGTCAGCACAAAAGGCACCGGTTTATAACGTTTTCCAATAAGATCCTGTCCAAAGCAACGCTTTCGAAGGGGCACAGCAGGAAACGTATTGTCGTAGGAAAGGATGCGGTCTAGGCTCTCGAGAGCGCAATGGTCAGACTACAATAAAATAGGCGCTAATAACTAAGCTTGGAAAAGCAAACGCACTGAGGCGCGAATCGTACGAAGAAGCACAGATAAAGAAAGAGGGCTCGAAGCTGTACAGGAAACCAGGCTGCTCGAGTAGCATCCACTCACGCCAAACACCTTATTCATCTCCGGAGAAGCCGCTTTCACCGTCTGTCTTCTTCCTGGTAAGGTGCCGCCCCGTCTTCCGTGTACACATCTCGGCGGCTCATGCTGGACACCGATAGCGTAACCGCGCTCCAGCAGTGCTCTCGCCTTTATCTCCCGGACGCTGGTTTCTCTGCCCTTATCAAGTCATTGCCTCATCGATCGCATGCCACATTTCGCGAACACCAGTTCGGTCATGTGCAGTTGTGCTGGGCCGTACGGACCTAGAACTGACTGAAGACAGTATGCGCAGTTCAAATAGATAAAAAAGGATTTTAGAGGCGCAGAATTTTTACGCAGGGGCTGCACTTGAATACTCTTTCCCATGGGGAACCTGCGCTGCCAAGATGGCACTGCAATTGTTCCATTCGGTGAGTCAAAACTGCTTTTGTCGCCCTCTTGGGCCGCTGCAAACACAAGAACACATTCTGCGCGATTATATACCCGCGTTTGGCTGACAGCATTCATTGCCTAGCTTCTCTCGGCGTAGCCCAGATAGCTGACGCACGGCACGTGCGCCTTCGGCAGAGCGCGGAGGCTCACGCCAATAAGCGCCTGAAGTTGGCGCGGGAAAGTTCTAAGAGTACTACCTAAAACTGCTTGCTCTTGTCGCTAGGCAGTGTGTTATGGCGCTGCAATCGCCACCACAAACTTCAGCGCAAGTTCCCCTTAAAATGAAATTTTCATAGCTTTCTAATAATTTGCCCTTCCTCTAATATGAGCACCAGAGTTAGCTACAACGTCGTAAACGGAATTTAAACCAGCTGACAAAAAAATGTCGCGGGTGGAGAAGTAAGCTATTTTTTGTGGTGTATTTAAATGAGTGGTCCGGAACAGCTCTCCAAATTTGCAACGGAGCCTGCACAGTCATGGTCTATTCAGACCTCAGAGCCTGAATCCGAATCACCCATTCAAACATGCTTTTCGTTTGAAGCAATGCTAAATATATACAGTGTAAGTAATACGGTATATATTTAGCACTGCTTCAATAAAGTTCAGCTGCCAGTTAAGCGCAGCGTGTGTGTGCGTCTCACCTGCTGTGCGTGTCTTCAAGCGCTGGTTTTGATTAACCAACTAGCCCAAAGAGCTAATTTATTCATATATAGCGTTAAAGCCCCGTTCACCAGAAAATCCGGTGTAGGCTTTGTCGGTGTCGGCGTCGGCGTGGCGTCGGCGTTGTGAGCAAGAAATCACCCCCAGAGAGGAAGTATATGTTGGGTGATAAGTTTTGCACACCAGTGTGGCACCAACGAAAACGTCTTTTTGTTATGCGGCGCTGATTGACCACAAATAATGAGTTGTGCCTTCGAGAGCTTTCGCGGAAATTTTGTATTCAAGAAATGTCATTTTTAGATTACTACAGCAATGAACGAGGCACTTACTGCCCTGGTATTCTGAAGAATGCATCAACTAGCTGAACTATCCACCCTAGTAAAGTTGTCTTGCAACGGGGACTTCCACCACCACTGAGATTATCAATCCCATGCATAAAATTCTTTAACCTTCGAAGCAGAAAAACAGTTAACACTCATCTAAAGTGCTTTCGGGCAAGGTTCTTCGCTAAAACTTCAAAAAAAAATATTTCCGCTCTCTATATTCCTGTATGCCCACGTGAACGCACCCCAGTAGGGATTACGAAGTAAGGCGTCTCTGCGAAAACTGACAACTGCTTCTGCCGCGGCACTCGCCCCAAGGCCCGACTGGCACCTGAACCGTCTTACTGTTGCTTGGTAACAGGAATCTCATTGCGCATGCTAACTCTGATTTTTACTTAACATGTAAAAACGTTTCCTTTCCTCTTTTACTACGTATTTTTCTCTGTATTTCTGCCTGCTTGCCGTCGACGCTAGCGGCAATGGGCCTCTTCAGGGCACTTTAAAGTGAATTCCTTCATTTCTTCCTCCAAGCTTTTCGAGCAATAATAATATTAATAAAAATTGAAATTGTAATTGTAATTGTAATTGTAATTGAATTGTAATTGTAATTGTAATTGAATTGTAATTGTAAGTGAATTTTAAGTGAATTTTAAGTGAATTTTAAGTGAATTTGAAGTGAATTTGAAGTGAATTTGAAGTGAATTTGAAGTGAATTTGAAGTGAATTTGAAGTGAATTTGAAGTGAATTTGAAGTGAATTTGAAGTGAATTTGAAGTGAATTTGAAGTGAATTTGAAGTGAATTTGAAGTGAATTTTAAGTGAATTTTAAGTGAATTTTAAGTGAATTTTAAGTGAATTTTAAGTGAATTTTAAGTGAATTTTAAGTGAATTTTAAGTTAATTTGAAGTTAATTTGAAGTTAATTTTATTGCATTTTATTGCATTTTATTGCGTTTTATTGCGTTTTATTGCGTTTTATTGAGTTTTATTGAGTTTTATTGAGTTTTATTGCATTTTATTGATTTTTATTGATTTTTATTGCATTTTATTGCATTTTATTGCATTTTATTGCATTTTATTGCATTTTATTGCATTTTTATTGCATTTTATTGCATTTTTATTGCATTTTATTGCATTTTATTGAACTTTATTGCATTTTTATTGCATTTTTATTGCATTTTTATTGAATTTTTATTGAATTTTTATTGAATTTTTATTGAATTTTTTATTGAATTTAATTGCATTTTTATTGGATGCATTCTTTTCTTGCTTTCTTGTGCCGAACAATTGTTGTGAGTGGGAATGCAGCATCGTAACAAATTTGTAATTCGGACATAAATATATCGTAGGATACAGATGGATCGGGTTCCTTATATATGTTCGCCCAGTTCAAGATTTCAACAAGTGAATGAAAAGTCTTTTTACCGCCGTCATTGATGATACGGATAGTATTATTTGTGCACTGTGTACGCGTGGCGATCGGTAATGCTACAAAAATTGGTAGATGATCGCTCAATCCTGAACAAAGTACACCGGAGCAACTAGCAGACTTAGAAAAATCTGTGAAACATAAGTCGATCAGCGTACTTGTATTCGATGTGACTCTCGTAGGCTGTTCAATGACGTTCTCACAACCATTTTGAAGCATAATTTCAAGAAGTTGAACTTCAGCAGGGTTATTAGAGTTAAGATCGATATTAAAGTCCCCCATGATCACTAAATCCCTCTTCCGGGAATTGACAAAATCCATGAGTGATTCAATGTAGTTTAAAAAGATTGACAGCGTGCCCTGGGGTGGTCGGTAAATGCATACGATGGCAATGTTTTTGCACATGATGGCAACAGTTTCAAAGTCGTCACACATGCAAGTAAAGTCGTCTATGGTATCATAGTGAAAGCAGTCGCGGATAAATAGGGACACCCCTCCACCACGTTTTTGCTCACGATAAACTGAAACGTGACTGTACCCGGAAAAATTCGTAACATCAGTGACACTTGAGAACCATGTTTCTGAAAAAGCCAAGAAATCAAAGGAACACTGTAGTTGTGAGAGGTATGTACCGACGTCATCTTGTTTGTTCCTCAGACTCTGTGTATTTAAATGAAAAAAGAAAGCCCCTTTTCAAGAACACACTTGTTGCTTTTCACCAGATCATTGAACGAAGTTGTCGTGTGGTACGCCATCTTGATTTTTTGAAATCAAAATACCTGTCGTCACTGATCTAAACAATTTTGCTCAGGTCATTTTCGGTTGCAATCCTGATAGCACTTGCTTTTGCTTGTTTTCTTACAAACACTTTACCCTCAGAAGTCCACACGAATTTGTAGTCATTTTCCTTTGCCCTTGTCTTCGCCAGCCATAGCAATCGCCTGTTCATTGCTGTCAAGTTTTCATAGAAGCTGATGTTGGTCAACTTTTCTTGGGCGCACTTGCGTGCTTCAAACTATTTGCGCCTGAG
Source organism: Amblyomma americanum (assembly GCF_052857255.1). NCBI lineage: Eukaryota > Metazoa > Arthropoda > Arachnida > Ixodida > Ixodidae > Amblyomma > Amblyomma americanum. The sequence goes on from NC_135501.1 coordinate 172,251,536, forward strand.
GGCTCGGTTGGAAAACCTTACAATCACCACAGGCCTTCTGTCCTTTCTGGGGGCAAACGATGCACATGTTCAACGTTGCTATCGGATAAATCAGGGAGCTCCAATTTTCGGGCAATCTTGTTAATTTCAGCCATGAAGTCTTCATTTTCTCTCAGCTCATTGTAATTGAAATTGAAATTGTAATTGTAATTATATTGTAATTGTAATTGAAATTGAAATTGTAATTGTAATTGTAATGGAAATTGAAATTGAAATTGAAAGTTAAATTGAAATTGAAAGTAAATTGAAATTAAAATTGAAATTGAAAGTTAAATTGAAATTGAAAGTGAAATTGAAAGTAAAATTGAAATTGAAAGTTAAATTGAAATTGAAAGTTAAATTGAAATTGAAATTGAAATTGAGATTGAAATTGAAAGTTAAATTGAAATTGAAATTGAAATTGAAATTGAAAGGTAAATTGAAAGTTAAAGTTAAATTGAAAGTTAAATTGAAAGTTAAATTGAAAGCTAAATTGAAAGCTAAATTGAAAGCTAAATTGAAATTGAAATTGAAATTGAAATTGAAAGTTAAATTGAAATTTGTTTTGTTTATTTCTCCTTTGAGCAACATACAGGTATTGCCCACGAGGAGGTGCTAAACCTCCTGACTGGGTCTTGTCCTCGCTTGGGTACAGCAGCAGGAGCGGTATTGCATTACACAACAAAAAAAGGTTGTCCTTGCCATCACTTACACAACAGACGCATCATAAACAGTTCTTGTAAATATATACAGATAATAAAATAATAATACACACTAAATCATACAAAAATAATACAGAAATGCAATACATTAGGGTTGTTCGAACCGACATAATATTACATCAAACGGAACCAGATGCGTGTAAAACCCCTGGGCGTGGAACTATTTTTAGCTGCATCTATTACAAACGGATGAGAATTACACATCAACAGGATTTGGTGCTCACTTGATTGTGTTACGTAGTTAGAACGAGGCCTATTTACCACAACAGAAGTCTGACGCAAGCTGTAACCAGTAGATCTATTTTGGTACGTGTTAGAAAAATTAATGTAATTTGATTTTATTTCGTTATAAATACACACATATTTTGAGTTCATACATGGTTTTCACAGGGATCATTCGAGACTGTGTATTTGCCGAGCAACAATTTGTGTTGTTTCCTGCAGGTAAAAGAAACCGAGCTGCACGCGACTGCAGGGCTGATATTTTTTCTAAGTGAGTTTTGTTACAAGTACCCCAGATAAGAAGACAATAACTGATGCGAGAATGGATAAGAGAGAAATAAAACTGTCTTTTCAGCGAGCAAGGTATACGATCTCGAAGCCGGGAAAGCATACCAATAGCTCTCGCTATCTTGACACGGGTGTGGTCTATGTGGTCGCTCCAGCCTAGGCTGTGATGAAATTTAACTCCTAGAAAGGAATGGGAGCTGACACGCTCAAGGTAGAGAGAGCCGTAACGAAGCTTAAAATGGTAATCAATTGGCTTGTTTTTTGCACAAAAAAGCATAAATTTTGTTTTTTTCTCGTTGAGTTCAAGACTATTTAAGTTTAGCCATACACTAAGATTTAATAGCCACGTGTTAGCAGTGTTTTCAAGTTCTTTAAGATTTGTTCCAGAGAAGAATACATTCGTATCGTCCGCATATAATACTATATCATCAGTTTGAGGAATGTCTTATCCTTGTGTTTTATGCGCTTGAAAAGGTCATTCTTAATGCATTCTTTTCTTGCTTTCTTGTGCCGAACAATTGTTGTGAGTGGGAAAGCAGCATCGTAACAAATTTGTAATTCGGACATAAATATATCGTAGGATACAGATGGATCGGGTTCCTTATATATGTTCGCCCAGTTCAAGTTTTCAACATGTGAATGAAAAGTCTTTTTACCGCCGTCATTGATGATACGGATAGTATTATTTGTGCACTGTGTACGCGTGGCGATCGGTAATGCTACAAAAATTGGTAGATGATCGCTCAATCCTGAACAAAGTACACCGGAGCAACTAGCAGACTTAGAAAAATCTGTGAAACATAAGTCGATCAGCGTACTTGTATTCGATGTGACTCTCGTAGGCTGTTCAATGACGTTCTCACAACCATTTTGAAGCATAATTTCAAGAAGTTGAACTTCAGCAGGGTTATTAGAGTTAAGATCGATATTAAAATCCCCTATGATCACTACATGCCTCTTCCGGGAATTGACAAAATCCATGAGTGATTCAATGTAGTTTAAAAAGATTGACAGCGTGCCCTGGGGCGGTCGGTAAATGCATACGATGGCAATGTTTTTGCACATGATGGCAACAGTTTCAAAGTCGTCACACATGCAAGTAAAGTCGTCTATGGTATCATAGTGAAAACAATCACGGATAAAAAGGGACACCCCTCCACCACGTTTTTGCTCACGATAAACTGAAACGTGACTGTACCCGGAAAAATTCGTAACATCAGTGACACTTGAGAACCATGTTCCTGAAAAAGCCAAGAAATCAAAGGAACACTGTAGTTGTGAGAGGCATGTACCGACGTCATCTTGTTTGTTCCTCAGACTCTTTAAATGAAAAAAGAAAGCCCCTTTTCAAGAAAACACTTGTTACTTTTCACCAGATCATTGAACGAAGTTGTCGTGTGGTACGCCATCTTGATTTTTTGAAATCAAAATACCTGTCGTCACTGATCTAAACAATTTTGCTCAGGTCATTTTCGGTTGCAATCCTGATAGCACTTGCTTTTGCTTGTTTTCTTACAAACACTTTACCCTCAGAAGTCCACACGAATTTGTAGTCATTTTCCTTTACCCTTATCTTCGCCAGCCATAGCAATCGCCTGTTCATTGCTGTCAAGTTTTCATAGAAGCTGATGTTGGTCAACTTTTCTTGGGCGCACTTGCGTGCTTCAAACTATTTGCGCCTGAGGGCTCGGTTGGAAAACCTTACAATCACCACAGGCCTTCTGTCCTTTCTGGGGGGCAAACGATGCACATGTTCAACGTTGCTATCGGATAAATCAGGGAGCTCCAATTTTCGGGCAATCTTGTTAATTTCAGCCATGAAGTCTTCATTTTCTCTCAGCTCATTGTAATTGTAATTGTAATTGAAATTGAAATTGTAATTGTAATTGTAATGGAAATTGAAACTGAAAGTTAAATTGAAATTGGAAGTTAAATTGAAATTGAAATTGAAATTGAAAGTTAACTTGAAATTGAAAGTGAAATTGAAAGTAAAATTGAAATTGAAAGTAAAATTGAAATTGAAAGTTAGATTGAAATTGAAAGTTAAATTGAAATTGAAGGTAAATTGAAATTGAAATTGAAATTGAAAGTTACATTGAAATTGAAATTGAAAGTTAAATTGAAAGTTAAAGTTAAAGTTAAAGTTAAATTGAAAGTTAAATTGAAAGTTAAATTGAAAGTTAAATTGAAAGTTAAATTGAAAGTTAAATTGAAAGTTAAATTGAAAGTTAAATTGAAATTGAAATTGAAAGTTAAATTGAAATTTTTGTTTGTTTATTTCTCCTTTGGGCAACATACAGGTATTGCCCACGAGGAGGTGCTAAACCTAATGACTGGGTCTTGTCCTCGCTTGGGTACAGCAGCAGGAGCGGTATTGCATTACACAACAAAAAAAGGTTGTCCTTGCCATCACTTACACAACAGACGCATCATAAACAGTTCTTGTAAATATATACAGATAATAAAATAATACACACTAAATCATACAAAAATAATACAGAAATGCAATACATTAGGGTTGTTCGAACCGACATAATATTACATCAAACGGAACCAGAAGTAAGCATTTGGTCGTCTAGGACACAACGTTAAACAAAAAGAAAGACGAACAGATGCGTTTAATACCCCTGGGCGTGGAAATATTTTTAGCTGCATCTATTACAAACGGATGAGAATTACACATCAACAGATTTGGTGCTCAATTGATTGTGTTCCGTAGTTAGTACGAGGCCTATTTACCACAACAGAAGTCTGACGCAAGCTGTAACCAGTAGATCTATTTTGGTACATGTTAAAAGATTTAATGTAATTTGATTTTATTTCGTTATAAATAAACACACATATTTTGAGTTCATACATGGTTTTCACAGGGATCATTCGAGACTGTGTATTTGCCGAGCAACAATTTGTGTTGTTTCCTGCAGGTAAAAGAAACCGAGCTGCACGCGACTGCAGGGCTATTTTTTCTAAGTGAGTTTTGTTACAAGTACCCCAGATAAGAAGACAATAACTGATGCGAGAATGGATAAGAGAGAAATAAAACTGTCTTTTCAGCGAGCAAGGTATACGATCTCGAAGACGGGAAAGCATACCAATAGCTCTCGCTATCTTGACACGGGTGTGGTCTATGTGGTCGCTCCAGCCTAGGCTGTGATGGAATTTAACTCCTAGAAAGGAATGGGAGCTGACACGCTCAAGGTAGCAAGAGCCGTAACGAAGCTTAAAATCGTAATCAATTGGCTTGTTTTTTGCACAAAAAAGCATAAATTTAGTTTTTTCTCGTTGAGTTCAAGACTATTTAAATTTAGCCATACACTAAGATTTAATAGCCACGTGTTAGCAGTTTTTTCAAGTTCTTTAAGATTTGTTCCAGAGAAGAATACATTCGTATCGTCTGCATATAATACTATATCATCAGTTTGAGGAATGTCTTATCCTTGTGTAAAAATATCGTAGGATACAGATGGATCGGGTTCCTTATATATGTTCGCCCAGTTCAAGTTTTCAACAAGTGAATGAAAGGTCTTTTTACCGCCGTCATTGATGATACGGATAGTATTATTTGTGCACTGTGTACGCGTGGCCATCGGTAATGCTAGATGATCGCTCAATCCTGAACAAAGTACACCGGAGCAACTAGCAGACTTAGAAAAATCTGTGAAACATAAGTCGATCAGCGTACTTGTATTCGATGTGACTCTCGTAGGCTGTTCAATGACGTTCTCACAACCATTTTGAAGCATAATTTCAAGAAGTTGAACTTCAGCAGGGTTATTAGAGTTAAGATCGATATTAAAGTCCCCTATGATCACTAAATCCCTCTTCCGGGAATTGACAAAATCCATGAGTGATTCAATGTAGTTTAAAAAGATTGACAGCGTGCCCTGGGGTGGTCGGTAAATGCATACGATGGCAATGTTTTTGCACATGATGGCAACAGTTTCAAAGTCGTCACACATGCAAGTAAAGTCGTCTATGGTATCATAGTGAAAGCAGTCGCGGATAAATAGGGACACCCCTCCACCACGTTTTTGCTCACGATAAACTGAAACGTGACTTTACCCGGAAAAATTCGTAACATCAGTGACACTTGAGAACCATGTTTCTGAAAAAGCCAAGAAATCAAAGGAACACTGTAGTTGTGAGAGGTATGTACCGACGTCATCTTGTTTGTTCCTCAGACTCTGTGTATTTAAATGAAAAAAAGAAAGCCCCTTTTCAAGAACACACTTGTTGCTTTTCACCAGATCATTGAACGAAGTTGTCGTGTGGTACGCCATCTTGATTTTTTGAAATTAAAATACCTGTCGTCACTGATCTAAACAATTTTGCTCAGGTCATTTTCGGTTTCAATCCTGATAGCACTTGCTTTTGCTTGTTTTCTTACAAACACTTTACCCTCAGAAGTCCACACGAATTTGTAGTCATTTTCCTTTGCCCTTATCTTCGCCAGCCAGAGCAATCGCCTGTTCATTGCTGTCAAGTATTCATAGAAGCTGATGTTGGTCGACTTTTCTTGGGCGCACTTGCGTTTTCGAACTATTTGCGCCTGAGGGCTCGGTTGGAAAACCTTACAATCACCACAGGCCTTCTGTCCTTTCTGGGGGGCAAACGATGCACATGTTCAACGTTGCTATCGGATAAATCAGGGAGCTCCAATTTTCGGGCAATCTTGTTAATTTCAGCCATGAAGTCTTCATTTTCTCTCAGCTCATTGTAATTGAAATTGAAATTGTAATCGTAATTATAATTGTAATTGAAATTGTAATATTATTGTAATTGTAATTGAAATTCAAATTGAAATTGAAATTGAAATTGGAAGTTAAATTGAAATTGGATGTTAAATTGAAATTGAATGTTAAATTGAAATTGAAAGTTAAATTGAAATTGAAAGTTAAATTGAAATTGAAATTTAAATTGAAATTGAAAGTTAAATTGAAATTGAAAGTTAAATTGAAATTGAAACTTAAATTGAAATTGAAAGTTAAATTGAAATTGAAAGGTAAATTGAAAGTTAAATTGAAATTTTTTTTGTTTATTTCTCCTTTGGGCAACGTACAGGTATTGCCCACGAGGCAAGACAAAAGGAGGTGCTAAACCTCCTGACTGGGTCTTGTCCTCGCTTGGGTACAGCAGCAGGAGCGGTATTGCATTACACAACAAAAAAAGGTTGTCCTTGCCATCACTTACACAACAGACGCATCATAAACAATTCTTGTAAATACATACAGCTAATAAAATAATAATACACACTTAATCATACAAAAATAATACAGAAATGCAATACATTAGGGTTGTTCGAACCGACATAATATTACATCAAACGGAACCAGAAGTAAGCATTTGGTCGTCTAGGACACAATGTTAAACAAAAAGAAAGACGAACAGATGCGTTTAAAACCTCTGGGCGTGGAACTATTTTTAGCTGCATCTATTACAAACGGATGAGAATTACACATCAACAGGATTTGGTGCTCAATTGATTGTGTTCCGTAGTTAGTACGAGGCCTATTTACCACAACAGAAGTCTGACGCAAGCTGTAACCAGTAGATCTATTTTGGTACGTGTTAGAAAAATTAATGTAATTTGATTTTATTTCGTTATAAATAAACACACATATTTTGAGTTCATACATGGTTTTCACAGGGATCATTCGAGACTGTGTATTTGCCGAGCAACAATTTGTGTTGTTTCCTGCAGGTAAAAGAAACCGAGCTGCACGCGACTGCAGGGCTGATATTTTTTCTAAGTGAGTTTTGTTACAAGTACCCCAGATAAGAAGACAATAACTGATGCGAGAATGGATAAGAGAGAAATAAAACTCTTTTCAGCGAGCAAGGTATACGATCTCGAAGCCGGGAAAGCATACCAATAGCTCTCGCTATCTTGACACGGGTGTGGTCTATGTGGTCGCTCCAGCCTAGGCTGTGATGGAATTTAACTCCTAGAAAGGAATGGGAGCTGACACGCTCAAGGTAGCAAGAGCCGTAACGAAGCTTAAAATCGTAATCAATTGGCTTGTTTTTTGCACAAAAAAGCATAAATTTAGTTTTTTCTCGTTGAGTTCAAGACTATTTAAGTTTAGCCATACACTAAGATTTAATAGCCACGTGTTAGCAGTGTTTTCAAGTTCTTTAAGATTTGTTCCAGGGAAGAATACATTCGTATCGTCTGCATATAATACTATATCATCAGTTTGAGGAATGTCTTATCCTTGTGTTTTATGCGCTTGAAAAGGTCATTCTTAATGCATTCTTTTCTTGCTTTCTTGTGCCGAACAATTGTTGTGAGTGGGAAAGCAGATTCGTAACAAATTTGTAATTCGGACATAAAAATATCGTAGGATACAGATGGATCGGGTTCCTTATATATGTTCGCCCAGTTCAAGTTTTCAACAAGTGAATGAAAAGTCTTTTTACCGCCGTCATTGATGATACGGATAGTATTATTTGTGCACTGTGTACGCGTGGCGATCGGTAATGCTACAAAAATTGATAGATGATCGCTCAATCCTGAACAAAGTACACCGGAGCAACTAGCAGACTTAGAAAAATCTGTGAAACATGTCGATCAGCGTACTTGTATTCGATGTGACTCTCGTAGGCTGTTCAATGACGTTCTCACAACCATTTTGAAGCATAATTTCAAGAAGTTGAACTTCAGCAGGGTTATTAGAGTTAGGATCGATATTAAAATCCCCTATGATCACTATATGCCTCTTCCGGGAATTGACAAAATCCATGAGTGATTCAATGTAGTTTAAAAAGATTGACAGCGTGCCCTGGTACGGTCGGTAAATGCATACGATGGCAATGTTTTTGCACATGATGGCAACACTTTCAAAGTCGTCACACATGCAAGTAAAGTCGTCTATGGTATCATAGTGAAAACAGTCGCGGATAAATAGGGACACCCCTCCACCACGTTTTTGCTCACGATAAACTGAAACGTGACTGTACCCGGAAAAATTCGTAACATCAGTGACACTTGAGAACCATGTTTCTGAAAAAGCCAAGAAATCAAAGGAACACTGTAGTTGTGAGAGGTATGTACCGACGTCATCTTGTTTGTTCCTCAGACTCTGTGTATTTAAATGAAAAAAAGAAAGCCCCTTTTCAAGAAAACACTTGTTACTTTTCACCAGATCATTGAACGAAGTTGTGGTGTGGTACGCCATCTTGATTTTTTGAAATCAAAATACCTGTCGTCACTGATCTAAACAATTTTGCTCAGGTAATTTTCGGTTGCAATCCTGATAGCACTTGCTTTTGCTTGTTTTCTTACAAACACTTTACCCTCAGAAGTCCACACGAATTTGTAGTCATTTTCCTTTGCCCTTATCTTCGCCAGCCATTGCAATCGCCTCTTCATTGCTGTCTAGTTTTCATAGAAGCTGATGTTGGTCAACTTTTCTTGGGCGCACTTGCGTGCTTCAAACTATTTGCGCCTGAGGGCTCGGATGGAAAACCTTACAATCACCACAGGCCTTCTGTCCTTTCTGGGGGGCAAACGATGCACATGTTCAACGTTGCTATCGGATAAATCAGGGAGCTCCAATTTTCGGGCAATCTTGTTAATTTCAGCCATGAAGTCTTCATTTTCTCTCAGCTCATTGTAATTGTAATTGAAATTGAAATTGAAATTGTAATTGTAATTGTAATGGAAATTGAAATTGAAGGTTAATTGAAATTGGATGTTAAATTGAAATCGAAAGTTAAATTGAAACTGAAATTGAAATTGAAATTGAAAGTTAAATTGAAATTGAAAGTGAAATTGAAAGTAAAATTGAAATTGAAAGTAAAATTGAAATTGAAAGTAAAATTGAAATTGAAAGTTAGATTGAAATTGAAAGATAAATTGAAATTGAAATTGAAATTGAAAGTTACATTGAAATTGAAACTGAAATTGAAATTGAAAGTTAAATTGAAAGTTAAATTGAAAGTTAAATTGAAATTGAAATTGAAATTGAAATTGAAAGTTAAATTGAAATTTTTGTTTGTTTATTTCTCCTTTGGGCAACATACAGGTATTGCCCACGAGGAGGTGCTAAACCTCCTGACTGGGTCTTGTCCTTGCTTGGGTACAGCAGCAGGAGCGGTATTGCATTACACAACAAAAAAGGTTGTCCTTGCCATCACTTACACAACAGACGCATCATAAACAGTTCTTGTAAATATATACAGATAATAAAATAATAATACACACTTAATCATACAAAAATAATACAGAAATGCAATACATTAGGGTTGTTCGAACCGACATAATATTACATCAAACGGAACCAGAAGTAAGCATTTGGTCGTCTAGGACACAACGTTAAACAAAAAGAAAGACGAACAGATGCGTTTAATACCCCTGGGCGTGGAACTATTTTTAGCTGCATCTATTACAAACGGATGAGAATTACACATCAACAGATTTGGTGCTCAATTGATTGTGTTCCGTAGTTAGTACGAGGCCTATTTACCACAACAGAAGTCTGACGCAAGCTGTAACCAGTAGATCTATTTTGGTACATGTTAAAAGATTTAATGTAATTTGATTTTATTTCGTTATAAATAAACACACATATTTTGAGTTCATACATGGTTTTCACAGGGATCATTCGAGACTGTGTATTTGCCGAGCAACAATTTGTGTTGTTTCCTGCAGGTAAAAGAAACCGAGCTGCACGCGACTGCAGGGCTATTTTTTCTAAGTGAGTTTTGTTACAAGTACCCCAGATAAGAAGACAATAACTGATGCGAGAATGGATAAGAGAGAAATAAAACTGTCTTTTCAGCGAGCAAGGTATACGATCTCGAAGACGGGAAAGCATACCAATAGCTCTCGCTATCTTGACACGGGTGTGGTCTATGTGGTCGCTCCAGCCTAGGCTGTGATGGAATTTAACTCCTAGAAAGGAATGGGAGCTGACACGCTCAAGGTAGCAAGAGCCGTAACGAAGCTTAAAATCGTAATCAATTGGCTTGTTTTTTGCACAAAAAAGCATAAATTTAGTTTTTTCTCGTTGAGTTCAAGACTATTTAAATTTAGCCATACACTAAGATTTAATAGCCACGTGTTAGCAGTTTTTTCAAGTTCTTTAAGATTTGTTCCAGAGAAGAATACATTCGTATCGTCTGCATATAATACTATATCATCAGTTTGAGGAATGTCTTATCCTTGTGTAAAAATATCGTAGGATACAGATGGATCGGGTTCCTTATATATGTTCGCCCAGTTCAAGTTTTCAACAAGTGAATGAAAGGTCTTTTTACCGCCGTCATTGATGATACGGATAGTATTATTTGTGCACTGTGTACGCGTGGCCATCGGTAATGCTAGATGATCGCTCAATCCTGAACAAAGTACACCGGAGCAACTAGCAGACTTAGAAAAATCTGTGAAACATAAGTCGATCAGCGTACTTGTATTCGATGTGACTCTCGTAGGCTGTTCAATGACGTTCTCACAACCATTTTGAAGCATAATTTCAAGAAGTTGAACTTCAGCAGGGTTATTAGAGTTAAGATCGATATTAAAGTCCCCTATGATCACTAAATCCCTCTTCCGGGAATTGACAAAATCCATGAGTGATTCAATGTAGTTTAAAAAGATTGACAGCGTGCCCTGGGGTGGTCGGTAAATGCATACGATGGCAATGTTTTTGCACATGATGGCAACAGTTTCAAAGTCGTCACACATGCAAGTAAAGTCGTCTATGGTATCATAGTGAAAGCAGTCGCGGATAAATAGGGACACCCCTCCACCACGTTTTTGCTCACGATAAACTGAAACGTGACTTTACCCGGAAAAATTCGTAACATCAGTGACACTTGAGAACCATGTTTCTGAAAAAGCCAAGAAATCAAAGGAACACTGTAGTTGTGAGAGGTATGTACCGACGTCATCTTGTTTGTTCCTCAGACTCTGTGTATTTAAATGAAAAAAAGAAAGCCCCTTTTCAAGAACACACTTGTTGCTTTTCACCAGATCATTGAACGAAGTTGTCGTGTGGTACGCCATCTTGATTTTTTGAAATTAAAATACCTGTCGTCACTGATCTAAACAATTTTGCTCAGGTCATTTTCGGTTTCAATCCTGATAGCACTTGCTTTTGCTTGTTTTCTTACAAACACTTTACCCTCAGAAGTCCACACGAATTTGTAGTCATTTTCCTTTGCCCTTATCTTCGCCAGCCAGAGCAATCGCCTGTTCATTGCTGTCAAGTATTCATAGAAGCTGATGTTGGTCGACTTTTCTTGGGCGCACTTGCGTTTTCGAACTATTTGCGCCTGAGGGCTCGGTTGGAAAACCTTACAATCACCACAGGCCTTCTGTCCTTTCTGGGGGGCAAACGATGCACATGTTCAACGTTGCTATCGGATAAATCAGGGAGCTCCAATTTTCGGGCAATCTTGTTAATTTCAGCCATGAAGTCTTCATTTTCTCTCAGCTCATTGTAATTGAAATTGAAATTGTAATCGTAATTATAATTGTAATTGAAATTGTAATATTATTGTAATTGTAATTGAAATTCAAATTGAAATTGAAATTGAAATTGGAAGTTAAATTGAAATTGGATGTTAAATTGAAATTGAATGTTAAATTGAAATTGAAAGTTAAATTGAAATTGAAAGTTAAATTGAAATTGAAATTTAAATTGAAATTGAAAGTTAAATTGAAATTGAAAGTTAAATTGAAATTGAAACTTAAATTGAAATTGAAAGTTAAATTGAAATTGAAAGGTAAATTGAAAGTTAAATTGAAATTTTTTTTGTTTATTTCTCCTTTGGGCAACGTACAGGTATTGCCCACGAGGCAAGACAAAAGGAGGTGCTAAACCTCCTGACTGGGTCTTGTCCTCGCTTGGGTACAGCAGCAGGAGCGGTATTGCATTACACAACAAAAAAAGGTTGCCCTTGCCATCACTTACACAACAGACGCATCATAAACAATTCTTGTAAATACATACAGCTAATAAAATAATAATACACACTTAATCATACAAAAATAATACAGAAATGCAATACATTAGGGTTGTTCGAACCGACATAATATTACATCAAACGGAACCAGAAGTAAGCATTTGGTCGTCTAGGACACAATGTTAAACAAAAAGAAAGACGAACAGATGCGTTTAAAACCTCTGGGCGTGGAACTATTTTTAGCTGCATCTATTACAAACGGATGAGAATTACACATCAACAGGATTTGGTGCTCAATTGATTGTGTTCCGTAGTTAGTACGAGGCCTATTTACCACAACAGAAGTCTGACGCAAGCTGTAACCAGTAGATCTATTTTGGTACGTGTTAGAAAAATTAATGTAATTTGATTTTATTTCGTTATAAATAAACACACATATTTTGAGTTCATACATGGTTTTCACAGGGATCATTCGAGACTGTGTATTTGCCGAGCAACAATTTGTGTTGTTTCCTGCAGGTAAAAGAAACCGAGCTGCACGCGACTGCAGGGCTGATATTTTTTCTAAGTGAGTTTTGTTACAAGTACCCCAGATAAGAAGACAATAACTGATGCGAGAATGGATAAGAGAGAAATAAAACTCTTTTCAGCGAGCAAGGTATACGATCTCGAAGCCGGGAAAGCATACCAATAGCTCTCGCTATCTTGACACGGGTGTGGTCTATGTGGTCGCTCCAGCCTAGGCTGTGATGGAATTTAACTCCTAGAAAGGAATGGGAGCTGACACGCTCAAGGTAGCAAGAGCCGTAACGAAGCTTAAAATCGTAATCAATTGGCTTGTTTTTTGCACAAAAAAGCATAAATTTAGTTTTTTCTCGTTGAGTTCAAGACTATTTAAGTTTAGCCATACACTAAGATTTAATAGCCACGTGTTAGCAGTGTTTTCAAGTTCTTTAAGATTTGTTCCAGGGAAGAATACATTCGTATCGTCTGCATATAATACTATATCATCAGTTTGAGGAATGTCTTATCCTTGTGTTTTATGCGCTTGAAAAGGTCATTCTTAATGCATTCTTTTCTTGCTTTCTTGTGCCGAACAATTGTTGTGAGTGGGAAAGCAGATTCGTAACAAATTTGTAATTCGGACATAAAAATATCGTAGGATACAGATGGATCGGGTTCCTTATATATGTTCGCCCAGTTCAAGTTTTCAACAAGTGAATGAAAAGTCTTTTTACCGCCGTCATTGATGATACGGATAGTATTATTTGTGCACTGTGTAGGCGTGGCGATCGGTAATGCTACAAAAATTGGTAGATGATCGCTCAATCCTGAACAAAGTACACCGGAGCAACTAGCAGACTTAGAAAAATCTGTGAAACATAAGTCGATCAGCGTACTTGTATTCGATGTGACTCTCGTAGGCTGTTCAATGACGTTCTCACAACCATTTTGAAGCATAATTTCAAGAAGTTGAACTTCAGCAGGGTTATTAGAGTTAGGATCGATATTAAAATCCCCTATGATCACTATATGCCTCTTCCGGGAATTGACAAAATCCATGAGTGATTCAATGTAGTTTAAAAAGATTGACAGCGTGCCCTGGTACGGTCGGTAAATGCATACGATGGCAATGTTTTTGCACATGATGGCAACACTTTCAAAGTCGTCACACATGCAAGTAAAGTCGTCTATGGTATCATAGTGAAAACAGTCGCGGATAAATAGGGACACCCCTCCACCACGTTTTTGCTCACGATAAACTGAAACGTGACTGTACCCGGAAAAATTCGTAACATCAGTGACACTTGAGAACCATGTTTCTGAAAAAGCCAAGAAATCAAAGGAACACTGTAGTTGTGAGAGGTATGTACCGACGTCATCTTGTTTGTTCCTCAGACTCTGTGTATTTAAATGAAAAAAAGAAAGCCCCTTTTCAAGAAAACACTTGTTACTTTTCACCAGATCATTGAACGAAGTTGTGGTGTGGTACGCCATCTTGATTTTTTGAAATCAAAATACCTGTCGTCACTGATCTAAACAATTTTGCTCAGGAAATTTTCGGTTGCAATCCTGATAGCACTTGCTTTTGCTTGTTTTCTTACAAACACTTTACCCTCAGAAGTCCACACGAATTTGTAGTCATTTTCCTTTGCCCTTATCTTCGCCAGCCATTGCAATCGCCTCTTCATTGCTGTCTAGTTTTCATAGAAGCTGATGTTGGTCAACTTTTCTTGGGCGCACTTGCGTGCTTCAAACTATTTGCGCCTGAGGGCTCGGATGGAAAACCTTACAATCACCACAGGCCTTCTGTCCTTTCTGGGGGGCAAACGATGCACATGTTCAACGTTGCTATCGGATAAATCAGGGAGCTCCAATTTTCGGGCAATCTTGTTAATTTCAGCCATGAAGTCTTCATTTTCTCTCAGCTCATTGTAATTGTAATTGAAATTGAAATTGAAATTGTAATTGTAATTGTAATGGAAATTGAAATTGAAGGTTAATTGAAATTGGATGTTAAATTGAAATCGAAAGTTAAATTGAAACTGAAATTGAAATTGAAATTGAAAGTTAAATTGAAATTGAAAGTGAAATTGAAAGTAAAATTGAAATTGAAAGTAAAATTGAAATTGAAAGTAAAATTGAAATTGAAAGTAAAATTGAAATTGAAAGTTAGATTGAAATTGAAAGATAAATTGAAATTGAAATTGAAATTGAAAGTTACATTGAAATTGAAACTGAAATTGAAATTGAAAGTTAAATTGAAAGTTAAATTGAAATTGAAATTGAAAGTTAAATTGAAATTTTTGTTTGTTTATTTCTCCTTTGGGCAACATACAGGTATTGCCCACGAGGAGGTGCTAAACCTCCTGACTGGGTCTTGTCCTTGCTTGGGTACAGCAGCAGGAGCGGTATTGCATTACACAACAAAAAAGGTTGTCCTTGCCATCACTTACACAACAGACGCATCATAAACAGTTCTTGTAAATATATACAGATAATAAAATAATAATACACACTTATTCATACAAAAATAATACAGAAATGCAATACATTAGGGTTGTTCGAACCGACATAATATTACATCAAACGGAACCAGAAGTAAGCATTTGGTCGTCTAGGACACAACGTTAAACAAAAAGAAAGACGAACAGATGCGTTTAATACCCCTGGGCGTGGAACTATTTTTAGCTGCATCTATTACAAACAGATGAGAATTACACATCAACAGGATTTGGTGCTCAATTGATTGTGTTCCGTAGTTAGTACGAGGCCTATTTACCACAACAGAAGTCTGACGCAAGCTGTAACCAGTAGATCTATTTTGGTACGTGTTAGAAAAATTAATGTAATTTGATTTTATTTCGTTATAAATAAACACACATATTTTGAGTTCATACTTGGTTTTCACAGGGATCATTCGAGACTGTATTTGCCGAGCAACTATTTGTGTTGTTTCCTGCAGGTAAAAGAAACCGAGCTGCACGCGACTGCAGGGCTGATATTTTTTCTAAATCAGTTTTGTTACAAGTACCCCAGATAAGAAGACAATAACTGATGCGAGAATGGATAAGAGAGAAATAAAACTGTCTTTTCAGCGAGCAAGGTATATGATCTCGAAGCCGGGAAAGCATACCAATAGCTCTCGCTAACTTGACACGGGTGTGGTCTATGTGGGCGCTCCAGCCTAGGCTGTGATGGAATTTAACTCCTAGAAAGGAATGGGAGCTGACACGCTCAAGGTAGCAAGAGCCGTAACGAAGCTTAAAATCGTAATCAATTGGCTTGTTTTTTGCACAAAAAAGCATAAATTTAGTTTTTTCTCGTTGAGTTCAAGACTATTTAAGTTTAGCCATACACTAAGATTTAATAGCCACGTGTTAGCAGTGTTTTCAAGTTCTTTAAGATTTGTTCCAGGGAAGAATACATTCGTATCGTCTGCATATAATACTATATCATCAGTTTGAGGAATGTCTTATCCTTGTGTTTTATGCGCTTGAAAAGGTCATTCTTAATGCATTCTTTTCTTGCTTTCTTGTGCCGAACAATTGTTGTGAGTGGGAAAGCAGATTCGTAACAAATTTGTAATTCGGACATAAAAATATCGTAGGATACAGATGGATCGGGTTCCTTATATATGTTCGCCCAGTTCAAGTTTTCAACAAGTGAATGAAAAGTCTTTTTACCGCCGTCATTGATGATACGGATAGTATTATTTGTGCACTGTGTACGCGTGGCGATCGGTAATGCTACAAAAATTGATAGATGATCGCTCAATCCTGAACAAAGTACACCGGAGCAACTAGCAGACTTAGAAAAATCTGTGAAACATAAGTCGATCAGCGTACTTGTATTCGATGTGACTCTCGTAGGCTGTTCAATGACGTTCTCACAACCATTTTGAAGCATAATTTCAAGAAGTTGAACTTCAGCAGGGTTATTAGAGTTAGGATCGATATTAAAATCCCCTATGATCACTATATGCCTCTTCCGGGAATTGACAAAATCCATGAGTGATTCAATGTAGTTTAAAAAGATTGACAGCGTGCCCTGGTACGGTCGGTAAATGCATACGATGGCAATGTTTTTGCACATGATGGCAACACTTTCAAAGTCGTCACACATGCAAGTAAAGTCGTCTATGGTATCATAGTGAAAACAGTCGCGGATAAATAGGGACACCCCTCCACCACGTTTTTGCTCACGATAAACTGAAACGTGACTGTACCCGGAAAAATTCGTAACATCAGTGACACTTGAGAACCATGTTTCTGAAAAAGCCAAGAAATCAAAGGAACACTGTAGTTGTGAGAGGTATGTACCGACGTCATCTTGTTTGTTCCTCAGACTCTGTGTATTTAAATGAAAAAAAGAAAGCCCCTTTTCAAGAAAACACTTGTTACTTTTCACCAGATCATTGAACGAAGTTGTGGTGTGGTACGCCATCTTGATTTTTTGAAATCAAAATACCTGTCGTCACTGATCTAAACAATTTTGCTCAGGTAATTTTCGGTTGCAATCCTGATAGCACTTGCTTTTGCTTGTTTTCTTACAAACACTTTACCCTCAGAAGTCCACACGAATTTGTAGTCATTTTCCTTTGCCCTTATCTTCGCCAGCCATTGCAATCGCCTCTTCATTGCTGTCTAGTTTTCATAGAAGCTGATGTTGGTCAACTTTTCTTGGGCGCACTTGCGTGCTTCAAACTATTTGCGCCTGAGGGCTCGGATGGAAAACCTTACAATCACCACAGGCCTTCTGTCCTTTCTGGGGGGCAAACGATGCACATGTTCAACGTTGCTATCGGATAAATCAGGGAGCTCCAATTTTCGGGCAATCTTGTTAATTTCAGCCATGAAGTCTTCATTTTCTCTCAGCTCATTGTAATTGTAATTGAAATTGAAATTGAAATTGTAATTGTAATTGTAATGGAAATTGAAATTGAAGATTAATTGAAATTGGATGTTAAATTGAAATCGAAAGTTAAATTGAAACTGAAATTGAAATTGAAATTGAAAGTTAAATTGAAATTGAAAGTGAAATTGAAAGTAAAATTGAAATTGAAAGTAAAATTGAAATTGAAAGTAAAATTGAAATTGAAAGTTAGATTGAAATTGAAAGATAAATTGAAATTGAAATTGAAATTGAAAGTTACATTGAAATTGAAACTGAAATTGAAATTGAAAGTTAAATTGAAAGTTAAATTGAAAGTTAAATTGAAATTGAAATTGAAATTGAAATTGAAAGTTAAATTGAAATTTTTGTTTGTTTATTTCTCCTTTGGGCAACATACAGGTATTGCCCACGAGGAGGTGCTAAACCTCCTGACTGGGTCTTGTCCTCGCTTGGGTACAGCAGCAGGAGCGGTATTGCATTACACAACAAAAAAGGTTGTCCTTGCCATCACTTACACAACAGACGCATCATAAACAGTTCTTGTAAATATATACAGATAATAAAATAATAATACACACTTAATCATACAAAAATAATACAGAAATGCAATACATTAGGGTTGTTCGAACCGACATAATATTACATCAAACGGAACCAGAAGTAAGCATTTGGTCGTCTAGGACACAACGTTAAACAAAAAGAAAGACGAACAGATGCGTTTAATACCCCTGGGCGTGGAACTATTTTTAGCTGCATCTATTACAAACAGATGAGAATTACACATCAACAGGATTTGGTGCTCAATTGATTGTGTTCCGTAGTTAGTACGAGGCCTATTTACCACAACAGAAGTCTGACGCAAGCTGTAACCAGTAGATCTATTTTGGTACGTGTTAGAAAAATTAATGTAATTTGATTTTATTTCGTTATAAATAAACACACATATTTTGAGTTCATACTTGGTTTTCACAGGGATCATTCGAGACTGTATTTGCCGAGCAACTATTTGTGTTGTTTCCTGCAGGTAAAAGAAACCGAGCTGCACGCGACTGCAGGGCTGATATTTTTTCTAAATCAGTTTTGTTACAAGTACCCCAGATAAGAAGACAATAACTGATGCGAGAATGGATAAGAGAGAAATAAAACTGTCTTTTCAGCGAGCAAGGTATATGATCTCGAAGCCGGGAAAGCATACCAATAGCTCTCGCTAACTTGACACGGGTGTGGTCTATGTGGGCGCTCCAGCCTAGGCTGTGATGGAATTTAACTCCTAGAAAGGAATGGGAGCTGACACGCTCAAGGTAGCAAGAGCCGTAACGAAGCTTAAAATCGTAATCAATTGGCTTGTTTTTTGCACAAAAAAGCATAAATTTAGTTTTTTCTCGTTGAGTTCAAGACTATTTAAGTTTAGCCATACACTAAGATTTAATAGCCACGTGTTAGCAGTGTTTTCAAGTTCTTTAAGATTTGTTCCAGGGAAGAATACATTCGTATCGTCTGCATATAATACTATATCATCAGTTTGAGGAATGTCTTATCCTTGTGTTTTATGCGCTTGAAAAGGTCATTCTTAATGCATTCTTTTCTTGCTTTCTTGTGCCGAACAATTGTTGTGAGTGGGAAAGCAGATTCGTAACAAATTTGTAATTCGGACATAAAAATATCGTAGGATACAGATGGATCGGGTTCCTTATATATGTTCGCCCAGTTCAAGTTTTCAACAAGTGAATGAAAAGTCTTTTTACCGCCGTCATTGATGATACGGATAGTATTATTTGTGCACTGTGTACGCGTGGCGATCGGTAATGCTACAAAAATTGATAGATGATCGCTCAATCCTGAACAAAGTACACCGGAGCAACTAGCAGACTTAGAAAAATCTGTGAAACATAAGTCGATCAGCGTACTTGTATTCGATGTGACTCTCGTAGGCTGTTCAATGACGTTCTCACAACCATTTTGAAGCATAATTTCAAGAAGTTGAACTTCAGCAGGGTTATTAGAGTTAGGATCGATATTAAAATCCCCTATGATCACTATATGCCTCTTCCGGGAATTGACAAAATCCATGAGTGATTCAATGTAGTTTAAAAAGATTGACAGCGTGCCCTGGTACGGTCGGTAAATGCATACGATGGCAATGTTTTTGCACATGATGGCAACACTTTCAAAGTCGTCACACATGCAAGTAAAGTCGTCTATGGTATCATAGTGAAAACAGTCGCGGATAAATAGGGACACCCCTCCACCACGTTTTTGCTCACGATAAACTGAAACGTGACTGTACCCGGAAAAATTCGTAACATCAGTGACACTTGAGAACCATGTTTCTGAAAAAGCCAAGAAATCAAAGGAACACTGTAGTTGTGAGAGGTATGTACCGACGTCATCTTGTTTGTTCCTCAGACTCTGTGTATTTAAATGAAAAAAAGAAAGCCCCTTTTCAAGAAAACACTTGTTACTTTTCACCAGATCATTGAACGAAGTTGTGGTGTGGTACGCCATCTTGATTTTTTGAAATCAAAATACCTGTCGTCACTGATCTAAACAATTTTGCTCAGGTAATTTTCGGTTGCAATCCTGATAGCACTTGCTTTTGCTTGTTTTCTTACAAACACTTTACCCTCAGAAGTCCACACGAATTTGTAGTCATTTTCCTTTGCCCTTATCTTCGCCAGCCATTGCAATCGCCTCTTCATTGCTGTCTAGTTTTCATAGAAGCTGATGTTGGTCAACTTTTCTTGGGCGCACTTGCGTGCTTCAAACTATTTGCGCCTGAGGGCTCGGATGGAAAACCTTACAATCACCACAGGCCTTCTGTCCTTTCTGGGGGGCAAACGATGCACATGTTCAACGTTGCTATCGGATAAATCAGGGAGCTCCAATTTTCGGGCAATCTTGTTAATTTCAGCCATGAAGTCTTCATTTTCTCTCAGCTCATTGTAATTGTAATTGAAATTGAAATTGAAATTGTAATTGTAATTGTAATGGAAATTGAAATTGAAGGTTAATTGAAATTGGATGTTAAATTGAAATCGAAAGTTAAATTGAAACTGAAATTGAAATTGAAATTGAAAGTTAAATTGAAATTGAAAGTGAAATTGAAAGTAAAATTGAAATTGAAAGTAAAATTGAAATTGAAAGTAAAATTGAAATTGAAAGTTAGATTGAAATTGAAAGATAAATTGAAATTGAAATTGAAATTGAAAGTTACATTGAAATTGAAACTGAAATTGAAATTGAAAGTTAAATTGAAAGTTAAATTGAAAGTTAAATTGAAATTGAAATTGAAATTGAAATTGAAAGTTAAATTGAAATTTTTGTTTGTTTATTTCTCCTTTGGGCAACATACAGGTATTGCCCACGAGGAGGTGCTAAACCTCCTGACTGGGTCTTGTCCTCGCTTGGGTACAGCAGCAGGAGCGGTATTGCATTACACAACAAAAAAGGTTGTCCTTGCCATCACTTACACAACAGACGCATCATAAACAGTTCTTGTAAATATATACAGATAATAAAATAATAATACACACTTAATCATACAAAAATAATACAGAAATGCAATACATTAGGGTTGTTCGAACCGACATAATATTACATCAAACGGAACCAGAAGTAAGCATTTGGTCGTCTAGGACACAACGTTAAACAAAAAGAAAGACGAACAGATGCGTTTAATACCCCTGGGCGTGGAACTATTTTTAGCTGCATCTATTACAAACAGATGAGAATTACACATCAACAGGATTTGGTGCTCAATTGATTGTGTTCCGTAGTTAGTACGAGGCCTATTTACCACAACAGAAGTCTGACGCAAGCTGTAACCAGTAGATCTATTTTGGTACGTGTTAGAAAAATTAATGTAATTTGATTTTATTTCGTTATAAATAAACACACATATTTTGAGTTCATACTTGGTTTTCACAGGGATCATTCGAGACTGTATTTGCCGAGCAACTATTTGTGTTGTTTCCTGCAGGTAAAAGAAACCGAGCTGCACGCGACTGCAGGGCTGATATTTTTTCTAAATCAGTTTTGTTACAAGTACCCCAGATAAGAAGACAATAACTGATGCGAGAATGGATAAGAGAGAAATAAAACTGTCTTTTCAGCGAGCAAGGTATATGATCTCGAAGCCGGGAAAGCATACCAATAGCTCTCGCTAACTTGACACGGGTGTGGTCTATGTGGGCGCTCCAGCCTAGGCTGTGATGGAATTTAACTCCTAGAAAGGAATGGGAGCTGACACGCTCAAGGTAGCAAGAGCCGTAACGAAGCTTAAAATGGTAATCAATTGGCTTGTTTTTTGCACAAAAAAGCATAAATTTTGTTTTTTTCTCGTTGAGTTCAAGACTATTTAAGTTTAGCCATACACTAAGATTTAATAGCCACGTGTTAGCAGTGTTTTCAAGTTCTTTAAGATTTGTTCCAGAGAAGAATACATTCGTATCGTCCGCATATAATACTATATCATCAGTTTGAGGAATGTCTTATCCTTGTGTTTTATGCGCTTGAAAAGGTCATTCTTAATGCATTCTTTTCTTGCTTTCTTGTGCCGAACAATTGTTGTGAGTGGGAAAGCAGCATCGTAACAAATTTGTAATTCGGACATAAAAATATCGTAGGATACAGATGGATCGGGTACCTTATATATGTTCGCTAAGTTCAAGTTATCAACAAGTGAATGAAAGGTCTTTTTACCGCCGTCATTGATGATACGGATAGTGTAAGTGTAAGTGTAAGTGTAAGTGTAAGTGTAAGTGTAAGTGTAAGTGTAAGTGTAAGTGTAAGTGTAAGTGTAAGTGTAAGTGTAAGTGTAAGTGTAAGTGTAAGTGTAAGTGTAAGTGTAAGTGTAAGTGTAAGTGTAAGTGTAAGTGTAAGTGTAAGTGTAAGTGTAAGTGTAAGTGTAAGTGTAAGTGTAAGTGTAAGTGTAAGTGTAAGTGTAAGTGTAAGTGTAAGTGTAAGTGTAAGTGTAAGTGTAAGTGTAAGTGTAAGTGTAAGTGTAAGTGTAAGTGTAAGTGTAAGTGTAAGTGTAAGTGTAAGTGTAAGTGTAAGTGTAAGTGTAAGTGTAAGTGTAAGTGTAAGTGTAAGTGTAAGTGTAAGTGTAAGTGTAAGTGTAAGTGTAAGTGTAAGTGTAAGTGTAAGTGTAAGTGTAAGTGTAAGTGTAAGTGTAAGTGTAAGTGTAAGTGTAAGTGTAAGTGTAAGTGTAAGTGTAAGTGTAAGTGTAAGTGTAAGTGTAAGTGTAAGTGTAAGTGTAAGTGTAAGTGTAAGTGTAAGTGTAAGTGTAAGTGTAAGTGTAAGTGTAAGTGTAAGTGTAAGTGTAAGTGTAAGTGTAAGTGTAAGTGTAAGTGTAAGTGTAAGTGTAAGTGTAAGTGTAAGTGTAAGTGTAAGTGTAAGTGTAAGTGTAAGTGTAAGTGTAAGTGTAAGTGTAAGTGTAAGTGTAAGTGTAAGTGTAAGTGTAAGTGTAAGTGTAAGTGTAAGTGTAAGTGTAAGTGTAAGTGTAAGTGTAAGTGTAAGTGTAAGTGTAAGTGTAAGTGTAAGTGTAAGTGTAAGTGTAAGTGTAAGTGTAAGTGTAAGTGTAAGTGTAAGTGTAAGTGTAAGTGTAAGTGTAAGTGTAAGTGTAAGTGTAAGTGTAAGTGTAAGTGTAAGTGTAAGTGTAAGTGTAAGTGTAAGTGTAAGTGTAAGTGTAAGTGTAAGTGTAAGTGTAAGTGTAAGTGTAAGTGTAAGTGTAAGTGTAAGTGTAAGTGTAAGTGTAAGTGTAAGTGTAAGTGTAAGTGTAAGTGTAAGTGTAAGTGTAAGTGTAAGTGTAAGTGTAAGTGTAAGTGTAAGTGTAAGTGTAAGTGTAAGTGTAAGTGTAAGTGTAAGTGTAAGTGTAAGTGTAAGTGTAAGTGTAAGTGTAAGTGTAAGTGTAAGTGTAAGTGTAAGTGTAAGTGTAAGTGTAAGTGTAAGTGTAAGTGTAAGTGTAAGTGTAAGTGTAAGTGTAAGTGTAAGTGTAAGTGTAAGTGTAAGTGTAAGTGTAAGTGTAAGTGTAAGTGTAAGTGTAAGTGTAAGTGTAAGTGTAAGTGTAAGTGTAAGTGTAAGTGTAAGTGTAAGTGTAAGTGTAAGTGTAAGTGTAAGTGTAAGTGTAAGTGTAAGTGTAAGTGTAAGTGTAAGTGTAAGTGTAAGTGTAAGTGTAAGTGTAAGTGTAAGTGTAAGTGTAAGTGTAAGTGTAAGTGTAAGTGTAAGTGTAAGTGTAAGTGTAAGTGTAAGTGTAAGTGTAAGTGTAAGTGTAAGTGTAAGTGTAAGTGTAAGTGTAAGTGTAAGTGTAAGTGTAAGTGTAAGTGTAAGTGTAAGTGTAAGTGTAAGTGTAAGTGTAAGTGTAAGTGTAAGTGTAAGTGTAAGTGTAAGTGTAAGTGTAAGTGTAAGTGTAAGTGTAAGTGTAAGTGTAAGTGTAAGTGTAAGTGTAAGTGTAAGTGTAAGTGTAAGTGTAAGTGTAAGTGTAAGTGTAAGTGTAAGTGTAAGTGTAAGTGTAAGTGTAAGTGTAAGTGTAAGTGTAAGTGTAAGTGTAAGTGTAAGTGTAAGTGTAAGTGTAAGTGTAAGTGTAAGTGTAAGTGTAAGTGTAAGTGTAAGTGTAAGTGTAAGTGTAAGTGTAAGTGTAAGTGTAAGTGTAAGTGTAAGTGTAAGTGTAAGTGTAAGTGTAAGTGTAAGTGTAAGTGTAAGTGTAAGTGTAAGTGTAAGTGTAAGTGTAAGTGTAAGTGTAAGTGTAAGTGTAAGTGTAAGTGTAAGTGTAAGTGTAAGTGTAAGTGTAAGTGTAAGTGTAAGTGTAAGTGTAAGTGTAAGTGTAAGTGTAAGTGTAAGTGTAAGTGTAAGTGTAAGTGTAAGTGTAAGTGTAAGTGTAAGTGTAAGTGTAAGTGTAAGTGTAAGTGTAAGTGTAAGTGTAAGTGTAAGTGTAAGTGTAAGTGTAAGTGTAAGTGTAAGTGTAAGTGTAAGTGTAAGTGTAAGTGTAAGTGTAAGTGTAAGTGTAAGTGTAAGTGTAAGTGTAAGTGTAAGTGTAAGTGTAAGTGTAAGTGTAAGTGTAAGTGTAAGTGTAAGTGTAAGTGTAAGTGTAAGTGTAAGTGTAAGTGTAAGTGTAAGTGTAAGTGTAAGTGTAAGTGTAAGTGTAAGTGTAAGTGTAAGTGTAAGTGTAAGTGTAAGTGTAAGTGTAAGTGTAAGTGTAAGTGTAAGTGTAAGTGTAAGTGTAAGTGTAAGTGTAAGTGTAAGTGTAAGTGTAAGTGTAAGTGTAAGTGTAAGTGTAAGTGTAAGTGTAAGTGTAAGTGTAAGTGTAAGTGTAAGTGTAAGTGTAAGTGTAAGTGTAAGTGTAAGTGTAAGTGTAAGTGTAAGTGTAAGTGTAAGTGTAAGTGTAAGTGTAAGTGTAAGTGTAAGTGTAAGTGTAAGTGTAAGTGTAAGTGTAAGTGTAAGTGTAAGTGTAAGTGTAAGTGTAAGTGTAAGTGTAAGTGTAAGTGTAAGTGTAAGTGTAAGTGTAAGTGTAAGTGTAAGTGTAAGTGTAAGTGTAAGTGTAAGTGTAAGTGTAAGTGTAAGTGTAAGTGTAAGTGTAAGTGTAAGTGTAAGTGTAAGTGTAAGTGTAAGTGTAAGTGTAAGTGTAAGTGTAAGTGTAAGTGTAAGTGTAAGTGTAAGTGTAAGTGTAAGTGTAAGTGTAAGTGTAAGTGTAAGTGTAAGTGTAAGTGTAAGTGTAAGTGTAAGTGTAAGTGTAAGTGTAAGTGTAAGTGTAAGTGTAAGTGTAAGTGTAAGTGTAAGTGTAAGTGTAAGTGTAAGTGTAAGTGTAAGTGTAAGTGTAAGTGTAAGTGTAAGTGTAAGTGTAAGTGTAAGTGTAAGTGTAAGTGTAAGTGTAAGTGTAAGTGTAAGTGTAAGTGTAAGTGTAAGTGTAAGTGTAAGTGTAAGTGTAAGTGTAAGTGTAAGTGTAAGTGTAAGTGTAAGTGTAAGTGTAAGTGTAAGTGTAAGTGTAAGTGTAAGTGTAAGTGTAAGTGTAAGTGTAAGTGTAAGTGTAAGTGTAAGTGTAAGTGTAAGTGTAAGTGTAAGTGTAAGTGTAAGTGTAAGTGTAAGTGTAAGTGTAAGTGTAAGTGTAAGTGTAAGTGTAAGTGTAAGTGTAAGTGTAAGTGTAAGTGTAAGTGTAAGTGTAAGTGTAAGTGTAAGTGTAAGTGTAAGTGTAAGTGTAAGTGTAAGTGTAAGTGTAAGTGTAAGTGTAAGTGTAAGTGTAAGTGTAAGTGTAAGTGTAAGTGTAAGTGTAAGTGTAAGTGTAAGTGTAAGTGTAAGTGTAAGTGTAAGTGTAAGTGTAAGTGTAAGTGTAAGTGTAAGTGTAAGTGTAAGTGTAAGTGTAAGTGTAAGTGTAAGTGTAAGTGTAAGTGTAAGTGTAAGTGTAAGTGTAAGTGTAAGTGTAAGTGTAAGTGTAAGTGTAAGTGTAAGTGTAAGTGTAAGTGTAAGTGTAAGTGTAAGTGTAAGTGTAAGTGTAAGTGTAAGTGTAAGTGTAAGTGTAAGTGTAAGTGTAAGTGTAAGTGTAAGTGTAAGTGTAAGTGTAAGTGTAAGTGTAAGTGTAAGTGTAAGTGTAAGTGTAAGTGTAAGTGTAAGTGTAAGTGTAAGTGTAAGTGTAAGTGTAAGTGTAAGTGTAAGTGTAAGTGTAAGTGTAAGTGTAAGTGTAAGTGTAAGTGTAAGTGTAAGTGTAAGTGTAAGTGTAAGTGTAAGTGTAAGTGTAAGTGTAAGTGTAAGTGTAAGTGTAAGTGTAAGTGTAAGTGTAAGTGTAAGTGTAAGTGTAAGTGTAAGTGTAAGTGTAAGTGTAAGTGTAAGTGTAAGTGTAAGTGTAAGTGTAAGTGTAAGTGTAAGTGTAAGTGTAAGTGTAAGTGTAAGTGTAAGTGTAAGTGTAAGTGTAAGTGTAAGTGTAAGTGTAAGTGTAAGTGTAAGTGTAAGTGTAAGTGTAAGTGTAAGTGTAAGTGTAAGTGTAAGTGTAAGTGTAAGTGTAAGTGTAAGTGTAAGTGTAAGTGTAAGTGTAAGTGTAAGTGTAAGTGTAAGTGTAAGTGTAAGTGTAAGTGTAAGTGTAAGTGTAAGTGTAAGTGTAAGTGTAAGTGTAAGTGTAAGTGTAAGTGTAAGTGTAAGTGTAAGTGTAAGTGTAAGTGTAAGTGTAAGTGTAAGTGTAAGTGTGTAAGTGTAAGTGTAAGTGTAAGTGTAAGTGTAAGTGTAAGTGTAAGTGTAAGTGTAAGTGTAAGTGTAAGTGTAAGTGTAAGTGTAAGTGTAAGTGTAAGTGTAAGTGTAAGTGTAAGTGTAAGTGTAAGTGTAAGTGTAAGTGTAAGTGTAAGTGTAAGTGTAAGTGTAAGTGTAAGTGTAAGTGTAAGTGTAAGTGTAAGTGTAAGTGTAAGTGTAAGTGTAAGTGTAAGTGTAAGTGTAAGTGTAAGTGTAAGTGTAAGTGTAAGTGTAAGTGTAAGTGTAAGTGTAAGTGTAAGTGTAAGTGTAAGTGTAAGTGTAAGTGTAAGTGTAAGTGTAAGTGTAAGTGTAAGTGTAAGTGTAAGTGTAAGTGTAAGTGTAAGTGTAAGTGTAAGTGTAAGTGTAAGTGTAAGTGTAAGTGTAAGTGTAAGTGTAAGTGTAAGTGTAAGTGTAAGTGTAAGTGTAAGTGTAAGTGTAAGTGTAAGTGTAAGTGTAAGTGTAAGTGTAAGTGTAAGTGTAAGTGTAAGTGTAAGTGTAAGTGTAAGTGTAAGTGTAAGTGTAAGTGTAAGTGTAAGTGTAAGTGTAAGTGTAAGTGTAAGTGTAAGTGTAAGTAAGTGTAAGTGTAAGTGTAAGTGTAAGTGTAAGTGTAAGTGTAAGTGTAAGTGTAAGTGTAAGTGTAAGTGTAAGTGTAAGTGTAAGTGTAAGTGTAAGTGTAAGTGTAAGTGTAAGTGTAAGTGTAAGTGTAAGTGTAAGTGTAAGTGTAAGTGTAAGTGTAAGTGTAAGTGTAAGTGTAAGTGTAAGTGTAAGTGTAAGTGTAAGTGTAAGTGTAAGTGTAAGTGTAAGTGTAAGTGTAAGTGTAAGTGTAAGTGTAAGTGTAAGTGTAAGTGTAAGTGTAAGTGTAAGTGTAAGTGTAAGTGTAAGTGTAAGTGTAAGTGTAAGTGTAAGTGTAAGTGTAAGTGTAAGTGTAAGTGTAAGTGTAAGTGTAAGTGTAAGTGTAAGTGTAAGTGTAAGTGTAAGTGTAAGTGTAAGTGTAAGTGTAAGTGTAAGTGTAAGTGTAAGTGTAAGTGTAAGTGTAAGTGTAAGTGTAAGTGTAAGTGTAAGTGTAAGTGTAAGTGTAAGTGTAAGTGTAAGTGTAAGTGTAAGTGTAAGTGTAAGTGTAAGTGTAAGTGTAAGTGTAAGTGTAAGTGTAAGTGTAAGTGTAAGTGTAAGTGTAAGTGTAAGT
This sequence comes from Amblyomma americanum, assembly GCF_052857255.1. Taxonomy (NCBI): domain Eukaryota; kingdom Metazoa; phylum Arthropoda; class Arachnida; order Ixodida; family Ixodidae; genus Amblyomma; species Amblyomma americanum. Next base: position 172,279,484 of record NC_135501.1, read on the forward strand.
GTAAGTGTAAGTGTAAGTGTAAGTGTAAGTGTAAGTGTAAGTGTAAGTGTAAGTGTAAGTGTAAGTGTAAGTGTAAGTGTAAGTGTAAGTGTAAGTGTAAGTGTAAGTGTAAGTGTAAGTGTAAGTGTAAGTGTAAGTGTAAGTGTAAGTGTAAGTGTAAGTGTAAGTGTAAGTGTAAGTGTAAGTGTAAGTGTAAGTGTAAGTGTAAGTGTAAGTGTAAGTGTAAGTGTAAGTGTAAGTGTAAGTGTAAGTGTAAGTGTAAGTGTAAGTGTAAGTGTAAGTGTAAGTGTAAGTGTAAGTGTAAGTGTAAGTGTAAGTGTAAGTGTAAGTGTAAGTGTAAGTGTAAGTGTAAGTGTAAGTGTAAGTGTAAGTGTAAGTGTAAGTGTAAGTGTAAGTGTAAGTGTAAGTGTAAGTGTAAGTGTAAGTGTAAGTGTAAGTGTAAGTGTAAGTGTAAGTGTAAGTGTAAGTGTAAGTGTAAGTGTAAGTGTAAGTGTAAGTGTAAGTGTAAGTGTAAGTGTAAGTGTAAGTGTAAGTGTAAGTGTAAGTGTAAGTGTAAGTGTAAGTGTAAGTGTAAGTGTAAGTGTAAGTGTAAGTGTAAGTGTAAGTGTAAGTGTAAGTGTAAGTGTAAGTGTAAGTGTAAGTGTAAGTGTAAGTGTAAGTGTAAGTGTAAGTGTAAGTGTAAGTGTAAGTGTAAGTGTAAGTGTAAGTGTAAGTGTAAGTGTAAGTGTAAGTGTAAGTGTAAGTGTAAGTGTAAGTGTAAGTGTAAGTGTAAGTGTAAGTGTAAGTGTAAGTGTAAGTGTAAGTGTAAGTGTAAGTGTAAGTGTAAGTGTAAGTGTAAGTGTAAGTGTAAGTGTAAGTGTAAGTGTAAGTGTAAGTGTAAGTGTAAGTGTAAGTGTAAGTGTAAGTGTAAGTGTAAGTGTAAGTGTAAGTGTAAGTGTAAGTGTAAGTGTAAGTGTAAGTGTAAGTGTAAGTGTAAGTGTAAGTGTAAGTGTAAGTGTAAGTGTAAGTGTAAGTGTAAGTGTAAGTGTAAGTGTAAGTGTAAGTGTAAGTGTAAGTGTAAGTGTAAGTGTAAGTGTAAGTGTAAGTGTAAGTGTAAGTGTAAGTGTAAGTGTAAGTGTAAGTGTAAGTGTAAGTGTAAGTGTAAGTGTAAGTGTAAGTGTAAGTGTAAGTGTAAGTGTAAGTGTAAGTGTAAGTGTAAGTGTAAGTGTAAGTGTAAGTGTAAGTGTAAGTGTAAGTGTAAGTGTAAGTGTAAGTGTAAGTGTAAGTGTAAGTGTAAGTGTAAGTGTAAGTGTAAGTGTAAGTGTAAGTGTAAGTGTAAGTGTAAGTGTAAGTGTAAGTGTAAGTGTAAGTGTAAGTGTAAGTGTAAGTGTAAGTGTAAGTGTAAGTGTAAGTGTAAGTGTAAGTGTAAGTGTAAGTGTAAGTGTAAGTGTAAGTGTAAGTGTAAGTGTAAGTGTAAGTGTAAGTGTAAGTGTAAGTGTAAGTGTAAGTGTAAGTGTAAGTGTAAGTGTAAGTGTAAGTGTAAGTGTAAGTGTAAGTGTAAGTGTAAGTGTAAGTGTAAGTGTAAGTGTAAGTGTAAGTGTAAGTGTAAGTGTAAGTGTAAGTGTAAGTGTAAGTGTAAGTGTAAGTGTAAGTGTAAGTGTAAGTGTAAGTGTAAGTGTAAGTGTAAGTGTAAGTGTAAGTGTAAGTGTAAGTGTAAGTGTAAGTGTAAGTGTAAGTGTAAGTGTAAGTGTAAGTGTAAGTGTAAGTGTAAGTGTAAGTGTAAGTGTAAGTGTAAGTGTAAGTGTAAGTGTAAGTGTAAGTGTAAGTGTAAGTGTAAGTGTAAGTGTAAGTGTAAGTGTAAGTGTAAGTGTAAGTGTAAGTGTAAGTGTAAGTGTAAGTGTAAGTGTAAGTGTAAGTGTAAGTGTAAGTGTAAGTGTAAGTGTAAGTGTAAGTGTAAGTGTAAGTGTAAGTGTAAGTGTAAGTGTAAGTGTAAGTGTAAGTGTAAGTGTAAGTGTAAGTGTAAGTGTAAGTGTAAGTGTAAGTGTAAGTGTAAGTGTAAGTGTAAGTGTAAGTGTAAGTGTAAGTGTAAGTGTAAGTGTAAGTGTAAGTGTAAGTGTAAGTGTAAGTGTAAGTGTAAGTGTAAGTGTAAGTGTAAGTTAAGTGTAAGTGTAAGTGTAAGTGTAAGTGTAAGTGTAAGTGTAAGTGTAAGTGTAAGTGTAAGTGTAAGTGTAAGTGTAAGTGTAAGTGTAAGTGTAAGTGTAAGTGTAAGTGTAAGTGTAAGTGTAAGTGTAAGTGTAAGTGTAAGTGTAAGTGTAAGTGTAAGTGTAAGTGTAAGTGTAAGTGTAAGTGTAAGTGTAAGTGTAAGTGTAAGTGTAAGTGTAAGTGTAAGTGTAAGTGTAAGTGTAAGTGTAAGTGTAAGTGTAAGTGTAAGTGTAAGTGTAAGTGTAAGTGTAAGTGTAAGTGTAAGTGTAAGTGTAAGTGTAAGTGTAAGTGTAAGTGTAAGTGTAAGTGTAAGTGTAAGTGTAAGTGTAAGTGTAAGTGTAAGTGTAAGTGTAAGTGTAAGTGTAAGTGTAAGTGTAAGTGTAAGTGTAAGTGTAAGTGTAAGTGTAAGTGTAAGTGTAAGTGTAAGTGTAAGTGTAAGTGTAAGTGTAAGTGTAAGTGTAAGTGTAAGTGTAAGTGTAAGTGTAAGTGTAAGTGTAAGTGTAAGTGTAAGTGTAAGTGTAAGTGTAAGTGTAAGTGTAAGTGTAAGTGTAAGTGTAAGTGTAAGTGTAAGTGTAAGTGTAAGTGTAAGTGTAAGTGTAAGTGTAAGTGTAAGTGTAAGTGTAAGTGTAAGTGTAAGTGTAAGTGTAAGTGTAAGTGTAAGTGTAAGTGTAAGTGTAAGTGTAAGTGTAAGTGTAAGTGTAAGTGTAAGTGTAAGTGTAAGTGTAAGTGTAAGTGTAAGTGTAAGTGTAAGTGTAAGTGTAAGTGTAAGTGTAAGTGTAAGTGTAAGTGTAAGTGTAAGTGTAAGTGTAAGTGTAAGTGTAAGTGTAAGTGTAAGTGTAAGTGTAAGTGTAAGTGTAAGTGTAAGTGTAAGTGTAAGTGTAAGTGTAAGTGTAAGTGTAAGTGTAAGTGTAAGTGTAAGTGTAAGTGTAAGTGTAAGTGTAAGTGTAAGTGTAAGTGTAAGTGTAAGTGTAAGTGTAAGTGTAAGTGTAAGTGTAAGTGTAAGTGTAAGTGTAAGTGTAAGTGTAAGTGTAAGTGTAAGTGTAAGTGTAAGTGTAAGTGTAAGTGTAAGTGTAAGTGTAAGTGTAAGTGTAAGTGTAAGTGTAAGTGTAAGTGTAAGTGTAAGTGTAAGTGTAAGTGTAAGTGTAAGTGTAAGTGTAAGTGTAAGTGTAAGTGTAAGTGTAAGTGTAAGTGTAAGTGTAAGTGTAAGTGTAAGTGTAAGTGTAAGTGTAAGTGTAAGTGTAAGTGTAAGTGTAAGTGTAAGTGTAAGTGTAAGTGTAAGTGTAAGTGTAAGTGTAAGTGTAAGTGTAAGTGTAAGTGTAAGTGTAAGTGTAAGTGTAAGTGTAAGTGTAAGTGTAAGTGTAAGTGTAAGTGTAAGTGTAAGTGTAAGTGTAAGTGTAAGTGTAAGTGTAAGTGTAAGTGTAAGTGTAAGTGTAAGTGTAAGTGTAAGTGTAAGTGTAAGTGTAAGTGTAAGTGTAAGTGTAAGTGTAAGTGTAAGTGTAAGTGTAAGTGTAAGTGTAAGTGTAAGTGTAAGTGTAAGTGTAAGTGTAAGTGTAAGTGTAAGTGTAAGTGTAAGTGTAAGTGTAAGTGTAAGTGTAAGTGTAAGTGTAAGTGTAAGTGTAAGTGTAAGTGTAAGTGTAAGTGTAAGTGTAAGTGTAAGTGTAAGTGTAAGTGTAAGTGTAAGTGTAAGTGTAAGTGTAAGTGTAAGTGTAAGTGTAAGTGTAAGTGTAAGTGTAAGTGTAAGTGTAAGTGTAAGTGTAAGTGTAAGTGTAAGTGTAAGTGTAAGTGTAAGTGTAAGTGTAAGTGTAAGTGTAAGTGTAAGTGTAAGTGTAAGTGTAAGTGTAAGTGTAAGTGTAAGTGTAAGTGTAAGTGTAAGTGTAAGTGTAAGTGTAAGTGTAAGTGTAAGTGTAAGTGTAAGTGTAAGTGTAAGTGTAAGTGTAAGTGTAAGTGTAAGTGTAAGTGTAAGTGTAAGTGTAAGTGTAAGTGTAAGTGTAAGTGTAAGTGTAAGTGTAAGTGTAAGTGTAAGTGTAAGTGTAAGTGTAAGTGTAAGTGTAAGTGTAAGTGTAAGTGTAAGTGTAAGTGTAAGTGTAAGTGTAAGTGTAAGTGTAAGTGTAAGTGTAAGTGTAAGTGTAAGTGTAAGTGTAAGTGTAAGTGTAAGTGTAAGTGTAAGTGTAAGTGTAAGTGTAAGTGTAAGTGTAAGTGTAAGTGTAAGTGTAAGTGTAAGTGTAAGTGTAAGTGTAAGTGTAAGTGTAAGTGTAAGTGTAAGTGTAAGTGTAAGTGTAAGTGTAAGTGTAAGTGTAAGTGTAAGTGTAAGTGTAAGTGTAAGTGTAAGTGTAAGTGTAAGTGTAAGTGTAAGTGTAAGTGTAAGTGTAAGTGTAAGTGTAAGTGTAAGTGTAAGTGTAAGTGTAAGTGTAAGTGTAAGTGTAAGTGTAAGTGTAAGTGTAAGTGTAAGTGTAAGTGTAAGTGTAAGTGTAAGTGTAAGTGTAAGTGTAAGTGTAAGTGTAAGTGTAAGTGTAAGTGTAAGTGTAAGTGTAAGTGTAAGTGTAAGTGTAAGTGTAAGTGTAAGTGTAAGTGTAAGTGTAAGTGTAAGTGTAAGTGTAAGTGTAAGTGTAAGTGTAAGTGTAAGTGTAAGTGTAAGTGTAAGTGTAAGTGTAAGTGTAAGTGTAAGTGTAAGTGTAAGTGTAAGTGTAAGTGTAAGTGTAAGTGTAAGTGTAAGTGTAAGTGTAAGTGTAAGTGTAAGTGTAAGTGTAAGTACGCTAAGTGTACCTAGACCTATACCGTGTAAGTGTACCAGTGTACCTATACCGTGTACCGTGTACCGTGTAAGTGTAAGTGTAAGTGTAAGTGTACCGAGACCGATACAGTGTACAGTGTACCGAGTACCGTAGTAAGTGTAAGTGTAAGTGTAAGTGTAAGTGTAAGTGTAAGTGTAAGTGTAAGTGTAAGTGTAAGTGTAAGTGTAAGTGTAAGTGTAAGTGTAAGTGTAAGTGTAAGTGTAAGTGTAAGTGTAAGTGTAAGTGTAAGTGTAACACATGACTTCTCTTTTTGTTTCTGGACACTGCGCCGAAAAGTGACCCGGCTTCTGGCACGTATAACACACGCGCGCTTGCCTCCTCTCGAACCGCTTTCTGCGTTCGGCTTCGGCTGCCGCCGTCTCCTTACGTTCGGTCGGACTGCTTTCACTCGCATCCGCACTACGCGTGTCCCCCCATGCTCTCATGGGTGTGAACTTCGGCCTCTCAGACTTGGAGCCAAATTCACCCTTTTGACCGTCCTTAGCTCCGCGAGCCCGACGCGTCACAAACTCCTCGGCTAGCTCGGCGGCTTTAGCCACTGTACTAACGTCTGGCCTATCCAAGACCAAGTACCGCACGTTCTCAGGTAACCGACTATAAAACTGTTCCAGCCCGAAACACTGCAGAATTTTCTCGTGGTCACCAAACGCTTTCTCTTCTTTGAGCCACTCCTGCATGTTTGACATAAGCCTGTAGGCAAACTCTGTATATGACTCACTTCTGCCTTTTTCGTTTTCCCCGAAACTTCCGACGGAACGCCTCCGCTGACAGCCTGTACTTTTTTAGCAGACTCGATTTCACTTGGTCGAAATCCTCTGCCTCCTCTCTCTTCAAGCGAGCGACTACGTCGGCCGCCTCGCCGGGTAACAAAGTGAGCAAGCGCTGTGGCCACGTTTCCCGAGAGAACCCCTGCTTCTCGCACGTTCGCTCAAAGTTAACCAGGAACAAACCAATGTCCTCTCCAAGCTTAAACGGCCGCATCAGGTCAGTCATTTTGAACGATACCCGTTCTCCTGCACCGTGTGCCTGACTTCCATTACGAGCGCGTTCCATCTCTACCTCGAGACGCTTCATTTCTAAAGCGTGGTCGCGCTCTTCTTTCTCTTTTTGCTCTTTACGTTCGCGCTCCTCTTTTTGCTCTTTACGTTCGCGCTCGTCTTCCTCTTTTTCTTTTTGTTCTTTACGTTCGCGCTCGTCTTTCTCTTTTTGTTCTTTACGTTCGCGCTCGTCTTTTTGCTCCCTCTCCTCAATTGTCTCAAGGCATTCCGACAGCTCGTCATCCTCAGCCTCCAACTCAAGAATAGCCCTTAGCAGTTCTGGTTTTCTGAGTTTGTCTGAGACATCCAGACCCAACTCTCTTACAAGCTCCAGCAATTTCGGTTTGCGCAACGACTTCAAATCCATGGCTGCTCCGAATGCTGCTTTCTCTACTGCCTACTATTGTCTTGCCGCAAACTAACCCGGCAGCAACGACAACACAATTACCAGCTCTGTTTCTGACACTAACAAAAGCCTGGCAAAACTCACAAGAAGAAAGTCCCGCACTCACCAAACCTCGCAGCCAAGAATTCAGCGCAGTCGTTCCGCTGCAGGCAACCAGTCATCACACAGGGCTCGTTGCACTGCTCCCGGATGGTCGTTGTGCTGCTCAGCATACAGTTGACCGCATATCTTCGCTGCTGGCCTCCGTTGTCGGGATCTCACCGCTGGCACCAGTTGTTGCAAAAGGGTTGCAAGCCCCAAGGGTAGCGTTGGCCTGGCGGCCTGGGGCAAAGCTGGAAACATCCGAAGGTCCCGGCAAAGGATGAGTCGACTGGCAACAGAACAACTAGTTTATTCTGGCATCGCAAAAGAGCAGCCGGTCAGGGCGACCACGTTACTCGAAAGAAGAAATCGGAGTCTCTCGTCGGCGTCCGGGGCAGCTCCCTTTATACCCACGGAGTCGAGGGCAAGAAGGAACGGCTTGGGAAGAGGCGTCCGATGCGGCGACGCTTGAACATGTTCTGACGTGACGTGCGCGCCCGCCGGGCCGGCGCCGGTCAGACCTCCTCGTCTCCCAGTTGGGGAGCTCCTCTCCCCGGCTGCCGCGCTTTGACAAGCGTGGGCACCAACATGCACACACACACACACGCACGCACGACGACACGTGGCACTGAAACCTGCCTGGACGCGCTTGGCGGGAGGCGTTGCGGCAGCGATGAACGGGCCCAAAATGACCGCCACTTTGAACGAAGCCCCGGCGTCCGTTGCATCCGCGCCGGCTATACCGCGCGTTGTAGGCGAAACGTAACAGTGGGGCCCCGGACTAGGGGCTCCAACCCTGCCGCAAGAGCCACAGACCACTTCAAAAGATGTGAAGAGTGTCTCTACACCGAGACGCACCCATATATTTTTATGATTAAAGTTATTACTACTACTACTTAACTATGTTGGACATGACTCCCCCTAACATTCAATTTATGAACTTGCCTGGCTCAGATTTAACATTAGAGGTAGCACAAATGACGGCGCTATTTATAAACGCCTTTGTTTCCACCAAATTTTGTTTTATATATGCATCGTGTTTTTATGCACCGGCAGTAACATTGTTTTTATCACACCATATTTCATTTGGGAGAAAAAAGTATTGTAAGGAATTTAGCTATTCACTCACCAACCCAACATTTTGTGCTTTGCAAATTTGTGGCCGGCTGCTTTGGCCACCTTATATGGACAGCGCATGTGACCGCAAAGCAGCCACAACGAACGCAAGTTTTTTTCAGTAGCATTTCCCAGTTCGCAGCACGAGCTTTCCTTGTGATTGCATACAAAGCTAAATGTGTAAAGAAAGAAAAAAAATGCCTAGAACGGCCACCTCTTTAGCTCATAAACAAACTTCAAGCGACAAGTTAAATTTTTTTGCGAAACACATGCAGATCAAACTAAACTGAAAGGGAAGACTTTATTAGCACGAAGCCTAACAGTTCAATTCGGTTTATGGTGTATGGGGGTTTATCGTCCCAAACCGACTCGGGCTGTAAGGAACGCCACAGTGAAGGACTCGGGAAATTTCGACCACCTGGGGTTCTTTAACGTGCACTGACATCGCACAGTACACAGGCCTCTAGAAATTCGCCTCAATCGAAATTCGACCGCCGTGGCCGGGACAGCACCCGCGTCTTACGGGTGAGCAGCCGACCACAATAACCACTTAGCCACCGCGGTGGCTGTTTCGCTCCGTCTGAGGGTGAGGTGCGTAATATATTTTCATAAAGTTTTCCTCGTGACAAATCGTTTCTTCAGTTGTACTTCTGAATTAAACTTCAAAATATATTCGGTTTCCAGATTCCAACTGAGAGCCCCCTTTTTATATCAGTCGCACCTGTAATGGTGTAGACGCCTGCACGAAGCCGCTACACTGCACAAAGCAGGGAATTCTTGGATCCGGAAAGCTCGAAATGGTGCTCTAGACACAGGTACTGCAGCCAGTCCTGTACAGGGATGGGGGGAGGGGGGGGGGGGGTAAAAGGCTCATAAAACTGTGGCGCAGCTATTTTCTTGCGCAGCCCTTCGAGTCGCTCGCTATGGCGGTCAAGTGTGTGTCCCTCTCACGACCAACAGGTCGTAAACCGTGCGTTGAGTGGCACTGCACCATAGAATGAGAAGGAAGGAATAATGGGTGAAGCGTCTTTTCAGCAGGAGGAAATTGCCGCGAAGCATGAGCCAGAGCTGTACACATTACTGTCACGAACACTCCAGAAAGGCTATCGGGGTTGCTCGTATTTTTGTGTTGTTTTCTTTATTTGGCTATAAAGTGGACAGGTATATTATGGTAAGCCATCCAGATTGGCCTACATGTTCTTACAGATAGACTAAACTTTACTGTCTAACGAATAAGGTGATCTACCCACCCCCTGACACGCAGGTCAGGGAGCGGGTGCCGCCACCTCAGACGCAGGCTGGGAGGCCTTGAGTCCCAGCAGCCTCTTCAGCAGGACGAGCAGGAGCTGGAGCTCAGGGGGAGGGGGACACTGTGTGTGTGTGTGCGTGTGCGTGTGCGTGTGCGTGTGTGTGTGTGTGTGTGTGCGTGCGTGTGTGCGTGTGCGCGTGTGCGTGTGCGTGTGCGCGTGTGTGCGCGTGCGCGCGCGCGTGTGTGTGTGTGTGTGCATGTGTGTGCGCGCGCGCGCACGCACGCACGCACGCACGCCCCCCCCCCCCCCCGAGAGAGTACGGGCATTCCCATATTATGTGGTCGAGGGTCCCTCTCGCGCCACAAAGATTGCATTTATCGCTCCTGGCCTCGGGTAACATGTGGTTCGCATTAACGTAAAAGTTTGCAGTCGCCTCCACGTGACTGCTTGTCTGTTGTCCAATTTCTGGTCTGGCGGGGGCACCAGTCTGCGCTCCAATCTATCATGATGCGTGGTCTCCCCATATTTTAGCATGCGCTCTCCGCTCCCTCGGTCATCGAGGGGCCCTGTAGCAGCTCGGCGGTAGAGATCTCGAGCCAGCTCGTGGGCCGCTTCGTTGCCGGGGACGGCTTCGTGCGCCAGAGTTCAAATTATGTGACTTTTCCTATCCAACTTTCTCTGGCCTAGGATTCTGGCCGCTAACCTCAAGATGTGGCGCAGGCTGCGTGACTTTAATGATTACTCCACGGCATTTATAAGTTGGTCGGAAAAATTTAAAGTGCCGAGCAAGCAGTGTATTTGGACGATAACATGAGGTTGTTTTGTATTCATTGCTTGCTTACTAGCACTCAATTGGTTTCTTTTTACGGTGAGATGAGTGGCTAGCTTGTTAAGTGTTCCGTTCCCGAGTAGAAACCTGTGACGAGTGATATGCAGCTAGAATTTTTTTTAATTAACTATCTATTTTGAAACTTCTGACTGCAACGTCGTTCACGTCCACTGTAGCCGCAGTGAACTACGAGTGCAGGACGTCGCTTCTCTGCATTTTAGTGGTCCTGCAGTTCGTATTTTTAGTCTCCACTGAAAATAGTGTCATTTTTGGTAACCAGTAAAACTGCACTGCATTCATTGAAATAAAGCTTTTATTAAATGGTACAGGTGAACGCTACCGCACTTTCATAGAGGCGAAATGAAAAAAAACACCCAAGTGTTGGATCATGTCCGCGCGTGTGTGATGTCCGCGATATGCCCAGTTGGTGGGAACTAGTATGGAAGCCTTCACGGTAGTGTCTCTCTTTTAGCATATACGGGACATTAAATACCACACATCATGCCACAAAATGCAACACGCTGTTTCTCTTGAAGCGAAAACCTTCACTACACCAGCTTTTCGAGCTGTCAGTGGCGCCGCAAGTTTGACCTTGCATATAGCTAGAGGTCAAACCATGAGCATAACTGGTGGTAGTCCGGTTCGACGCATGAAAATGGATGGATGGATGGGTGGATGGATGGATGGATGGATGGATGGATGGATGAATGGATGGACGGACGGACGGACGGACGGACGGACGGACGGACGGACGGACGGACGGACGGATGGATGGGTGGGTGGGTGGATGGACGGACGGACGGACGGATGGATGGATGGGTGGGTGGGTGGATGGATGAATGGGTGGGTGGGTGGGTGAGTGGGTGGGTGGGTGGACGGATGGACGGACGGATGGACGGACGGATGGACGGGTGGGTGGATGGATGGATGGATGGATGGATGGATGGGTGGACGGACGGACGGACGGACGGATGGATGGATGGATGGGTGGATGGATGGATGGATGGATGGATGGATGGATGGATGGATGGATGGATGGATGGACGGACGGACGGACGGACGGACGGGCGGGTGGGTGGGTGGGCGGGTGGATGGATGGATGGGCGGACAGACGGACGGGCGGACAAATGGATGGGTGGATACGGCTGAGCCCTTTAAATCGGGCGGTGGCGCAAGCCACCAAGCCATGACATGAAATTTTACTCTTCTCATGGTTTTAGCCGCCAATCAGATACCCTTCGCTTGGTTAATTCTACTCGCTTAAAATCTACTTTCCCTTCACTGTCCTTAAACCCCAATGCCTTGGATAAATCAGCCCCGCTGCTTTCCACTGTAGGGTGAAGCCCTTTACAGAAAAGTATCCAGTGTTCAGCCGTTTCCTCCTCCTCTCCGCACGCAACGCACAACGTGTCTATCTCGTGGTACCTGACTATATGTCTTAGTCCGCAAAACTCCCGTCCTGGCCTCAAACAACGAAGAGCTTCCCCTACAATTATCATAGATATTTTCTTTGGAAATTTCCTGCTGAAAAATCTTGTATGTTCCCAGTGCTGATTTCGTCAGCATCCCTGTTTTCCGCAGATCTCTCTGTGTTTCTTCAAATTTTTCTTAACTGATAATTGCTGATTTGCCCGCTACTGCTGTCCAGATACTTGCTTGTCAATTTTCTAGTTCGCTTTCTCCATTCCGTATCAACATTCCTTATATACAGGTACCTGAAAACTTTCCTAGCCCACTGCTTTTCCCCCATTTTTCTTAATCGCTCCTCAAATCCTATCTTGCTGCTAGCTTCTCTGATCTCGAACGACGCCCATCCCATATCACCCTGTACCCCCTGATTTGGTGTATTGCCATGTGCTCCCAAAGATAGCCTCCTTACGCCACGTTCTTTAATTTCTAACCTTGCTTGAACGTCTGATCTCAAGCACAGCACCGCATTACCGAAAGTCAGGCTAAAAACCATTACCCCTTTCCAGATCCCTCTTACCACTTCATACCTATTGTAATTCTATTTTTCACGAAAGCTGCATTCCTACTAACTTTATTCATTACATATTTTCCATGCTCTTTTAGATACTCAACACCGTTATTTATCCACACCCCAAGATACTTGTACTCATCCTCTACTTCTAGCATGAACTCCTGTATTCTATGCTCGCCGACCTCATCATTAAATATCATGACTGCAGATTTTTTCTTACTAAACTTAAAACCTAATCTGTCTCCCTCTGTAACACATATGTCTATCAACTTCTGTATATATTCCTTGTTGTCAGCCATTAGCACTATATCATCGGCGTATGTTAGACCCGGCAATGAATTTTTAATCAATTATCCTTGCTTGAAAAAAGAAAGGTTGAAGCATAGTCTGCTCCTCCTCTCTAGCTTGGTCTCCAACCCTTGCTGGTCTCCAACCCTTGCTGGTACAACATGAACAACAAAGGAGACAGAGGACATCCTTGCCTAAGCCCCCGGCTGTATCTCTACCGGCTCTGATACGTTTTTTTTTCATTTTATAAGCACTCTGGTACCTTTATATATATCTTTTAAAAGATTAATTACTCCAACTTCCACATCCAATGTGCCCAGTATGTCCCACAAATACTCCTTAATAACACTGTCATAGGCTCGATAATATCCAGAAATGCTAGCCATAGGGGGCTGTGTTCCTTTTCAGCAATCTCTATACACTGCGTCAATGAAAACAGATTGTCCTCCAACCTCCTTTGTTTCCGGAACCCATTTTGTAGCTCCCCCAGCACCCCCTCGTTCTCCACCCAAGCCTGCAATCTGTCCTTTATAATCTGCATCACCACTCTGTACACCACAGATGTCATTGTTATGGGACGGTACTTACGTCAGCTTTGTCCCCCTTTCCCTTATATCTCATGTTCATTCTACTTAATCGCCATTCATCGGGGACTTTCCCATCCACGATCATTTTATTCACTACCTGTATTAATTCTTGCTTGGATTTTGGTCCTAGCATCTTTATAAACATAATCGGAATACCATCTGGTCCTGTTGACGTGCCACTAGGAACCTTTTTCTCTGCCCTTTCCCACTCTCTTCGCTCAAGTGAAGCTATTGCAGAAACCGGTCTATTCTCCTTCGATAAATTATGGGCGTCAGCTAAAGCAGCGACACCAGCGGCTGTTACACCAACTATCTCGACTTTGACCTTGATTTTTGGTCAAGCGGGAAAGCGTCTGCCGGCATCGCACGAAAATAAAAATTAGTTTTGGGGGAAAGGAAATGGCGCTACGCGCTACGCGCCTCTCAATAAATAAGGAGCCTAGTGTTATTAGTTAAGAATTTAAGTATTCAATTTTAGTTAACCAGCCTACTAGTCAGCACATCCTAACTGTATTCTGATACGCTACACCACTGACAATACTATGTCGAAGAAAGCTTTCTTCTCACTAAAAAAATAAATAAATTTCAGAATATCTTAGGTGAACCACCCGGTACTTGCAGCCTATTTCAATTAATGAGCTAAAATGTGAATTTCGCGCATCTACTCTGGACATTTTTTAGCTGGTGCAATTTAAACCACAGTTTTTACTACCTATAGCACTGCCTCAAGGATTTAAAAAGGTTACGATGTGGCTACAGTACAGAAATTTCAGGAAAATGTGTCTACGAACCTTGAAACTGAAAGGAAGCTTGGATATCCTTATTGGGCCATTAGTAAAGAAGCTAATTTACACCTGTGTTATTCAATTAAGTCCCGCGCATCATACCGCTCATGTTACTACTGAGTCTGTTTTGAAAAGTTTCGGCCTGCATGAAATGAAAGCGACTAACGCATTCTTATGTTCTGACAATCCTTGACCATACTTTTAAGTTTCTTAACGTTACCCGGATGAATACTCAAACGGCGCGACAATCGGCTCACGTGTTTATTGCTTTCAATTAAATTGACTTCAACAGAACAATCCGACAGCTTTCCGTATAGGCTTTTGCCTTCCACCTGCACCAATTTCCCCCCAGGGCGAAAAATGTACGAATCCTATTTGCCGACAGTAGTTCACTCTTACAACCTGGAGTAGCATGCCAGGCCAACAATCAGGCAGAATTCTCCGGTTTCATTAAAGTCTCTCCTCCTCCTCCACTTACAAAGTTAATGGGCACCTGCACTGCTCTGGAGTCGAAATAAAAGGCATTAAGGCCAGGCGCGCTAGAGAGCACATATTCATTCGCTTTGTCGTGGCACCAAGATTATTGATTCTCGCAACCAGATGACAAAACCTGCCGACAATTGTTGAATCGTTCTATTCCTTATCCGGTACACAAAAGCACCAATTACAGAAATATGGGACTGTAGAAAAGCGGATTAAAATATAAACGTCTTCAACAAAGACAGCTTCTTTTGTAACGAGCTCTAGCAGCAGTGCCAAAATATCTGCTTTTGTCGCAGCAAAGGGAAAAAATATGGGAAAAGAAACCAGTGCGTCTAAGCGGCACTCTTTCGTCTATAACAAAGGCTAAGAGGCTGGTGTTACGTTTCGTCTACGACGAGCGGTATAGCCGGCGCGGATGCAACGGACGCCGGGGCTTCGTTCAAAGTGGCGGTCATTTTGGGCCCGTTCAGTGCTGCCGTAACGCCTCCCGCCAAGCGCGTCCAGGCAGGTTTCAATGCCACGTGTCGTCGTGTGTGCGTGTGTGTGTGTGTGTGCATGTTGGTGCCCACGCTTGTCAAAGCGCGGCAGCCGGGGAGAGGAGCTCCCCAACTGGGAGGCGAGGAGGTCTGACCGGCGCCGGCCCGGCGGACGCGCACGTCACGTCTGAACATGTCAGAGCGTCGCCGTATCGGGCGCCTCATCCCAAGCCGTTCCTTCTTGCCCTCGACTCCGAGGGTATAAAAAGGAGCTGCCCCGGACGCCAAGGGAGACTTCGATTCCTTACTCCGATATCGCGGCTCCCCTGACGGATGCTCTAAGAAAAACAGAGCCCCAAACAGTCGTCTGGAGCGAGACAAAGGAAAGAGCTTTTAGCGCCTTAAAGAGCGCCCTAACAAGCCAGCCTGTGCTACGATCGCCAGACTACACAAAAGGGTTCGTTGTTCAGTGCGATGCTAGTGAGCGAGGCATGGGCGTTGTACTGTGCCAAAGGGACAATGGAGAAGTGGAACACCCCGTCCTGTATGCTAGTCGTAAGCTGACCTGTCGTGAGCAGGCGTACAGCGCCACCGAGAAAGAGTGTGCGTGTCTCGTGTGGGCCGTTCAGAAATTGTCATGCTACCTAGCCGGCTCGAGGTTTATCATTGAGACGGATCACTGCCCTCTCCAATGGCTGCAGACCATCTCTCCCAAAAATGGCCGCCTCCTGCGCTGGAGCCTCGCTTTGCAACAATATTCCTTTGAGGCTCGTTACAAAAAGGGGGGTCTCAACGGTAACGCCGATGGCTTAAGTCGAAGCCCCTAACTTGGGAATCCGCCTCAAAGTTGTTTGTTAGTGATGTTTTCTTCCTGAGGCAGGATTTTTAACATATTGCTTTTGTTTAGTGTTTCAAAGTGATTATGTGCTTTCTAGTGCAATTTTCCAATTTGTGGACGCGTTCTGAGTGCTGCTTGACTACTGTAAGGAACTAGGCAGTAGTATAAAAGGGGAAAGAGCCTGGCAGAGCTTAGTGAGGGTTGTCTCGCGCTTGCTGACTGAGCGGTTGCGTTTCGGCGTAGTTCTAACGCTTGCTGGGAACGAGCACAAAAATGGCAACTCTCCCGAAGTGACTTTGCAGTGTCCTGTGTGATCCTGAACCTGAGAACGAGGCCTTCTCTGTGCGCTGCGCTCAAGCAACGTCGAGGGACGACCGGTTTCGATTACGAGCATCTTCGAGCGACATCCCTATGGACAGCGGATGCAGTCCCCTGACCATCGGGATCTCCTTCTCCCGGCGGGGCGGTCTGTTACGTTTCGTCTACGACGCGCGGTATAGCCGGCGCGGATGCAACGGACGCCGGGGCTTCGTTCAAAGTGGCGGTCATTTTGGGCCCGTTCAGTGCTGCCGTAACGCCTCCCGCCAAGCGCGTCCAGGCAGGTTTCAATGCCACGTGTCGTCGTGTGTGCGTGTGTGTGTGTGTGCATGTTGGTGCCCACGCTTGTCAAAGCGCGGCAGCCGGGGAGAGGAGCTCCCCAACTGGGAGGCGAGGAGGTCTGACCGGCGCCGGCCCGGCGGACGCGCCCGTCACGTCTGTACATGTCTGTGCGTCGCCGTCTCGTGCGACTCATCCCAAGCCGTTCCTTCTTGCCCTCTACTCCGAGGGTATAAAAAGGAGCTGCCCCGGACGCCAAGGGAGACTTCGATTCCTTCCTTCGAGTAACGTGGTCGCCCTGACCGGCTGCTCTTTTGGCGATGCCAGAATAAACAAGTTGTTCTGTTGCCAGTCGACTCATCCTTTGCCGGGACCTTCGGATGTTTCCAGCTTTGCCCCAGGCCGCCAGGCCAACGCTACCCTTGGGGCTTGCAACCCATTTGCAACACTGGCTATTGTGCGTGATACTAATGGCCAATTTTTTTTTCCTTAGCTATACAAAAAATTCTGTGGGTGTAGTTTTTTTATTTTGTGGTTGTGTTTATGTAGCTTTCTGTCTGCTTTCAACGCGACGAATCTTTAGCAGCACTTTTTCTCGCTATTTGGAAGACATCAAGAGAAGGAATGAAAAAAAAGGGCGGTGTTCTGCCGCCATCCTTTGTTCCCCGGGGAGTGTAATGGAGCTGCAAGGCTACGCAACGACACTTCTCGTCGCGAACGGGAGAAAGGCACAATGAAAAAATTCTTTGTTTCGGCAGATTAATGTAGCCTCAATCTCAAAGCTGTTTTACTTGCTACAACGCCCACGCATCGTTAATAAAAAAAATCATTTGCCCAATTCCTAATTAAATATCATTGCGTAGTCTTAGCTTCTTATCTTCTAAAGAACCTTTGCCTACCACTGCTTCTCTTATCCGGTCTTCGTTGTCATGGCACTATTGAGATATGTAAGAGGTTCTGAACTAAGCCGGTGAAGCCAACATTTCTGTGTCAGTAGCTGTTGAAGTTTATATCGTAACTTCGATTCCACGCCATATCAGTGCTATGGACAGTTGCCGTGATAACTGACTCACCCCTGCTCCAGCCGCACGTTTTACGTAAAACTTTATGACCGGCAAATGCTCGTTACATGTGTAAGAGACTAACATAACGTACATACATAATTTGTCAATGCAGTCAGTACTTTGTTATCGAGAAGTGTTTGATCCGCTGTGATAGAAACAATTTTAAATTTTTATTTGGATATGTAAGCTACGAAAAAATTTAGCTCAGTATCTCAAAAGCGTGAATAACATACCTCTAATCGAGTTTAATTGTTTCCACTCGTTAACTATTGCGAAGTGCAAATACACACGCATTCGGGCACAATCATTCCTTGGGCGCAGTCTGCACACGCCAGAACTCGCCTATGAAAACGAAACTTGCAGGCGAAAGAAATGCCTCGAAACTCAATTAGCGATAGCCCACTCTGTTATGGAAAGAAAATAAGAGGGTACAGCTTAATATGCAGAGAGATAGAAACGTGAATTAGGACTCAAGAAGAGATTAATGGCATGACAATGGAAGCTGTCAACATGGGTGGGAGTGCAATGCAGCGAAAAGATGGCCGATGGCCTCTTGGGGTAATAGGCTGGACTCCAAAGGAAGGAAAACACAGACGGTAAAAGTGGGTTACCTACGTTCAGGTGAAGATATGAGACTAAGATGTTTATTGGTGTAATAAGAAGACACTAGCGTGGGGGAGGAATTAATGGGTAGTGTGAGGATGGGCGTTTGTCCTGCAGCCGGTGCGATCCGCGTGACGGTGATGATTGTGATGGAGGTGATGATGATATGCAGGCGTGCTGGGTGTGGTGGTCACCGAGGTACGCCTCCTGTCCGACAGCAACAAGACGCAGTACGTGCTGCAAGGGGAAGGGGCCACGCTGCTCTGCTTCTTCGTGCTGTCTCCCACCGAGGACCTCCGCCGCGTGCTCTGGTTCAAGGACGGCGCCGAGGTGTACGTGTGGCGCAAGGGGCGCCGGCCGCTGGCGCGAAACCTGTTCGACAAGCGAGTCGACCTGAGCAACCGCTCTCCCTCCTTCATCACCATCCTCAGCGCCGACATGGCCATGCAGGGAAACTACACGTGCAGGGTGGAGACGGACGCCGGTGCTTCCGAAAACGACTTCTTCCTCACCGTTATCGTCGGTGAGTGATTGTACGTGTCGCTGCGTGCGCTCAATTCGATAGCACAGCGTCTTCCTCGCATTCCAGTAGACCGGAACATAGTGAAAAAAAAAGCACGAGGACTTATCAGTGAAATCGGAAAGCATAGTGATCTTTGCACTAACACCAATATTATTTTCGACCATGGCACAGCTCAAGCAGCAGTTTAGTAGTGTACAACTGCCATGCGTGATGAGAGAAGCACATTCGTTCAGGTGCATATTTTGCACGTGGCTAACTATTGTGACTGCGCCGAATTGAACCAGCGAATTTCGACAGCTCTCGCCGAGAAGGTCAGTGAGTGTAGGCTAATCAGGCGTTCCGTACTGGTTGGAGAACTGCCATTCATGCGCCAATTATGTGGCCCAGGTTATGGGAAGCTAGTTTTCTAATTGGCTGCATGCGCAAGAGGCTGACGGAGAAAGACAAATGAAGCCTTGAATCGGTTTTGTACTCTGAGACCTTTCTACTGTGTTCCGGTATCATTCGTGCTCAAATTTTGTGTTGGATGTTATGTCCAGTTTAGCTTAATGAGTTCCCGAGTACGTTCGTGAGGTTTATCTCAACGTAATATGCATAATTTTCGCCTCTTCCATTTGTGATTGGAAGCTAAATACGAGCTAAAAATTAAGAATAAAAATGTACGTGGTGTCTGAGCTAGCTTTAGCCAGGGTTTAAAAATATGCCTAGGGACTCTAAGACGACGCGACCAAATGCATGTTTCTGGCTATCGTATGGAGCAAGTCACACAGATTTTCGTATTCTGCTTAATTGCACATATAGCCGAGATTATATAAGCAACTTCGCAAGCAACGAACTTAGGAAAAATTTCTAATAGAAAAGTTGTAGAACGGCCCGCAAATTGTTGGACTGAACAGTTTCTAACTATTCATCTTTTACGTAGTACTTCTTTCCTCTCACTGCAAATGCCCGCGAAATAAAAAAATACCACCTGACATGCCCGCTATCGCGCCGCAATGGCAGTGCCGCAGTGCTCTCAAACGTTCCTCCTGCAAACAAACGAATAATTTAGCCGTGTGTGCTGTCGCTTAAAAGGTGACTGGGCAGAGACGCAGGCGCTGGCGGTGCGATTTGCGCCAGCGCAACCGATAAGGGCTGTGTCTGGTAGTCGCTGTGATGCCCGCCGCGCGGGAACCATACTGCTGGCGCAAATGGTGGATGCATTTGTATATGATTACTCCTTATCGCTGCCACCTCCTCGGTGCCGCGATTAGAGCCACTGGAAACTTTTTCTACAGTCTATACGCGATACAGTGCATGCTCCACCTGTCACTGTCGCTACGAAGCCAATTTGCCGCAGCCAGCAGTAGTCGGGAGAAGAATTCGGGGGGAGAGGGGGGGGGGGGGGGAGAAGGGCATTTTATGGGCGCTGCTTTGAAGAGTCAGCGCTCCTTTCCATTTGACTCCGTAATTATTAGCTTCTGACTAGTTCTAAACTCGGCAAAGATCACATTTCCCCACTGAATAAAACTGACGCTGAAGATTTCATAACCTTTATGCCCTGAGGCAATAAACATCGCTTGAAAAAAAAAGACCCTAGACCGTACTGAATGCCGAAATAACAGATGGTGATGGTTTAAGGGCGTTGATCGTCAGTGCGCAAAAGCCGATGAGGCGAAGACTACCGATCTAACAAACTGAAGGCAAAGAAATTAATCACCATCATCATCATCATCATCATTGTCATAATCATTATAAAAGGCTACTTTTAATGTTTGTAGAGTCATTTTCAGCTTAAAAGTAGTCGGTTTCTTTGCTACTGCAACCATTTGAGGGCATGGACGATGAACGAACTGGGAAACATCTTAGAGATCCTAAAGAATCCTGAGTTTCAGGGCGGAGCTCAAAAATTATTGATTGGAAGCAGTAGTGTTATGTGGGCGCACGTGAACGAAGGCGGCCGAACGCGCGTCTAAGGTCGAAGAAGCAAGACAGTAGAACGCCGCCCTAAATACCTAGTGCAGACCGATTCGAAGACTGCACTAGTAGAATCCATGACTTGCCCTGGTATATGCTGCAACGATCGTGCTTATGACTGGAGGTCGGTACCTACCCTCAGCGACTAAATAGGCCTCAAAATTTGTGACCTTTTTGCTAAAAAAAGCGTATATATTTTCGTGCAGCCTTTTTTGAGCACCTTGATGCAAAGAAAAAGTCAAATAATAAAAAAAAAAGCTGAGCCAAGTGGTAAACGCGCGTGAGCATAGACTGCATGTAAGTTTTTCAGTTTTTATCCGTGCCAGTGATTGTAGACTTCCCATTCCTCTTTACTCTGCCCCTTCTCTCCGGTAGGTGATTTTTATTGTTAATTCATAGACCCTCCTGCAAATTTCAAACTAGAACTCAGCACCTCTGTGTTGAACGAAGGGGGAACAATGCAATGCCCTTGAAAAAAATATTAGCGCCCTAATATATATTATATTGCTAGGCCTTGGTATGGACTGTTTAGAAATAAGAGCGTGCATTTTGTAGCTATTCTCACCAAAGTCCCTCTCCGCCCTTACGCTGCCGACTCTTGCAAGGAAGGCAGCTGGACGACCTTCTCTGACCGCGTCTCGTGCACAGAAGCCGTGGAGCTGGACTGCAGAGGGATGTTCCCCAAGCCTTCGCCAGCGTGCGACGTGTACAATGATCAAACCGGGGTGTACCTTAACACGATGCCCTTCGACAGTGTCCGGGTAGCGGCCAACTCTACCTACGACGTTCGACTGCAGCGCGTCTTCCAAGTTCGCGACTGGCTGTCTTACCGGAACTTGACCTTTCGCTGCCACGTCATTGTCCTGGGCACGGACTGGCGCACCGGCATCTCCCACAAACTGTTCGGAGGTGGGTGGTTTTTTTAGCACGGAGAAGTGGTTGTACTCACTCACAAATAAGGGGCTTACTGCAGTGCAAATAATGTTGTTGCTGCCAGCTTTGTAAAAGTACGAGGACCGTATCATATGATTTGAATTTATCTATGTCCCACGGCGCATGATCCACAGTATCGATTTTGGTGACTGTCGTTAGTTGTGGGGACTGTGTTCTATCACCATACGGTAGCCCTTGTCAGAGGCGTTCAATTCGGGGTTGCCAGCACACTTTCTTCGTATGCATGTCAGTAGCCGAGCAGGCAGCATGGACAGGACAACATTGCTCTTGTAGAAAGAAGGTGTGAGCTTTTTGGAGATTTTTCGGCTACTTGTGGAAGCGTGTGGCGAATAGGCAGCATCCAGAAGTGCCGTCTCCTACTGGGCGGAAGGCTAGCAGCCCTGGCTTGCACCCGCGCAATGTTGGGGGCATGTCACCCAGCGCTGCCTTTGTCGATTACTATGCTGCCCGCTCGGCTACTGTCATGAACATGAAGAAACTGCGCTGGCAGCCACAAAATGAATGCCTCCGACTAGTGCTACAGTGTTGTAGTAGAACACAGTCCCCACTACTAATGACAGGTGCAACGAATGATACGGTGGACCATGCGCTGTGGGAGACACAAAAGTTCGTCTTCATAGTACGATCTTCGTAGCAGCTTTTCGCCGTGCTGTGTATTCATTTACCGTTTTATGCAGGCCCGTTTTAATGATAGGAAGGAGAATTTAGGAAGATAACATGGGGCTCAATGAGGCCCGATGTCACATACTAGCGCGGAATAATCACATAATCGCTTGAGCCTAAAGGAAATGGTTAAGTCAGTATTTGCCCATGCCATCAAAGGCTAACGCGAGCTTCGGATTTCTCCGGGGCGTTAACGAATAATAATGCGCTAGCATCAATAGCGGTTAGCAGTTTGCTCAGAAGAGGGCCGGTAACTGCAACAGTGCGGTGATGGTGTTCTCAAAACGTATGTTTGTTTTTGAAGAATAGTAGGAACGTGAGGAACTATACAGTAAAAATTTCAATCAGTCAATAACTTTATGCTCTTGAAAGAGAAGAGACAAGAACAAAGGTCGACAGCCTGAGAGGGATCCTTTCTGCTTTCCGGGCATCGCAGTACGGCAGAAAATGACACGCTGAAATTCAAAATTTGACTAAAGATAACTAGCTTCTACAAAACGCATTAAAAATTCTTGCTGGACAATATTCATAAAGCAGCGTGCTTTACCATCTCAGGCATACCGCCATGTTATCAGAGCCCCCTTCAGAGCCTCTTTTAATTGCGAAATGGGCCGGCGATGTCACCTCTAGTATTTTGTTTTTGGTCTTTTCCAACTTATAAATGCTCCGTTTTCGATTGGAGTGGTATTCTGCGATTAATGCTTGGTACTTTAGCGACACAGGCCAACTTCTTCTCTGCTCAGTGTCCCTCTACTAGAGAGCACTATACAGCTCTTCAACAGGCAGTACGCTTCCCAAGTACTGGCGGGTGGTTCCGTCAGCACAAAACTGTCGAAGGCTGTCAGTATCTAGCTTAAACTTGGCTTGCTTGCGCAGATGCCGGATGCTCGCCGGAGCCGCCAGAGATCGTCAACGGCTACTACAACGTGAGTGGCGAGGAGACGTGTTGGCGGACGCCGGCCGATGGATCTGTGGCGCGTTACCACTGCCTCGAAGGTTACGAGCTGCGGGGACCACGGGAGCTGGTGTGCCGTAGTGGCACCTGGGTGGCGCCACCTCCGTTAGTGACGTTTTCCGGGAAGAGACCGGCTATCGCAGCGACGGCAACTTTCATAACCATCATCTGCGGTGAGTGCATCTGCAAAGAAATGTTTAGTATTCGTGAACCAAATGATGCCTGAGAAAATAATACAAACATTTAAGAGCGAATATGATAGATACGCGAATTTTCAAGCCGTGCTTTTATCACCATATCATGAAAATAAATGATACTTCAGGAAATGAAGTTAATTTGTGTTTGCGTCTGCATATTTTGGAGAAAAATCATGCATGCCTATTCAAGGAATGTTCTATTATAATAAGTTCAGTGGTTTATTTGCCTTTGTTTCAGCATTAAACAGCCAAGCTGAAGTAGAATGGAATCGTCTGCTGACTGGAATTATGGCAACGCTGAATTTACTGCTCTCTCTCTATCTGACGCTATACTCGTCGTAGCAGCTGCTAACGACGAAAGAAGCCTTATGAATGTGCAGATGATTGCCTCCAATAATTGTAAGGTGAGAGACCCAGCTTTCTTGATCGCACTTTTTATTATGTTGCTTCAACTTATTGTAAAGAGGATCGACACTAAGAAATGCGTGAAGCGCCTCATCATTGTAAATTGTTACAAATATTTATTAGATCCTGCTAATGTCTCAGTACCGATGACGTACGGATAAGTGCCGTAGTTTAATCTATTCTAAACGCTGCGCTGAAAATCAAAGAAACGAATTTCTGTTCGTTTGCGAACGAGTGTAGTTAGTGGCACTAAAATAAGATTCATGTTTGCATAAAGGCCGCTCAGAAGCCTTGAGACCTCTGCGTTTTCTAATATAGAATCTATAAAAAAGGGTCTATATATATATGCGCTCTTTTTTTTCTTTCTGCCTTCTTTCTAGGGACCAGTCGTCTGGCATGACATCGCGGTTTTCACTTATACGAAGGGAGGACTTGGAAAATATACACACGGGCAACACATAACTCATGTTGGTTGGCTGGAGGGTCAGCGGGGCCATGACGTCACAAATGGCCGGCCTCAACAAAGTTTGCTGCTGTGTTTAGGTATCTTTTACGTCATAGTATTTGTTTCATGTTCCAGAAGTTCCTCATCAGGTATAATAGTAATTACGGTATTTATAATAATAACAATATTTTTATTTGTTATTCGCGATATATGCTACTTTATTAATGCAAGCGTATCAAAGTGATTGTTGTCGCTAAGTGAAGTCTCTCACCCATGTAAGACCGACGTAGAGTAGAAGTTCACTGCTACAATTCCACGACGCGCAGCTGACTATATTTTCATTTGGAACAGAAAATGTTGCAAGTTAATTGGCAAAACGACAAAACTCGCCTACTTCTTCCCCTTCTTCCACCCCATCACTATGAAATGAATAGATCGATAGATAAAACTAATAAAACGAAGGCATAAAGTCGGCCAAAATATTGATATCTGGCCTGCTACTCTGCACCGTGGAAGGGGAGGAGGAGTAGAAAGAGGGTCGTGATGAGTGCCGATGTGGTGAGAAGAAAGATGAGAGTATGTGCACGCATATCTGATGGCATCACCACCGCGAGTCGAGGCCTCTGTCACTCAAAAAAACAACAACGAAAGGCCCGTATTGCCTGGGGTGCTTGCCAACTCTGCGGCCAAGTTCCCAGCAGTTAAGTCCTCCGAGAGTGGCCTGCTGTCAAAACGCTTCAAGGAAGCGACCAACGTTAGTCTTGGCGCGCATAAACTGGACATACCACTAGCACATGCTCCGCACTCTCAGGTATGCTACAAGTGGAACATTTCCGGCGTGTCCGTTCTTCCAATTAAGTACTTTTACGTTAAATCGAAGCAACAGCTTTGTTACTGGGACCTCTCTGTATACGTGGTTAAAGAGGTTAAAAATGCACGGGATTGCCAACATATAGGGGCTAAAGTTTTTCTCAGTTTTTACCTGGGACAATACTGATAACATACTTCGGTATTTCTTTCCCTTCTGCTGCCTTTTTTCAGTTCTTGCTTGGTGGTGGTGGTGGTTTTGGGAAGGATGACTCGTCCACGTCATGCATAGAGGTTTACGTAGTGTGTACAACCTGCAAGACGGATCTTCGTATTGCCTTTGAATTTCGTCTCGGAGGCTTGAAGAAAATCTACAGAGAACACGGTGGAAACTGGACAGACGGGAAGAGCCTTACGTGCTCCTGAAGACAAAAAGCCGCGTGCAAGACACAGTTTTCCGCTATATGTATAGTAAAAGCGTTTCGTAATTTTATGCACCAGTTGTATTCTGTATTTTTCGTGATGCGGACGGTGAAGTACCTTAAACCATTACTTATGCTTTATGGGATCCGTAGCTCCCCTGTCGCAACACCCCCATACCCATCGTTTTTTACTTTAGGCCTTTATCCAACGGCGGGCCTACATTCATTCAGTAATACTACAAGTTCAAAGCAGACGGTGTCTCAAAGGTGCAAGCTGCCCCATGGAGTTGCTTACCGAGATGTTTTATCTCGAATATAAACTCGAGCAGAAGCTAGCTGCTCAAGGCAACAATGATATGTTGAGAGCTAGTGGAATAGACATAACCTTGGCAGGGTAAAGGCTTTTGCCCAAAGAGAACTTTGAGCTTAACAACACCTTCAGCCCATCATCGAAGCAGCAGCTGTCGGAGAACGTGTTCGAGAGTCGAGGTAAGTGTTGTGTTGTTTTTGTGTCCCACCTATCAGCGTGTCTACTTTCACAAGAGTACAATTTGAATAGTTTCTTTCGTATTCGCATGTAACTTACCAAGTTATTCTGGAGTGGACGAAGGTGAGTTATGCAGTGGATTGAAGCTGGGTGTGCTTGGGGTGACATAAAGGTAATACGTGGTCGGCCTTGCTGGCTCATGACTGCTTTTGCTGTCACCATCAGCAAAGGGTAACAAGTACTTGGCAGTGGTCTTGCTAGCGTACTCGTAAAATGCCACTGCCAGGAAACCTCATAGGCTATCGGTCTTCATAGAATAGTCGAAGTATAGTTATATGCCTGGGCAATACATAGTGTTTCACTTCAGACTTTATACAACTTTAAAAATAGGCCTTTTGAGTTAAAAGAGCGTTTCTTTAACATATTGCCATTGGTGTAGTACATCAGAATACGGCTAAGACGTGCCAACTAAAAGGCTGGTTCACTAATATTGAATAGGTAAGTTTTTATTTGTTACTGTTAGGCTCCTTAATTATTGACAGGTGCGTAGTCCACCGTTAAGTAATATCCACATCTATTTTTACAATTTCGAAAGCGCGGTTACCTCGGCATGTATACATAAAGAAATCGGGCTGCAAATGTTCCCGATAAATACTAGAAAAATTAATTACAAGGTTTCGCCAGGAATTTCTTCGAATAATGCATCATAAGCACATCAGAAACGTGGCAACAGGTGTTTAGTTCAGAAAATGGGCGGCAAAATTTCAGTGCCCACTCTACAAAAACTCCTCACATGGTTTCGCCAGGAGCAGCTTACAAGGATACAACTTAGTATGGCCAGTAGTATAGGCACCAGATGTACACATCAGAATACCGGCGGAAATTTTCTGGAGATAATCTACAAAATTTCATCACATGGTTTTACCAGGAACTTATCTAAGTGATGCATCATAAGCACGTTAAAAATGTAGCCACCAGGTCTATATTTCAGAAAATCGGCAGCACATTTTTGTTTGTGCCCACTCTACAAAATGTCATCACATTGTTTCGCGAGGAACACTTCAGAAGAATGCAAATTGGTCAAATATCGAACTTGTAAAAAAATCACCTTGGTGAAAAAGAATACAACTTGCACTCATGAGTAATGTAGGCGTCAGATGTGTATATGAGAAAACTGGCGGCAAATGTTCTAGAGAAAATATACTAAAATTCGTTACGTGGTTTCGCTCTGAACTCCTCACTGTGATGCATCATAAGCTGCTCAGAAATTCTATGAAGTGAACATAAGAAAGTCGGGAGCAAATTTTCTGAGAAACGACAAGAGCTCTGCACAAGGATAATCACAAAGTCACAAAAAGTATGATTTTTTTCAGCTATTCAGTCATAAGAATTCCGCACAAACCTCATAAATGTTTGCAGGGAACGGAAAATATCCATTATATACATTTAAATTTTACGTATAGAAAGGGTGTGCTAATTCCGTGGCATTTTACTGCCGTCGCGCTGCAGTTGTGATTTTGGCCTCTGCTAGAATCAGGCAAGACCGTGACCTCGAATAGCCGTGAATTGGATTCACAGGGCTTCCGGAGAGACCCAGGGCTTTCAAGAACTTATTGCTTTACGTAGTCGTTAGTATATAAAACATATATATATATATATATATATATATATATATATATATATATATATGTTTTATATACTAACGACTACGTAAAGCAATAAGTTCGCGAAAGCCCTGGGTCTCTCCGGAAGCCCTGTGAATCCAATATATATATATATATATATATATATATATATATATATATATATATATATATATATATATATATATATATATATATATATATAATGTCAAGGCGTTTATTTGAAGCACAGGTCGGTTGGTCTGGGTTGCCCGGCGACACGTCGGGCACACTCACAGGCGTCGTTCGAAAAACCCAACTGCACTTCGTCTGCTTCTTCGTTGTCCCGCTTGAACTCGTCCGCTTCTTCGCTACGCTGCGCCTGTCGGTCCCATTACAATATATATATATATATATATATATATATATATATATATATATATATATATATATATATATATATATATATATATATATATATATATATATATATATATATATATATATATATATATATATATATATATATATAAATTCAACGACGGCGGAGTCTGTCTTTCCTACAACACAGCGAGAGGCGCAGAACATTGTGATGAAATGAAGGTACATTTAGTGTTTTTAGCACGTTGCAAGAATTCACTGAATCAATCGGAGTTTTGTTGTCACAGATGGAAAACTTAACTGAATTCAAGATAAAATAGAAATGAAGTGAATACTGTGTATCCGAATGATTAGTGACACTAAAATCTAGCACATTTAAAATTGCTTGCTCCCACGATGGCAGGAGAAACTTAGACATATAGCTTCTTTGAGTGAGATATTAGACGCAAGGAACACTTTCGTTTCTTTTTCAATTTAGACGCACTCATTCCGGGTTAGAGATTGGGTCTACGCACTTCTGTCATTCAAAAACGAGACGTTCTGAGCAAACGAACTCAGGAGACGTGTAAATTACGTTCAATCCATTCTCATAGACGTCGATTTCATTTGAAGGTAGGCTCTTTTTCCCTCCTCCATAATTTTACGCTCAGCCTGGCAGCACTGAGATCGTCGAGCACTAAATCGACTCTCTAAAGTTGGCCATAAACTTGCCGCATTTAGAGTTGGTACGCAGCGAGTATTCTGGCTTTGTTCTTTATACTCATATTTTAACGCCGACTAATGACGTCACATTTGCATTAATATATGAGCGTCCTTACTTCTTCATAGTTGCAGATGATTTGTTCATACCCAACATTCTCACTCCGATACGGTCCCTCAGTTTCTTTGATGCACACGGGACATTAGCGCGCTATTCTGGATAATTTCTGGAATTTGAAACTGTTTGAACTATTCTGGAATTGGAAACTGTTTGAAGAACTCTTCAGTAAGTTGCGTCGTCAGTTGTTGAGGGTTTGTGTCTGGCATTTTGTTTGTTTTATTTTTGACTTCGCGATTTATTTTTAAAATCAACGATATAAACAACCCTCTGACCTCTGTATATAGCGTGGTTTGAAATGCTTCTAGCCAACTTTTCCCAATACAATCAATATATAGTAGCGAAAAAGATAAGGGCCACAATACGAAAGTAAGCCAAGAGTGCTAGAGAAAAATGTTTCCGCGCCTTAGGTTGCTATAGAAAGGTTTAAGCCATTGAAAAGTTGCTCGGGAAAATCAGCGTTTGGAAGATGAGTAGGGAACGATGACTTCGCCCACCCGTCATTCTATTTGCTGAGGGGAACTGCGGCGTCCCCTAAAAACAGCGTTGTTAGCTACCTTAGCAATAATTTATCACTCCAACTGGAGGATAAACGTCTGCGTCTGTGATTAAGTACTCAGGAAGACAAGCAAATATTGGCTGAACATAAAGATGAAAGAAGTCACGACTTTTCGCCCCGTCACAACGTGTGTGCGTCTGAGCTTTTGTTCGGTTCATAGGGTTTAACGTCCCAAAGCGACTCAGTAACGAAAGGGGGAATTCACTAGGTTCACTGTGAAAGCACACTAATAATGCACGTACATAAATGCCTGATCGCATGCAGGAAAGCGGAGCATTGGGCAGAGAGTAGGTTGGTATCCGCAGGCTATCTTCCAGATGCGCAATTTACGCGCACAATTAAAGGCTCAGCATTTGAGAGCTACATTCACCTCTTTATTACACAAATTAAGACAGTAAAAGCTGCATCTAAGAAACAACGCCGAATGAAGTGCAGCATTTGGTGTACCAGAAAGAAATATGGCACGTGATAATGACGAAGAACGCTCGATCAGTCGCTTCCTCCTTCGCGCTGGACGATGAGTGTTCAGCCGCGAAAAAAGATAGTTTCATAACTAACTATTCGTTGCCTTTGAAGTAGAAACTAAAGCGCCATTTTCAGATGGTCAAAGCAGCTCGCCTGTGAGGTCGCGGCTTTGCGCCCTATACTTCGGCATAGGATAGCAAAAATGCTGGACAATTCATTAGAATGCACGAGTCAGTTCGAAAACTAGGTCCAAATTTGCTAAAGTATGCTATAGCGTACGCTCCAGTGTCAAGGAATTGCAAAAAGCTATTTTAAACTAAGTTCCACCACCTTCCACTCATGCCGTTGCGGCAGCAAACCGGTGACCGTTATTAATGATGTTCTGGCGCTTCTGTTTTATGTCGTGTCACAGGCACGAGCGTATTACACACCAAAGCAGTAAATGGCGGGAGGGAAATGAGGTCGGCGCCACCGCATAAATTCTGGCGCGCTTGGGTCATTATTTGCGCACGAAAGCGCACTGCGCGTGATACTCGCGGCCGCGCCTTCAAACTTGCATCATCATGGGCGCACGAAGTGGGCGATATAAACGCCGAGGAAGAAAAGCCGTAGTATTCGCGATAGTAGGCAAGGGCTGTTTCACGTTCGCATCTGTGCGGAGTATGCGACGGCTGCTGATACTCGAAACTGAAACTTCTGGAACATTCTAAGATTAGAAAATGCAGCGAGTTCAGGCAATAAAAGGAGTTGAGGCGGTGACGAGTACTGTCAGTCTCCGGCGCCGGGGTCATTAAAGCGGCTTCCTATTAGTTCGAAAGTGACCCTTCGAGGACGTTTCGCGGAGAGTGTGCGTGTGCTTGACAGCAAAGGCTTGCTTAAAACGCAACACCTTGTGAGGCTAACTTAATTTTTCTGCTGTGTTCGTGTATTCCTTCCGGCGAACGGGGTTAGCCTCGCCCGCGGTTAGTGGCGGTACTTTGCGACACAGTTGTGCCCCGCCTCCGCAAGATCATGTCCTCTGGGTCACATATCGGAGACCAGCGATAATGCAACGATGGGATCGCCTTCAAGAATCTCCAAATTTGGGTAAGCATTGGGGACGATTTTTTGCAAGAGCGGTACACGTATTCAAAAAAGTGGCTGTACTTGCCTTATATTCTGGGCCCTCAATGGGCCTCTAAGCTACTTAATATTTGAAGCATACCACTGAACAGTTTGTGAAACACAGATGCTTTTCGGGCGGTTCCCTCATTCGGTTTTCTGTGGTTTGGAAACGTGCCGTTGTTGCCATGTGTCTGTGGCGCTTTCTGCTTTTGAACTCCGGAGCACTCCGGGGCACAATGTTATTCAATGTAGCAGTGCCGAAGCCGCTTCGCTACCCTTTCACTAAAGTTATCCGTGATCATAAGAGAGCAAATTTCCCTGTTATGAACGCCGAACTGGACACCTTCTTCCACACTTTCCAACAGCTTGCTTCTTCAAGAACTGTCAACCAAAAGAGGTTATTATTCAAGCAGGAACTTTTGACATTGATTGAAACCCATGTCCCAGTCATTTCTATTCGTGGCGATGCAGGTAGGCCATGGTTCATTGGTACCCTAAAGAGGCTTTCACGTAAAAAAATACGCCCTTTTCGCATTGCTAAGCAATCCAACTCAGCCGTCAGTAGGAAAAAAATATTTCACGTGTCTCAAAGACTATGCACGCCTACTGAAGCAGTCCAAAAGAAAGTTATTCCACGAGAATCTTCTGCACATAATGAACAAAAATCCCCAAAAGTTTTAGAATATTCTCTGCCCGGTTAGTCATCATACGGACAACATATCATTTTCTAACTCGTATGGTTCACATGTGCTGCCAGATGAACTATCCGATGTAATAACTCGTACTTTCCTTCGTTTTTACCCATGAGCCGAAAGATAATATTCCCAAATTTCGTGGTACCAGTTTTTCACAGATGCCGCCCATCATAGTCACTGCGGAAGGTATAGAAAAGCTTATCGACAAGCTGAAATTATCAAGTAGCCCCGGTCCTGATAGCATTTCTGCCAAAATACTTAAACCAACAAAGTCCCAACCAGCCGTATATTGCCGATAATTTTGCCCAGTTCCTCGCTCTAAGCGCTCTTCCAACAGATTGGAAAATTAGCAAAGTAGTTCCTGTATTTAAAAGTGGCAACCGGTCTGATCTATCAGATTATCGCCCTATATCTTTAACATGGATCGCCTGCAAACTAATGGAACACATCATTTATTCTCAAGTTGCCGTACACCTTGATAACAACGCATTCTTCTTCGCTAATAAGCACGGTTTCCACTCTGGTCTTTCTTGTGAGTCGCAGCTTTTTGAATTCACCACTGATCTTGAAGTTGAATTCAGTTTATTTCTCGCTCTTAGTGGTACAGGTATCACTGGGAGAGAGAGGACGCAAAGAAAAAAGCTGCTTGAATGCAGCTTGAGGGGCACCCTACGCCCACATTTCCGAGGCCGCGTATTGCCTCAGTTTTTCACAAGACAGCCACAGGTGAGGCAGTCGAAACAAAAACTAAAGTATCAACATGATTTAAATACAACATTTCAACATTTAGCATCACAATGAAAACAAAAAGCAATGCAAATACTACAAAACAAAAGCACTTATCTTATTTATTTATCTTATTTACAGTTCAGAGCAAGTTCAAGCTAAACGTCTTCACAAAGGTACAAAATGGTTTTTAGGCTCTTCACTGTAATATCTCTTAGCGATATGTTGTTATATTCTGTAATGTTCAGGCATTTTGAAAGAATAAAAGACAATGATTGCATACCGTATTTCGTGCGACAAAGAGGCAATGACCAAGGAAAATGCGAGCGGGCTAGTAATAACCGCAGTTTTGTACATTGATAGCAATCTGAAAGGAAACAAAGTGATCTTTAGAATGCCAAATTTAATGAAGTATGGATGCGTGTGGGTGTGCCACGATACGTTTGTTATTATTCTAATTGCCAGCTTTTGTGTTATTATTAGTTTGGATATGTTGTGCTGTGTCGTCGTTCCCCAAACTGTGAGGCAGTATGTCAGTGATGGGAGAAAGAATGCTTGATAAATAAGAACTTTTACTTGAGACGGAAGTGTGTCCCTATGTTGGCAAATAATACCGTTGAAGCGATTTAGTTGTCTCCGAACATGATTGACCTGCTCGTCTCAGGTGAGGCGCTCTGAAAAGATTACTCCTAGGCCTTTTATATTTGGCACGATTGCAATGGCCTTGCCTCCTAGTGATAGGGCGAAGTTTAAACCTTGATTCATTTTTTCAAACTGATGTTATATTCTTAGACTTTTCTAAGGCTTTTGATCGTGTTCCTCACTTGCGACTCATCTGTAAACTTTCTTCCCTCAGCCTGGACTCATTACTCTTATCATGGATCAAATGCTTCCTCACCGACCGCTTTCAGCTTACCGTGATAGGAGAGCATCCTTCAGCCTCAATCAAGGTTCTTTCTGGCGTTCCACAGGGCTCAGTTCTTGGACCGCTTCTTTTTCTCATCTATATTAACGACCTCACTTCTGGCATTTCGTCATCAATACGTCTCTTCGCAGATGACTGTGTCCTCTACCGCCGAATTTCATCTCAAACCGAGCAGACCACGCTTCTGGATGACTTAATTTTTATAGATGACTGCTGAAATAAGTGGCTGATGCAGCTTAATATCTCAAAATACAAGTTTATGCAAGTTTCGCGCAAACGCTTTAACATCACCCACGTGTACTCCTTAAACTCAGTCAATAATTTACAAGTACTAACCTATCGTTACCTCGGAATCCTAATCTCAAGCAATCTAAATTGGTCCGAGCATATAATTAAACTGCTAGCTGTGTACTCCAAAACGCTGCGCTTTATTCGAAGAACATTATCGTTGTCGCTCCCGGCTGTCAGTAAACTGGCATATGAAACATTTTTACGATCTAAACTCGAGTACGCATGCGCAATCTGGTGTCCACATCAGACTTATCTGATCAAGTCTTTAGAATCTGTGCAGAACCGCGCCGCTCGCTTTATATCTTCAAAATACGACTACAAGATCAGTATCAGCAGTATAAAATCATCACTGGATCTCCCCTCATTGGTCTTTCGCCGCAAGATATCACAACTATGCTTCTTTCACAAGAGATTCTATCATTTCACTCATCTGCGCCAATCTTTTCTTCACCCACTAGCACGTTCATCTCGACGCTTATTCAATAGCTTAAGCATACAGCGCCTGCATGAAGCAACATCTGCTTTTAATCAGTCATTTCTACCAATCGCATTACAGGAATGAATTGCCAGATTTTACTGTCATGGAAAGTGACCCTGCCAAATTCAAAGACCAGTTACTGTCTGTCTTTGAACATTAAATTTGTCTCTATTTCTTTTCTCGCCCTTAGTTTGATGTGCTTGAGCAACTCGTTTGTAAATCCCCTTCTCTGCTCGATTGATTTTTTTTGTAACTGTATTAATTGTGTTCTCATTTGACGTTACTGATTGTATTCGTGGTCCTAATTGCCCTCATTGTATGTATATATATATATATATATATATATATATATATATATATATATATATATATATATATATTACTAGATTTGTTTTTCTTTTTTTCAACCTCTTTGGCTTTGTTCTTGTATTGTCCTACGTACGTTGCTCCCCCCCCCCCTTCATGTAATACCCTGTGAAGGGTCCTTAAGGGATCAATGAATGATGATGATGATTGCAGAACGAAGTATAGAAGCTCGGTGAAGTATTTCTGTTGCCGAAAGCACGGCGCACGTCAAAAGGACATTTTTATTGAGGTCCATTTTTTTAGCCTTGGAACTGCGCCCTTTTTCTCTTTCACGCACTCTTCAAGCCCATTTCGCGATTGAGGTTTCGACATGGTAAAACCGAAAGGTACTTTACAGTGATAACTCTTAGAGTCACGTTCAGGAAAAAAGCCCCACTTGCCGTTCTCTAGCACAACATGAACGAAAGCTTCTCATTTTAAAGGAGAAGGTTGAGACTTTGATAAGAGGAGAGTGAATACGACTCGGTCGCTCTCTTCCTGACCGCCGCAGCCTGTTTTTGACGCTTTGAAGGGCTGGTTAGCCGATGCAGCTCTATTGCAGATAAGACCTTCAGTTTTTGAGCTTCGGTGTTATGGCGCTGGCAAGTACGCTGTTTCGAGTTACAAATTTGTTTTACGGTGCTGAAATATTTGTCTGCAACGCAGGCTTTCCACCTTTCGAGGCTAGGATTTTTGCATATGAGAGATATAAGGTGTAGGGCTCTTAGGCAAGGTAGAAATTTAAAAGCTGTTTTCCGGTGCCACATACGTAGGCAATTTGATAATAGAACAAAATGAAATCTTCCAACCGAACAACGGCTGTCATCACCATGAACCAAGGCGCTGCTGCATTGGGCAGCTCACACGCTACCTGTGTGGACGCCTCTGAGGAACATCACACCAGGAGTGGACGCTGTGTAATGCCGCCCAAGAGGCTATGTTTCAGGGGAGATGTCTTAGGTAGTAGCCTAGCCACTGCATGTGGCTAGGCCGAGAATGCGCCTGGCTGCGCGACCGTGTGAGGCACGCTCAGCGTGCCGCGCGAACTCGTTTTCGGCCCGGGAGAGTGTTTGCCTGCCCGGGCAATGAACCGGTCGCTGGTCGTGCTTTCCACAACACAATATGTATGACGACTCCCAGCGATCTATGCATGCAAAACAGAGAATGATCATGCAATTTCGCTTATATGGACATTATCGCTATCTGAATACCAGAACCAGAGTGAAAACCGAAGTACTAGAGCACGTAATTCACGTTTCGGCCAACTATGGAAATCGGTCCTCATTTTTTTTTTGGTCGGCTACCGCACTATGCTGGTGCGTCTCGTAAAAAGAGAGGAAAGCCTTCTGTGCGTTTTAAACAAATTTCTCCAAGTTTGAGAGCTGCTTCTGTGCTTTCTATTTCTCTCGTTTCTCCTTTCGCTTCATCGTATTGTTTGTAACGCTTGTCAGGCTGCATCGACGTCAGTTTTAATCTTTTGGTTGTCTTGTAAACAGGGACCTCGTCAGCATTGAACAACATTATTTCTCGTGCTTCTGAAATGGCAGAGTGCCGGTGCGTGCGCATTTCCTTTCTAAATGTGCTGACGTGCCTTCTGAAATACTTGCGCGCCGATGGCAAGAATGCTCGACTTTGCATCTTTGCTGATGGCCGTAAAACCAAGCACAAGCAACCGTGGTCTCGCAAAGCCACTTCCGCCGCTCGGTTAATCGAGGGCAAACGGTTCGGCGGCACGGCTACGTACGCGGGCAAATCGACTGGGACCGCTCGAAGGATTATGCAAATGACCTTTTTTTCCAGATCGCCGTGCTTAAAGCCTAGGCCCAATCCAGATGGCACGCTCGAGTAAGAATTGGAAAGCTTTTGGAACTGCATAGTCTTTATTTTTTTCAGTGTCTCGAAGTATCGAAGTATCACCCCGCAACTGCTGCACTATGCTGGAAGTAATGGCCGTTTTTGATAGTGCATATATACCCAAACGTTAGAGTGGCGACACATTTCAGCCCGCTTCTTAAATTCCACGTCCCGTTTATTTCTCTCTCTCTCTCTTGATTGGCGCCGTCCCCCAAAAGAAATAAGTAACGAAATAGAACGTAAAACTGATGTTTCTGATAAGAGTAGCATAAGTTCCTAGCGAGGCCTCAAAGCTTTTCAATGCAGCTGCAAGATCATAAGCCCGATCATAAGGTGGGGCCTCGCGTATTGAGGTAGACTTGGAACACTCCAGTATCAGTTTAATATTTTGCTTCTCAATTTTAGCCTCTTCAAAGCGAACCAAGCGTTTCGTTTAACTGATCAGGCAGTCATATAACTTCACTTTGTTGCTTAAAAATTTAAGTCTAGAGGAGAAAATTGACCTGTTGTTTACCTTTGTGGTGATGCGAATCGCCGCTGCAGCTATATTGTGGTGCCAAAGGCTGATGCCAGTCGGGGTGTTTAGTAACTGTGGTGTAGGGACTGCCAGGTCTGTTGTGCCAGTGAGTTCTGTTGTGGCAGTGCGTTCGATTGTGCCAGCGTCGGGCACGGCGACCCAAGGGCCCTTATTCACATATGTAGGGCGGGCAACCAACGTTTGTAGAAGCAAAAATGGCGCCGGGTTTTTATGGAGTGTGTGTGGTTTGCCTTTGTGTCCCGTGACGGCATTGTGTTAGGATCAACTAGTGTGACGCGTTCCTAGGACGTCATGTGCGACGTCATTACGCTGTAGTAAAACTACGTGGCGCGTTACACTTCCCTCTCCCCGTTTCTCCTCGCACTGCGTGCTAGGTCATCATCGACGTCGCGACACTAACAAGAAGCGTGGCCTTAAAGGCGCACACAGACACAAACTTTTGATGGGAAACCGACGACATACATTGTTTTATGGGCGTGAGTAGAAGCCTTGTAGCAAGTTTCAGTCGCAGGCGTAGAGTCGAACATAATTTAATATGATCTCGTACGTTGTCCTAGAAGACGCACGGCATTTCTGCAAGCATCGAGTAAAGTCAAGGTGCCCCAGCCCCAACTTTTGTTACGTCACGGAATCAAGTAGTCCGAAGGAAGAGCCAGTGCTTGCAGGCGACGCCAGCGTCATCAGTGTTGGGGTAGTCCAGGTTGGCTGGTCGACAGCGACGTGAAGGTGCTGTTCAGCGCTGTCATCACTGAGATGAAACCTGCAGGTGCAAAAAGGTTTGTAATTATTTATCTGCGCACTGGTGTTGGCGGGATATTTTCATGAATGCTAAGTGTCTTTAAAAAGCAATATAACGCACATCAAAACACTTTGTGTCTGTACCCTTTTAAGAGCTGTCACTGTAAAAAAAAGGTAAAGAAACCAACTGCTACAGAACGTGAGCATTATCGGGGCCTCCCTCCGGGTTAATTTAAGTAACCTTTGTGCGGCACAAAACGTTTGCTTTCGCCTGCTAGTCAAAAGGAGTGTTAACAGAGACAACAGTATTAAAAAGTTATAATAGGCCTACTATTATGAAAGTGGGCAGGAGCCATAACGAACATTTGGAACGGGAATCCAGTGCTCTAGATTGAGTGTGCCATCAATGACCCCGTTACATAGGCGGGTCTGGGAATGAATACATTTATTTCGACAAGGTTATGCGGTATATTGCCTTTTTTTCTCCATTTTCTACTCACATGAAGCAAGAATGTACTTCAACATTTTCATGCTGCTATCAAAACACCATACTGTTCTATATTCACCATAAGTAACATTAGGCCCTTAATTTCTGCAGCATCCAGAAAAACTTACCAGACACAAACTTACCTGCATCATTGTAGTAATAGGCTGTTCATTGGCGTTCCCAGCGCATCAGTGACACTTTCTCAGATTAATTACTTGCATCACAGTCATCAGCACCATCAGCCTGACCACGTCCGCTGCAGGAGAATGTCCTCTTCGATTGCCTAATATTATTCCTGTAGGGCACCATCTGATTTGCCGAAGTGCAAAGTGTGATCGAGGACCTAGACAAGCAAAGCAAAATGGTTCGCGTGAAAATTGATATTAAAAAATCTAAAGCAATTTTAAACAACCCCAGAAGAGAACAACCGCTTTAGGTAAGCTGCGAAGCATCGGAAATAATAAAGGATTACATTTACTTAGGGCAGGTAGTGGCCGCATTTCCAGACCAGGAAAGTTATTTATCAGAAGAGCAACAATGGGTGCAGTTCAATTGGCAGGCCTTCTTAGGTGATGAATACCAAATTTACCAATTCCCCTCAAGAGGATAGTATATAACAGTTGTATCTTACTGGTACTTATGGGGTAGAAACGCAGAAGCTAAAAAAAAGGTTGAGCTTAAATTGCGGACAGCTCAGCGAGCTATGGAGATGAAAATGATAGGTGCAACGTTGAGAGATAGAGCGAGAGCAAAATGGGTCAGGAAAGAAACAAGAGTTCATGATGTCGTAGTCGCAATTATGAAGAATAAATGGGCAGGATATATAATGCAAATTCAAGGCAAGCGATGGTCGTTAAGGGCAACTGAGTGCATTCCAAGAGAGCAAACTAAGCAATGGTGTCAGAGAGTCACGTGAACGGATGAGTTTTTGAAATCTATGGGGATGAGGTGGCGACACTTTGCACAAAACACACACACAAAAAGGGTTTTCTCGGACGTATATGTAAGATGCATTTGTCCTGCAGTGAAATTTATTAGGCTGATGATAATGATGGATCCTGCTTTCTGCTTAGTGGCTGCTTACTTACCTCAGCTAACTTGTAAATAATGCCTTATTTATGACCCGTATATCAATACCATCTTAACGCACCACTCAATGTGTGCCATCGAACTTGACATCTACTGAGGCAAGCTTTACCTCAAGAGGAAATAAACCACAGTTTTCTATTTGTTCTCCCGCTAAGTGATGTAATGCAGAAACGACTGCGCATTTTGATTGTTTGTTTTGCGTAATTTCTAGCGGGGAGCTTCAAAAGCGTCCTCGCGAAAGTGCAGATGATTAAAGAATAGCAGACAAAATGAGAGCCTAATGTTACTAAAACATAACTATTTTGTCCTGCAGAGCACAGGAGGGCAAAGGTTCTGAGAACAACCATCTATTTTTGCCACAAGCTAAGGAATGGAAAGAAGTGCTCGTTAGAGATGCATGACGGAGGCCAACAGCCACCGAAATCATGTAGCACAGGGGATCTCTTTATTCTTTAATTGGCAGTTTTAATTAAAGGGATTTTATTAACTGTAGAAAAAAACCCATGCTGCCGGTAGAATCCGAACCCATGACCTCGGAATTTTGCGTCCGGTTCTCTACCAACTGAGCTATGGCGGCGGCTGTCCAATGTTTTGCTTTCGCGGGTATTTACGTGTGGTATAACCGAAATATGAGAGTGTTCACCAGCTGCCCCGAAAGCAGAAGTTTGTAGAGCCGCCACCGTGGCTCGGTTGTTATAGCAACGGACGCGAAATTCGGAGGTCGTGGGCTCGAATCGCCCCAACAGCGTGTGGTTGTTTTTTTTTGCTTTATTAAAATCCTATTGATGAAAACTACGAATTAAAATAAAACATACACTGTGCTCCTTAGTCTTGGTGACTGTACTTAGTACTGTACTTAGTACGTCATGTATTTTAGCCACAGGCAGGCGTCTGAAATCACTAAGAGAGCAGTACAGTACGACATGACCGCCTGCATCAGCATTTGTACCTGTAAAGTTGTGCCTCCCGGACAGTCTGCTGGCCCGCAAGGTGCCTCCTCATGAGAGTGCGCCTCCAAGCTCCCACCGGTGAAAATTCATCTCCCACCCGCCAGCCTTCACCCCACATCCACCTGCACACTTCCACTTTCCAGAGGGCTTCTTCCAACCCACATATATAGATATGGGTTGGAGGGTATACTCTTCCGAAGCGTCCACCCACCACGAGCCATGGCGAAATCCAATTCCCAGACGCAATTGAAAGGTAGGCAGTGTGAATGTAAATTGCACAACCAATAGTGCTAGCGGAGATTTGCCTCATAACACATGATCGCTGAGCATTCTTTACATGTTCTGTTATTTAATTCCCAGTGCCACAAGAGACATCCATTGAGTGTAATCAGAATTTTATTGTAGATTCTCAATTATCGTATGTCCGTCGTATCAGAAGAGCAATAAGAGTAATTGGATATGAGAAATTAAAGGCGCACTAACTTTCTCCTTCATGTTGGACACCCGAACGGTGCTATGAAGGAAGGGATAAAGAACCTCGTGAACGAACAGAGAGAGGCGGTGACTGTATAGGAAGGCATCAGGTCAGTTTTTGCCACGTGCGATTCCTTAATTGCACTTGCAATGCAGAGTGGACTGGATTCGACATGCGGCCATCGGGACAGGTGTTCGATCCCACCAGAATATGCAGATCATCGGAAAAACACAATCATTCAGGCACCTTTTGATAGCTACGTAGGAAACGTATCTACAAGCATTTTTGTGTAATTAATGCACATCATATGCCGCAACTAGTTCACTTGCTTAAACCAGCTTTCTTCCGGTGAACAGGCCTCGCTGTGTCGAGGACTTATTTTCACAACATGCGGAGAAACATTCACAGAAAGCCTGGATTTGGTGCTCAATTGCTTGTGTTCCGTAGTTAGTACGAGGCCTATTTACCACAACAGAAGTCTGACGCAAGCTGTAACCAGTAGATCTATTTTGGTACGTGTTAAAAAAATTAATGTAATTTGATTTTATTTCGTTATAAATAAACACACATATTTTGAGTTCATACATGGTTTTCACAGGGATCATTCGAGACTGTGTATTTGCCGAGCAACAATTTGTGTTGTTTCCTGCAGGTAAAAGAAACCGAGCTGCACGCGACTGCAGGGCTGATATTTTTTCTAAGTGAGTTTTGTTACAAGTACCCCAGATAAGAAGACAATAACTGATGCGAGAATGGATAAGTGAGAAATAAAACTGTCTTTTAAGCGAGCTAGGTATACGATCTCGAAGCCGGGAAAGCATACCATTAGCTCTCGCTATCTTGACACGGGTGTGGTCTATGTGGTCGCTCCAGCCTAGGCTGTGATGGAATTTAACTCCTAGAAAGGAATAGGAGCTGACACGCTCAAGGTAGCAAGAGCCGTAACGAAGCTTAAAATCGTAATCAATTGGCTTGTTTTTTGCACAAAAAAGCATAAATTTAGTTTTTTTCTCGTTGAGTTCAAGACTATTTAAGTTTAGCCATACACTAAGATTTAATACCCACGTGTTAGCAGTGTTTTCAAGTTCTTTAAGATTTGTTCCAGAGAAGAATACATTCGTATCGTCTGCATATAATACTATATCATCAGTTTGAGGAATGTCTTATCCTTGTGTTTTATGCGCTTGAAAAGGTCATTCGTAATGCATTCTTTTCTTGCTTTCTTGTGCCGAACAATTGTTGTGAGTGGGAAAGCAGCATCGTAACAAATTTGTAATTCGGACATAAAAATATCGTAGGATACAGATGGATCGGGTTCCTTATATATGTTCGCCCAGTTCAAGTTTTCAACATGTGAATGAAAAGTCTTTTTACCGCCGTCATTGATGATACGGATAGTATTATTTGTGCACTGTGTACGCGTGGCGATCGGTAATGCTACAAAAATTGATAGATGATCGCTCAATCCTGAACAAAGTACACCGGAGCAACTAGCAGACTTAGAAAAATCTGTGAAACATAAGTCGATCAGCGTACTTGTATTTGATGTGACTCTCGTAGGCTGTTCAATGACGTTCTCACAACCATTTTGAAGCATAATTTCAAGAAGTTGAACTTCAGCATGGTTTTTAGAGTTAAGATCGATATTAAAATTCCCTATGATCACTAAATGCCTCTTCCGGGAATTGACAAAATCCATGAGTGATTCAATGTAGTTTAAAAAGATTGACAGCGTGCCCTGGGGCGGTCGGTAAATGCATACGATGGCAATGTTTTTGCACATGATGGCAACAGTTTCAAAGTCGTCACACATGCAAGTAAAGTCGTCTATGGTATCATAGTGAAAACAGTCGCGGATAAATAGGGACACCCCTCCACCACGTTTTTGCTCACGATAAACTGAAACGTGACTGTACCCGGAAAAATTCGTAACATCAGTGACACTTGAGAACCATGTTTCTGAAAAAGCCAAGAAATCAAAGGAACACTGTAGTTGTGAGAGGTATGTACCGACGTCATCTTGTTTGTTCCTCAGACTCTTTAAGTGAAAAAAAGAAAGCCCCTTTTCAAGAAAACACTGGTTACTTTTCACCAGATCATTGAACGAAGTTGTCGTGTGGTACGCCATCTTGATTTTTTGAAATCAAAATACCTGTCGTCACTGATCTAAACAATTTTGCTCAGGTCATTTTCGGTTGCAATCCTGATAGCACTTGCTTTTGCTTGTTTTCTTACAAACACTTTACCCTCAGAAATCCACACGAATTTGTGGTCATTTTCCTTTGCCCTTATCTTCGCCAGCCATAGCAATCGCCTGTTCATTGCTGTCAAGTTTTCATAGAAGCTGATGTTGGTCAACTTTTCTTGGGCGCACTTGCGTGCTTCAAACTATTTGCGCCTGAGGGCTCGGTTGGAAAACCTTACAATCACCACAGGCCTTCTGTCCTTTCTGGGGGGCAAACGATGCACATGTTCAACGTTGCTATCGGATAAATCAGGGAGCTCCAATTTTCGGGCAATCTTGTTAATTTCAGCCATGAAGTCTTCATTTTCTCTCAGCTCATTGTAATTGTAATTGTAATTGAAATTGAAATTGTAATTGTAATTATAATTATAATTGTAATTGTATTTGTAATGGAAATTGAAATTGAAAGTTAAATTGAAATTGAAAGTTAAATTGAAATTGAAAGTTAAATTGAAATCGAAAGTTAAATTGAAAGTGAAATTGAAAGTAAAATTGAAATTGAAAGTAAAATTGAAATTGAAAGTTACATTGAAATTGAAACTGAAATTGAAATTGAAAGTTAAATTGAAATTGAAAGTTAAATTGAA
Source organism: Amblyomma americanum (assembly GCF_052857255.1). NCBI lineage: Eukaryota > Metazoa > Arthropoda > Arachnida > Ixodida > Ixodidae > Amblyomma > Amblyomma americanum. The sequence goes on from NC_135501.1 coordinate 172,322,063, forward strand.
AGTTAAATTGAAATTGAAATTGAAAGTTAAATTGAAATTTTTTTTGTTTATTTCTTCTTTGGGCAACATACAGGTATTGCCCACGAGGAGGTGCTAAACCTCCTGACTGGGTCTTGTCCTCGCTTGGGTACAGCAGCAGGAGCGGTATTGCATTACACAACAAAAAAAGGTTGTCCTTGCCATCACTTGCACAACAGACGCATCATAAACAGTTCTTGTAAATATATACAGATAATAAAATAATAATACACACTAAATCATACAAAAATAATACAGAAATGCAATACATTAGGGTTGTTCGAACCGACATAATATTACATCAAACGGAACCAGAAGTAAGCATTTGGTCGTCTAGGACACAACGTTAAATAAAAAGAAAGACGAACAGATGCGTTTAATACCCCTGGGCGTGGAACTATTTTTAGCTGCATCTATTACAAACGGATGAGAATTACACATCAACAGGATTTGGTGCTCAATTGATTGTGTTCCGTAGTTAGTACGAGGCCTATTTACCACAACAGAAGTCTGACTCAAGCTGTAACCAGTAGATCTATTTTGGTACGTGTTAAAAGATTTATTGTAATTTGATTTTATTTCGTTATAAATAAACACACATATTTTGAGTTCATACATGGTTTTCACAGGGATCATTCGAGACTGTGTATTTGCCGAGCAACAATTTGTGTTGTTTCCTGCAGGTAAAAGAAACCGAGCTGCACGCGACTGCAGGGCTGATATTTTTTCTAAGTGAGTTTTGTTACAAGTACCCCAGATAAGAAGACAATAACTGATGCGAGAATGGATAAGAGAGAAATAAAACTGTCTTTTCAGCGAGCAAGGTATACGATCTCGAAGCCGGGAAAGCATACCAATAGCTCTCGCTATCTTGACACGGGTGTGGTCTATGTGGTCGCTCCAGCCTAGGCTGTGATGGAATTTAACTCCTAGAAAGGAATGGGAGCTGACACGCTCAAGGTAGCAAGAGCCGTAACGAAGCTTAAAATCGTAATCAATTGGCTTGTTTTTTGCACAAAAAAGCATAAATTTAGTTTTTTTCTCGTTGAGTTCAAGACTATTTAAGTTTAGCCATACACTAAGATTTAATAGCCACGTGTTAGCAGTGTTTTCAAGTTCTTTAAGATTTGTTCCAGAGAAGAATACATTCGTATCGTCTGCATATAATACTATATCATCAGTTTGAGGAATGTCTTATCCTTGTGTAAAAATATCGTAGGATACAGATGGATCGGGTTCCTTATATATGTTCGCCCAGTTCAAGTTTTCAACAAGTGAATGAAAGGTCTTTTTACCGCCGTCATTGATGATACGGATAGTATTATTTGTGCACTGTGTACGCATGGCGATCGGTAATGCTAGATGATCGCTCAATCCTGAACAAAGTACACCGGAGCAACTAGCAGACTTAGAAAAATCTGTGAAACATAAGTCGATCAGCGTACTTGTATTCGATGTGACTCTCGTAGGCTGTTCAATGACGTTCTCACAACCATTTTGAAGCATAATTTCAAGAAGTTGAACTTCAGCAGGGTTATTAGAGTTAAGATCGATATTAAAGTCCCCTATGATCACTACATGCCTCTTCCGGGAATTGACAAAATCCATGAGTGATTCAATGTAGTTTAAAAAGATTGACAGCATGCCCTGGGGCGGTCGGTAAATGCATACGATGGCAATGTTTTTGCACATGATGGCAACAGTTTCAAAGTCGTCACACATGCAAGTAAAGTCGTCTATGGTATCATAGTGAAAACAGTCGCGGATAAATAGGGACACCCCTCCACCACGTTTTTGCTCACAATAAACTGAAACGTGACTGTACCCGGAAAAATTCGTAACATCAGTCACACTTGAGAACCATGTTTCTGAAAAAGCCAAGAAATCAAAGGAACACCGTAGTTGTGAGAGGTATGTACCGACGTCATCTTGTTTGTTCCTCAGACTCTTTAAATGAAAAAAAGAAAGCCCCTTTTCAAGAAAACACTTGTTACTTTTCACCAGATCATTGAACGAAGTTGTCGTGTGGTACGCCATCTTGAATTTTTGAAATCAAAATACCTGTCGTCACTGATCTAAACAATTTTGCTCAGGTCATTTTCGGTTGCAATCCTGATAGCACTTGCTTTTGCTTGTTTTCTTACAAACACTTTACCCTCAGAAGTCCACACGAATTTGTAGTCATTTTCCTTTGCCCTTATCTTCGCCAGCCATAGCAATCGCCTGTTCATTGCTGTCAAGTTTTCATAGAAGCTGATGTTGGTCAACTTTTCTTGGGCGCACTTGCGTGCTTCAAACTATTTGCGCCTGAGGGCTCGGTTGGAAAACCTTACAATCACCACAGGCCTTCTGTCCTTTCTGGGGGGCAAACGATGCACATGTTCAACGTTGCTATCGGATAAATCAGGGAGCTCCAATTTTCGGGCAATCTTGTTAATTTCAGCCACGAAGTCTTCATTTTCTCTCAGCTCATTGTAATTGAAATTGAAATTGAAATTGTAATTGTAATTACAATTGTAATTGAAATTGTAATTGTAATTGTAATTGTAATGGAAATTGAAATTGAAAGTTAAATTGAAATTGAAAGTAAATTGAAATTTAAATTGAAATTGAAAGTAAATTGAAATTGAAAGTAAATTGAAATTGAAATTTAAATTGAAATTGAAAGTTAAATTGAAATTGAAAGTGAAATTGAAAGTAAAAATGAAATTGAAAGTTAAATTGAAATTGAAGGTAAATTGAAATTGAAAGTTAAATTGAAATTCAAATTGAGATTGAAATTGAAAGTTAAATTGAAAGTTGAATTGAAAGTTAAATTGAAAGTTAAATTGAAAGTTAAATTGAAAGTTAAATTGAAAGTTAAATTGGAAGTTAAAGTTAAAGTTAAAGTTAAATTGAAATTTGTTTTGTTTATTTCTCCTTTGGGCAACATACAGGTATTGCCCACGAGGAGGTGCTAAACCTCCTGACTGGGTCTTGTCCTCGCTTGGATACAGCAGCAGGACCGGTATTGCATTGCACAACAAAAAAAGGTTGTCCTTGCCATCACTTACACAACAGACGCATCATAAACAGTTCTTGTAAATATATACAGATAATAAAATAATAATACACACTAAATCATACAAAAATAATACAGAAATGCAATACATTAGGGTTGTTCGAGCCGACATAATATTGCATCAAACGGAACCAGATGCGTTTAAAACCCCTGGGCGTGGAACTATTTTTAGCTGCATCTATTACAAACGGATGAGAATTACACATCAACAGGATTTGGTGCTCAATTGATTGTGTTCCGTAGTTAGTACGAGGCCTATTTACACACAACAGAAGTCTGACGCAAGCTGTAACCAGTAGATCTATTTTGGTACGTGTTAAAAAAATTAATGTAATTTGATTTTTAGTCGTTATAAATAAACACACATATTTTGAGTTCATACATGGTTTTCACAGGGATCATTCGAGACTGTGTATTTGCCGAGCAACTATTTGTGTTGCTTCCTGCAGGTAAAAGAAACCGAGCTGCACGCGACTGTAGGGCTGATATTTTTTCTAAGTCAGTTTTGTTACAAGTACCCCAGATAAGAAGACAATAACTGATGCGAGAATGGATAAGTGAGAAATAAAACTGTCTTTTCAGCGAGCAAGGTATACGATCTCGAAGCCGGGAAAGCATACCAATAGCTCTCGCTATCTTGACGCGGGTGTGGTCTATGTGGTCGCTCCAGCCTAGGCTGTGATGGAATTTAACTCCTAGAAAGGAATGGGAGCTGACACGCTCAACGTAGCAAGAGCCGTAACGAAGCTTAAAATCGTAATCAATTGGCTTGTTTTTTGCACAAAAAAGCATAAATTTAGTTTTTTTCTCGTTGAGTTCAAGACTATTTAGGTTAAGGAATACACTAAGATTTAATAGCCACGTGTTAGCAGTGTTTTCAAGTTCTTTAAGATTTGTTCCAGAGAAGAATACATTCGTATCGTCTGCATATAATACTATATCATCAGTTTGAGGAATGTCTTATCCTTGTGTTTTATGCGCTTGAAAAGGTCATTCGTAATGCATTCTTTTCTTGCTTTCTTGTGCCGAACAATTGTTGTGAGTGGAAAAGCAGCATCGTAACAAATTTGTAATTCGGACATAAAAATATCGTAGGATACAGATGGATCGGGTTCCTTATATATGTTCGCCCAGTTCAAGTTTTCAACAAATGAATGAAAGGTCTTTTTACCGCCGTCATTGATGATACGGATAGTATTATTTGTGCACTGTGTACGCGTGGCGATCGGTAATGCTACAAAAATTGGTAGATGATCGCTGAATCCTGAACAAAGTACACCGGAGCAACTAGCAGACTTAGAAAAATCTGTGAAACATAAGTCGATCAGCGTACTTGTTTTCGATGTGACTCTCGTAGGCTGTTCAATGACGTTCTCACAACCATTTTGAAGCATAATTTCAAGAAGTTGAACTTCAGCAGGGTTATTAGAGTTAAGATTGATATTAAAATCACCTATGATCACTATATGCCTCTTCCGGGAATTGACAAAATCCATGAGTGATTCAATGTAGTTTAAAAAGATTGACAGCGTGCCCCGGGGCGGTCGGTAAATGCATACGATGGCAATGTTTTTGCACATGATGGCAACAGTTTCAAAGTCGTCACACATGCAAGTAAAGTCGTCTATGGTATCATAGTGAAAACAGTCGCGGATAAATAGGGACACCCCTCCACCACGTTTTTGCTCACGATAAACTGAAACGTGACTGTACCCGGAAAAATTCGTAACATCAGTGACACTTGAGAACCATGTTTCTGAAAAAGCCAAGAAATCAAAGGAACACTGTAGTTGTGAGAGGTATGTACCAACGTCATCTTGTTTGTTCCTCAGACTCTGTGTATTTAAATGAAAAAAAGAAAGCCCCTTTTCAAGAAAACACTTGTTACTTTTCACCAGTTCATTGAACGAAGTTGTCGTGTGGTACGCCATCTTGATTTTTTGAAATCAAAATACCTGTCGTCACTGATCTAAACAATTTTGCTCAGGTCATTTTCGGTTGCAATCCTGATAGCACTTGCTTTTGCTTGTTTTCTTACAAACACTTTACCCTCAGAAGTCCACACGAATTTGTAGTCATTTTCCTTTGCCCTTATCTTCGCCAGCCATAGCAATCGCCTGTTCATTGCTGTCAAGTATTCATAGAAGCTGATGTTGGTCAACTTTTCTTGGGCGCACTTGCGTGCTTCGAACTATTTGCGCCTGAGGGCTCGGTTGGAAAACCTTACAATCACCACAGGCCTTCTGTCCTTTCTGGGGGGCAAACGATGCACATGTTCAACGTTGCTATCGGATAAATCAGGGAGCTCCAATTTTCGGGCAATCTTGTTAATTTCAGCCATGAAGTCTTCATTTTCTCTCAGCTCATTGTAATTGAAATTGAAATTGTAATTGTAATTGTAATTATAATTGTAATTGTAATGGAAATTGAAATTGAAATTGAAATTGAAAGTTAAATTGAAATTGAAAGTTAAATTGAAATTGAAAGTGAAATTGAAAGTTAAATTGAAATTGAAAGTAAATTGAAATTGAAAGTTAAATTGAAATTGAATGTTAAATTGAAATTGAAATTGAAATTGAAAGTTAAATTGAAATTGAAATTGAAATGTAAATTGAAATTGAAAGTTAAAGTTAAAGTTAAAGTTAAATTGAAAGTTAAATTGAAAGTTAAATTGAAAGTTAAATTGAAAGTTATATTGAAAGATAAATTGAAAGATAAATTGAAAGTTAAATTGAAGTTAAATTGAAGTTAAATTGAAGTTAAATTGAAAGTTAAATTGAAAGTTAAATTGAAAGTTAAATTGAAAGTTAAATTGAAATTTAAATTGAAGTTAAATTGAAGTTAAATTGAAAGTTAAATTGAAAGTTAAATTGAAGTTAAATTGAAAGTTAAATTGAAAGTTAAATTGAAAGTTAAATTGAAAGTTAAATTGAAATTTAAATTGAAATTTAAATTGAAAGTTAAATTGAAAGTTAAATTGAAAGTTAAATTGAAAGTTAAATTGAAAGTTAAATTGAAATTTAAATTGAAATTTAAATTGAAAGTTAAATTGAAATTTAAATTGAAAGTTAAATTGAAAGTTAAATTAAAATTATAATTTAAATTATAATTTAAATTGAAATTGAAATTGAAAGTTATATTGAAATTTTTTGTTTATTTCTATTTTGGGCAACATACAGGTATTGCCCACGAGGAGGTGCTAAACCTCCTGACTGGGTCTTTTCCTCGCTTGGGTACAGCAGCAGGAGCGGTATTGCATTACACAACAAAAAAAGGTTGTCCTTGCCATCACTTACACAACACACGCATCATAAACAGTTCTTGTAAATATATACAGATAATAAAATAATAATACACACTAAATCATACAAAAATAATACAGAAATGCAATACATTAGGGTTGTTCGAGCCGACATAATATTGCATCAAACGGAACCAGATGCGTTTAAAACCCCTGGGCGTGGAACTATTTTTAGCTGCATCTATTACAAACGGATGAGAATTACACATCAACAGGATTTGGTGCTCAATTGATTGTGTTCCGTAGTTAGTACGAGGCCTATTTACCACAACAGAAGTCTGACGCAAGCTGTAACCAGTAGATCTATTTTTGTACGTGTTAAAAAAATTAATGTAATTTGATTCTATTTCGTTATAAATAAACACACATATTTTGAGTTCATACATGGTTTTCACAGGGATCATTCGAGACTGTGTATTTGCCGAGCAACTATTTGTGTTGTTTCCTGCAGGTAAAAGAAACCGAGCTGCACGCGACAGCAGGGCTGATATTTTTTCTAAGTCAGTTTTGTTACAAGTACCCCAGATAAGAAGACAATAACTGATGCGAGAATGGATAAGTGAGAAATAAAACTGTCTTTTCAGCGAGCAAGGTATACGATCTCGAAGCCGGGAAAGCATACCATTAGCTCTCGCTATCTTGACACGGGTGTGGTCTATGTGGTCGCTCCAGCCTAGGCTGTGATGGAATTTAACTCCTAGAAAGAAATAGGAGCTGACACGCTCAAGGTAGCAAGAGCCGTAACGAAGCTTAAAATCGTAATCAATTGGCTTGTTTTTTGCACAAAAAAGCATAAATTTAGTTTTTTTCTCGTTGAGTTCAAGACTATTTAAGTTTAGCCATACACTAAGATTTAATAGCCACGTGTTAGCAGTGTTTTCAAGTTCTTTAAGATTTGTTCCAGAGAAGAATACATTCGTGTAATCTGCTTATAATACTATATCATCAGTTTGAGGAATGTCTTTTCCTTGTGTTTTATGCGCTTGAAAAGGTCATTCTTAATGCATTCTTTTCTTGCTTCCTTGTGCCGAACAATTGTTGTGAGTGGGAAAGCAGCATCGTAACAAATTTGTAATTCGGACATAAAAATATCGTAGTATACAGATGGATCGGGTTCCTTATATATGTTCGCCCAGTTCAAGTTTTCAACAAGTGAATGAAAAGTCTTTTTACCGCCGTCATTGATGATACGGATAGTATTATTTGTGCACTGTGTAGGCGTGGCGATCGGTAATGCTACAAAAATTGGTAGATGATCGCTCAATCCTGAACAAAGTACACCGGAGCAACTAGCAGACTTAGAAAAATCTGTGAAACATAAGTCGATCAGCGTACTTGTATTCGATGTGACTCTCGTAGGCTGTTCAATGACGTTCTCACAACCATTTTGAAGCATAATTTCAAGAAGTTGAACTTCAGCAGGGTTATTAGAGTTAAGATCGATATTAAAATCCCCTATGATCACTATATGCCTCTTCCGGGAATTGACAAAATCCATGAGTGATTCAATGTAGTTTAAAAAGATTGACAGCGTGCCCTGGGGTGGTCGGTAAATGCATACGATGGCAATGTTTTTGCACATGATGGCAACAGTTTCAAAGTCGTCACACATGCAAGTAAAGTCGTCTATGGTATCATAGTGAAAACAGTCGCGGATAAATAGGGACACCCCTCCACCACGTTTTTGCTCACGATAAACTGAAACGTGACTGTACCCGGAAAAATTCGTAACATCAGTGACACTTGAGAACCATGTTTCTGAAAAAGCCAAGAAATCAAAGGAACACTGTAGTTGTGAGAGGTATGTACCGACGTCATCTTGTTTGTTCCTCAGACTCTGTGTATTTAAATGAAAAAAAGAAAGCCCCTTTTCAAGAAAACACTTGTTACTTTTCACCAGATCATCGAACGAAGTTGTCGTGTGGTACGCCATCTAGATTTTTTGAAATCAAAATACCTGTCGTCACTGATCGAAACAATTTTGCTCAGGTCATTTTCGGTTGCAATCCTGATAGCACTTGCTTTTGCTTGTTTTCTTACAAACACTTTACCCTCAGAAGTCCACACGAATTTGTAGTCATTTTCCTTTGCCCTTATCTTCGCCAGCCATAGCAATCGCCTGTTCATTGCTGTCAAGTTTTCATAGAAGCTGATGTTGGTCAACTTTTCTTGGGCGCACTTGCGTGCTTCAAACTATTTGCGCCTGAGGGCTCGGTTGGAAAACCTTACAATCACCACAGGCCTTCTGTCCTTTCTGGGGGGCAAACGATGCACATGTTCAACGTTGCTATCGGATAAATCAGGGAGCTCCAATTTTCGGGCAATCTTGTTAATTTCAGCTATGAAGTCTTCATTTTCTCTCAGCTCATTGTAATTGTAATGGAAATTGAAATTGAAATTGAAATTGAAAGTTAAATTGAAATTGAAAGTTAAACTGAAAGTAAATTGAAATTGAAATTGAAAGTTAAATTGAAATTGAAAGTTAAATTGAAATTGAAAGTTAAATTGAAATTGAAAGTTAAATTGAAATTGAAAGTTAAATTGAAATTGAAAGTTAAATTGAAATTGAAATTGAAAGTTAAATTGAAATTGAAATTGAAAGTTAAATTGAAATTGAAATTGAAAGTTAAATTGAAATTGAAATTGGAAGGTAAAGTTAAAGTTAAATTGAAAGTTAAAGTTAAAGTTAAATTGAAAGTTAAATTGAAAGTTAAATTGAAAGTTAAATTAAAGTTAAATTAAAGTTAAATTTAAATTTAAATTTAAATTTAAATTGAAAGTTAAATTTAAATTTAAATTTAAATTGAAATTGAAATTTTTTTGTTTATTTCTATTTTGGGCAACATACAGGTATTGCCCACGAGGAGGTGCTAAACCTCCTGACTGGGTCTTGTCCTCGCTTGGGTACAGCAGCAGGAGCGGTATTGCATTACACAACAAAAAAGAGGTTGTCCTTGCCATCACTTACACAACACACGCATCATAAACAGTTCTTGTAAATATATACAGATAATAAAATAATAATACACACTAAATTATACAAAAATAATACAGAAATGCAATACATTAGGGTTGTTCGAACCGACATAATATTACATCAAACGGAACCAGAAGTAAGCATTTGGTCGTCTAGGACACAACGTTAAACAAAAAGAAAGACGAACAGATGCGTTTAAAACCTCTGGGCGTGGAACTATTTTTAGCTGCATCTATTACAAACGGATGAGAATTACACATCAACAGGATTTGGTGCTCAATTGATTGTGTTCTGTAGTTAGTACGAGGCCTATTTACCACAACAGAAGTCTGACGCAAGCTGTAACCAGTAGATCTATTTTGGTACGTGTTAAAAAAATTAATGTAATTTGATTTTATTTTGTTATAAATAAACACACATATTTTGAGTTCATACATGGTTTTCACAGGGATCATTCGAGAGTGTGTATTTGCCGAGCAACTATTTGTGTTGTTTCCTGCAGGTAAAAGAAACCGAGCTGCACGCGACAGCAGGGCTGATATTTTTTCTAAGTCAGTTTTGTTACAAGTACCCCAGATAAGAAGACAATACCTGATGCGAGAATGGATAAGAGAGAAATAAAACTCTTTTCAGCGAGCAAGGTATACGATCTCGAAGCCGGGAAAGCATACCAATAGCTCTCGCTATCTTGACACGGGTGTGGTCTATGTGGTCGCTCCAGCCTAGGCTGTGATGGAATTTAACTCCTAGAAAGGAATGGGAGCTGACACGCTCAAGGTAGCAAGAGCCGTAACGAAGCTTAAAATCGTAATCAATTGGCTTGTTTTTTGCACAAAAAAGCATAAATTTAGTTTTTTTCTCGTTGAGTTTAAGACTATTTAAGTTTAGCCATAAACTAAGATTTAATAGCCACGTGTTAGCAGTGTTTTCAAGTTCTTTAGGATTTGTTCCAGAGAAGAATACATTCGTATCGTCTGCATATAATACTATATCATCAGTTTGAGGACTGTCTTATCCTTGTGTTTTATGCGCTTGAAAAGGTCATTCGTAATGCATTCTTTTCTTGCTTTCTTGTGCCGAACAATTGTTGTGAGTGGGAAAGCAGCATCGTAACAAATTTGTAATTCGGACATAAAAATATCGTAGGATACAGATGGATCGGGTTCCTTACATATGTTCGCCCAGTTCAAGTTTTCAACAGGTGAATGAAAGGTCTTTTTACCGCCGTCATTGATGATACGGATAGTATTATTTGTGCACTGTGTACGCGAGGCGATCGGTAATGCTACAAAAATTGGTAGATGATCGCTGAATCCTGAACAAAGTACACCGGAGCAACTAGCAGACTTAGAAAAATCTGTGAAACATAAGTCGATCAGCGTACTTGTATTCGATGTGACTCTCGTAGGCTGTTCAATGACGTTCTCACAACCATTTTGAAGCATAATTTCAAGAAGTTGAACTTCAGCAGGGTTATTAGAGTTAAGATCGATATTAAAATCACCTATGATCACTATATGCCTCTTCCGGGAATTGACAAAATCCATGAGTGATTCAATGTAGTTTAAAAAGATTGACAGCGTGCCCTGGGGTGGTCGGTAAATGCATACGATGGCAATGTTTTTGCACATGATGGCAACAGTTTCAAAGTCGTCACACATGCAAGTAAAGTCGTCTATGGTATCATAGTGAAAACAGTCGCGGATAAATAGGGACACCCCTCCACCACGTTTTTGCTCACGATAAACTGAAACGTGACTGTACCCGGAAAAATTCGTAACATCAGTGACACTTGAGAACCATGTTTCTGAAAAAGCCAAGAAATCAAAGGAACACTGTAGTTGTGAGAGGTATGTACCGACGTCATCTTGTTTGTTCCTCAGACTCTGTGTATTTAAATGAAAAAAAGAAAGCCCCTTTTCAAGAAAACACTTGTTACTTTTCACCAGATCATCGAGCGAAGTTGTCGTGTGGTACGCCATCTTGATTTTTTGAAATCAAAATACCTGTCGTCACTGATCTAAACAATTTTGCTCAGGTCATTTTCGGTTGCAATCCTGATAGCACTTGCTTTTGCTTGTTTTCTTACAAACACTTTACCCTCAGAAGTCCACACGAATTTGTAGTCATTTTCCTTTGCCCTTATCTTCGCCAGCCATAGCAATCGCCTGTTCATTGCTGTCAAGTATTCATAGAAGCTGATGTTGGTCAACTTTTCTTGGGCGCACTTGCGTGCTTCGAACTATTTGCGCCTGAGGGCTCGGTTGGAAAACCTTACAATCACCACAGGCCTTCTGTCCTTTCTGGGGGGCAAACGATGCACATGTTCAACGTTGCTATCGGATAAATCAGGAGCTCCAATTTTCGGGCAATCTTGTTAATTTCAGCCATGAAGTCTTCATTTTCTCTCAGCTCATTGTAAGTGTAAGTGTAAGTGTAAGTGTAAGTGTAAGTGTAAGTGTAAGTGTAAGTGTAAGTGTAAGTGGGACAGAGTGTAAGTGGGACAGAGTGTAAGTGGGACAGAGTGTAAGTGGGACAGAGTGTGAGTGGGACAGAGTGTGAGTGGGACAGAGTGTGAGTGGGACAGAGTGTGAGTGGGACAGAGTGTAAGTGGGACAGAGTGTAAGTGGGACAGAGTGTAAGTGGGACAGAGTGTAAGTGGGACAGAGTGTAAGTGGGACAGAGTGTAAGTGGGACAGAGTGTAAGTGGGACAGAGTGTAAGTGGGACAGAGTGTAAGTGGGACAGAGTGTAAGTGGGACAGAGTGTAAGTGGGACAGAGTGTAAGTGGGACAGAGTGTAAGTGGGACAGAGTGTAAGTGGGACAGAGTGTAAGTGGGACAGAGTGTAAGTGGGACAGAGTGTAAGTGGGACAGAGTGTAAGTGGGACAGAGTGTAAGTGGGACAGAGTGTAAGTGGGACAGAGTGTAAGTGGGACAGAGTGTAAGTGGGACAGAGTGTAAGTGGGACAGAGTGTAAGTGGGACAGAGTGTAAGTGGGACAGAGTGTAAGTGGGACAGAGTGTAAGTGGGACAGAGTGTAAGTGGGACAGAGTGTAAGTGGGACAGAGTGTAAGTGGGACAGAGTGTAAGTGGGACAGAGTGTAAGTGGGACAGAGTGTAAGTGGGACAGAGTGTAACTGGGACAGAGTGTAACTGGGACAGAGTGTAACTGGGACAGAGTGTAACTGGGACAGAGTGTAACTGGGACAGAGCGGTACTGGGACAGAGCGGTACTGGGACAGAGCGGTACTGGGACAGAGCGGTACTGGGACAGAGCGGTACTGGGACAGAGCGGTACTGGGACAGAGCGGTACTGGGACAGAGCGGTACTGGGACAGAGCGGTACTGGGACAGAGCGGTACTGGGACAGAGCGGTACTGGGACAGAGCGGTACTGGGACAGAGCGGTACTGGGACAGAGCGGTACTGGGACAGAGCGTAACTGGGACAGAGTGTAACTGGGACAGAGTGTAACTGGGACAGAGTGTAAGTGGGACAGAGTGTAAGTGGGACAGAGTGTAAGTGGGACAGAGTGTAAGTGGGACAGAGTGTAACTGGGACAGAGCGTAAGTGGGACAGAGTGTAACTGGGACAGAGTGGTACTGGGACAGTGTGGTACTGGGACAGAGTGGTACTGGGACAGAGTGGTACTGGGACAGAGTGGTACTGGGACAGAGCGGTACTGGGACATAGCGGTACTGGGACATAGCGGTACTGGGACATAGCGGTACTGGGACATAGCGGTACTGGGACAGAGCGGTACTGGGACAGAGTGGTACTGGGTAGATGATCGCTCAATCCTGAACAAAGTACACCGGAGCAACTAGCAGACTTAGAAAAATCTGTGAAACATAAGTCGATCAGCGTACTTGTTTTCGATGTGACTCTCGTAGGCTGTTCAATGACGTTCTCACAACCATTTTGAAGCATAATTTCAAGAAGTTGAACTTCAGCAGGGTTATTAGAGTTAAGATTGATATTAAAATCACCTATGATCACTATATGCCTCTTCCGGGAATTGACAAAATCCATGAGTGATTCAATGTAGTTTAAAAAGATTGACAGCGTGCCCCGGGGCGGTCGGTAAATGCATACGATGGCAATGTTTTTGCACATGATGGCAACAGTTTCAAAGTCGTCACACATGCAAGTAAAGTCGTCTATGGTATCATAGTGAAAACAGTCGCGGATAAATAGGGACACCCCTCCACCACGTTTTTGCTCACGATAAACTGAAACGTGACTGTACCCGGAAAAATTCGTAACATCAGTGACACTTGAGAACCATGTTTCTGAAAAAGCCAAGAAATCAAAGGAACACTGTAGTTGTGAGAGGTATGTACCAACGTCATCTTGTTTGTTCCTCACACTCTGTGTATTTAAATGAAATAAAGAAAGCCCCTTTTCAAGAAAACACTTGTTACTTTTCACCAGTTCATTGAACGAAGTTGTCGTGTGGTACGCCATCTTGATTTTTTGAAATCAAAATACCTGTCGTCACTGATCTAAACAATTTTGCTCAGGTCATTTTCGGTTGCAATCCTGATAGCACTTGCTTTTGCTTGTTTTCTTACAAACACTTTACCCTCAGAAGTCCACACGAATTTGTAGTCATTTTCCTTTGCCCTTATCTTCGCCAGCCATAGCAATCGCCTGTTCATTGCTGTCAAGTATTCATAGCAGCTGATGTTGGTCAACTTTTCTTGGGCGCACTTGCGTGCTTCGAACTATTTGCGCCTGAGGGCTCGGTTGGAAAACCTTACAATCACCACAGGCCTTCTGTCCTTTCTGGGGGGCAAACGATGCACATGTTCAACGTTGCTATCGGATAAATCAGGGAGCTCCAATTTTCGGGCAATCTTGTTAATTTCAGCCATGAAGTCTTCATTTTCTCTCAGCTCATTGTAATTGAAATTGAAATTGAAATTGTAATTGTAATTATAATTGTAATTGTAATGGAAATTGTAATTGTAATTATAATTGTAATTGTAATGGAAATTGAAATTGAAATTGAAATTGAAAGTTAAATTGAAATTGAAAGTTAAATTGAAATTGAAAGTTAAATTGAAAGTTAAATTGAAAGTTAAATTGAAATTGAAAGTTAAATTGAAATTGAAAGTTAAATTGAAATTGAAAGTTAAATTGAAATTGAAATTGAAATTGAAATTGAAAGTTAAAGTTAAAGTTAAAGTTAAATTGAAAGTTATATTGAAAGATAAATTGAAAGTTAAATTGAAGTTAAATTGAAGTTAAATTGAAGTTAAATTGAAGTTAAATTGAAGTTAAATTGAAGTTAAATTGAAAGTTAAATTGAAAGTTAAATTGAAATTTAAATTGAAATTTAAATTGAAAGTTAAATTGAAAGTTAAATTGAAAGTTAAATTGAAAGTTAAATTGAAAGTTAAATTGAAAGTTAAATTAAAATTTAAATTAAAAGTTAAATTGAAATTTAAATTTAAATTATAATTTAAATTTAAATTATAATTTAAATTGAAATTGAAATTGAAAGTTATATTGAAATTTTTTGTTTATTTCTATTTTGGGCAACATACAGGTATTGCCCACGAGGAGGTGCTAAACCTCCTGACTGGGTCTTTTCCTCGCTTGGGTACAGCAGCAGGAGCGGTATTGCATTACACAACAAAAAAAGGTTGTCCTTGCCATCACTTACACAACACACGCATCATAAACAGTTCTTGTAAATATATACAGATAATAAAATAATAATACACACTAAATCATACAAAAATAATACAGAAATGCAATACATTAGGGTTGTTCGAACCGACATAATATTACATCAAACGGAACCAGAAGTAAGCATTTGGTCGTCTAGGACACAACGTTAAACAAAAAGAAAGACGAACAGATGCGTTTAAAACCCCTGGGCGTGGAACTATTTTTAGCTGCATCTATTACAAACGGATGAGAATTACACATCAACAGGATTTGGTGCTCAATTGATTGTGTTCCGTAGTTAGTACGAGGCCTATTTACCACAACAGAAGTCTGACGCAAGCTGTAACCAGTAGATCTATTTTTGTACGTGTTAAAAAAATTAATGTAATTTGATTCTATTTCGTTATAAATAAACACACATATTTTGAGTTCATACATGGTTTTCACAGGGATCATTCGAGACTGTGTATTTGCCGAGCAACTATTTGTGTTGTTTCCTGCAGGTAAAAGAAACCGAGCTGCACGCGACAGCAGGGCTGATATTTTTTCTAAGTCAGTTTTGTTACAAGTACCCCAGATAAGAAGACAATAACTGATGCGAGAATGGATAAGTGAGAAATAAAACTGTCTTTTCAGCGAGCAAGGTATACGATCTCGAAGCCGGGAAAGCATACCATTAGCTCTCGCTATCTTGACACGGGTGTGGTCTATGTGGTCGCTCCAGCCTAGGCTGTGATGGAATTTAACTCCTAGAAAGGAATAGGAGCTGACACGCTCAAGGTAGCAAGAGCCGTAACGAAGCTTAAAATCGTAATCAATTGGCTTGTTTTTTGCACAAAAAAGCATAAATTTAGTTTTTTTCTCGTTAAGTTCAAGACTATTTAAGTTTAGCCATACACTAAGATTTAATAGCCACGTGTTAGCAGTGTTTTCAAGTTCTTTAAGATTTGTTCCAGAGAAGAATACATTCGTGTAATCTGCTTATAATACTATATCATCAGTTTGAGGAATGTCTTATCCTTGTGTTTTATGCGCTTGAAAAGGTCATTCTTAATGCATTCTTTTCTTGCTTCCTTGTGCCGAACAATTGTTGTGAGTGGGAAAGCAGCATCGTAACAAATTTGTAATTCGGACATAAAAATATCGTAGGATACAGATGGATCGGGTTCCTTACATATGTTCGCCCAGTTCAAGTTTTCAACAGGTGAATGAAAGGTCTTTTTACCGCCGTCATTGATGATACGGATAGTAATATTTGTGCACTGTGTACGCGTGGCGATCGGTAATGCTACAAAAATTGGTAGATGATCGCTGAATCCTGAACAAAGTACACCGGAGCAACTAGCAGACTTAGAAAAATCTGTGAAACATAAGTCGATCAGCGTACTTGTATTCGATGTGACTCTCGTAGGCTGTTCAATGACGTTCTCACAACCATTTTGAAGCATAATTTCAAGAAGTTGAACTTCAGCAGGGTGATTAGAGTTAAGATCGATATTAAAATCACCTATGATCACTATATGCCTCTTCCGGGAATTGACAAAATCCATGAGTGATTCAATGTAGTTTAAAAAGATTGACAGCGTGCCCTGGGGTGGTCGGTAAATGCATACGATGGCAATGTTTTTGCACATGATGGCAACAGTTTCAAAGTCGTCACACATGCAAGTAAAGTCGTCTATGGTATCATAGTGAAAACAGTCGCGGATAAATAGGGACACCCCTCCACCACGTTTTTGCTCACGATAAACTGAAACGTGACTGTACCCGGAAAAATTCGTAACATCAGTGACACTTGAGAACCATGTTTCTGAAAAAGCCAAGAAATCAAAGGAACACTGTAGGTGTGAGAGGTATGTACCGACGTCATCTTGTTTGTTCCTCAGACTCTGTGTATTTAAATGAAAAAAAGAAAGCCCCTTTTCAAGAAAACACTTGTTACTTTTCACCAGATCATCGAGCGAAGTTGTCGTGTGGTACGCCATCTTGATTTTTTGAAATCAAAATACCTGTCGTCACTGATCTAAACAATTTTGCTCAGGTCATTTTCGGTTGCAATCCTGATAGCACTTGCTTTTGCTTGTTTTCTTACAAACACTTTACCCTCAGAAGTCCACACGAATTTGTAGTCATTTTCCTTTGCCCTTATCTTCGCCAGCCATAGCAATCGCCTGTTCATTGCTGTCAAGTATTCATAGAAGCTGATGTTGGTCAACTTTTCTTGGGCGCACTTGCGTGCTTCGAACTATTTGCGCCTGAGGGCTCGGTTGGAAAACCTTACAATCACCACAGGCCTTCTGTCCTTTCTGGGGGGCAAACGATGCACATGTTCAACGTTGCTATCGGATAAATCAGGGAGCTCCAATTTTCGGGCAATCTTGTTAATTTCAGCCATGAAGTCTTCATTTTCTCTCAGCTCATTGTAATTGAAATTGAAATTGAAATTGTAATTGTAATTATAATTGTAATTGTAATGGAAATTGAAATTGAAATTGAAATTGAAAGTTAAATTGAAATTGAAAGTTAAATTGAAATTGAAAGTTAAATTGAAGGTAAATTGAAAGTTAAATTGAAATTGAAAGTTAAATTGAAATTGAAATTGAAATTGAAAGTTAAATTGAAATTGAAATTGAAAGGTAAATTGAAATTGAAAGTTAAAGTTAAAGTTAAAGTTAAAGTTAAATTGAAAGTTAAATTGAAAGTTAAATTGAAAGTTATATTGAAAGATAAATTGAAAGTTAAATTGAAAGTTAAATTGAAAGTTAAATTGAAAGTTAAATTGAAAGTTAAATTGAAAGTTAAATTGAAAGTTAAATTGAAAGTTAAATTGAAAGTTAAATTGAAATTTAAATTGAAAGTTAAATTAAAATTTAAATTAAAAGTTAAATTGAAATTAAAATTTAAATTATAATTTAAATTGAAATTGAAATTGAAAGTTATATTGAAATTTTTTGTTTATTTCTATTTTGGGCAACATACAGGTATTGCCCACGAGGAGGTGCTAAACCTCCTGACTGGGTCTTTTCCTCGCTTGGGTACAGCAGCAGGAGCGGTATTGCATTACACAACAAAAAAAGGTTGTCCTTGCCATCACTTACACAACACACGCATCATAAACAGTTCTTGTAAATATATACAGATAATAAAATAATAATACACACTAAATCATACAAAAATAATACAGAAATGCAATACATTAGGGTTGTTCGAACCGACATAATATTACATCAAACGGAACCAGAAGTAAGCATTTGGTCGTCTAGGACACAACGTTAAACAAAAAGAAAGACGAACAGATGCGTTTAAAACCCCTGGGCGTGGAACTATTTTTAGCTGCATCTATTACAAACGGATGAGAATTACACATCAACAGGATTTGGGGCTCAATTGATTGTGTTCCGTAGTTAGTACGAGGCCTATTTACCACAACAGAAGTCTGACGCAAGCTGTAACCAGTAGATCTATTTTTGTACGTGTTAAAAAAATTAATGTAATTTGATTCTATTTCGTTATAAATAAACACACATATTTTGAGTTCATACATGGTTTTCACAGGGATCATTCGAGACTGCGTATTTGCCGAGCAACTATTTGTGTTGTTTCCTGCAGGTAAAAGAAACCGAGCTGCACGCGACAGCAGGGCTGATATTTTTTCTAAGTCAGTTTTGTTACAAGTACCCCAGATAAGAAGACAATAACTGATGCGAGAATGGATAAGTGAGAAATAAAACTCTTTTCAGCGAGCAAGGTATACGATCTCGAAGCCGGGAAAGCATACCATTAGCTCTCGCTATCTTGACACGGGTGTGGTCTATGTGGTCGCTCCAGCCTAGGCTGTGATGGAATTTAACTCCTAGAAAGGAATAGGAGCTGACACGCTCAAGGTAGCAAGAGCCGTAACGAAGCTTAAAATCGTAATCAATTGGCTTGTTTTTTGCACAAAAAAGCATAAATTTAGTTTTTTTCTCGTTGAGTTCAAGACTATTTAAGTTTAGCCATACACTAAGATTTAATAGCCACGTGTTAGCAGTGTTTTCAAGTTCTTTAAGATTTGTTCCAGAGAAGAATACATTCGTGTAATCTGCTTATAATACTATATCATCAGTTTGAGGAATGTCTTATCCTTGTGTTTTATGCGCTTGAAAAGGTCATTCTTAATGCATTCTTTTCTTGCTTCCTTGTGCCGAACAATTGTTGTGAGCGGGAAAGCAGCATCGTAACAAATTTGTAATTCGGACATAAAAATATCGTAGGATACAGATGGATCGGGTTCCTTACATATGTTCGCCCAGTTCAAGTTTTCAACAGGTGAATGAAAGGTCTTTTTACCGCCGTCATTGATGATACGGATAGTATTATTTGTGCACTGTGTACGCGTGGCGATCGGTAATGCTACAAAAATTGGTAGATGATCGCTGAATCCTGAACAAAGTACACCGGAGCAACTAGCAGACTTAGAAAAATCTGTGAAACATAAGTCGATCAGCGTACTTGTATTCGATGTGACTCTCGTAGGCTGTTCAATGACGTTCTCACAACCATTTTGAAGCATAATTTCAAGAAGTTGAACTTCAGCAGGGTTATTAGAGTTAAGATTGATATTAAAATCACCTATGATCACTATATGCCTCTTCCGGGAATTGACAAAATCCATGAGTGATTCAATGTAGTTTAAAAAGATTGACAGCGTGCCCCGGGGCGGTCGGTAAATGCATACGATGGCAATGTTTTTGCACATGATGGCAACAGTTTCAAAGTCGTCACACATGCAAGTAAAGTCGTCTATGGTATCATAGTGAAAACAGTCGCGGATAAATAGGGACACCCCTCCACCACGTTTTTGCTCACGATAAACTGAAACGTGACTGTACCCGGAAAAATTCGTAACATCAGTGACACTTGAGAACCATGTTTCTGAAAAAGCCAAGAAATCAAAGGAACACTGTAGTTGTGAGAGGTATGTACCAACGTCATCTTGTTTGTTCCTCAGACTCTGTGTATTTAAATGAAAAAAAGAAAGCCCCTTTTCAAGAAAACACTTGTTACTTTTCACCAGTTCATTAAACGAAGTTGTCGTGTGGTACGCCATCTTGATTTTTTGAAATCAAAATACCTGTCGTCACTGATCTAAACAATTTTGCTCAGGTCATTTTCGGTTGCAATCCTGATAGCACTTGCTTTTGCTTGTTTTCTTACAAACACTTTACCCTCAGAAGTCCACACGAATTTGTAGTCATTTTCCTTTGCCCTTATCTTCGCCAGCCATAGCAATCGCCTGTTCATTGCTGTCAAGTATTCATAGAAGCTGATGTTGGTCAACTTTTCTTGGGCGCACTTGCGTGCTTCGAACTATTTGCGCCTGAGGGCTCGGTTGGAAAACCTTACAATCACCACAGGCCTTCTGTCCTTTCTGGGGGGCAAACGATGCACATGTTCAACGTTGCTATCGGATAAATCAGGGAGCTCCAATTTTCGGGCAATCTTGTTAATTTCAGCCATGAAGTCTTCATTTTCTCTCAGCTCATTGTAATTGAAATTGAAATTGTAATTTTAATTGTAATTATAATTGTAATTGTAATGGAAATTGAAATTGAAATTGAAATTGAAAGTTAAATTGAAATTGAAAGTTAAATTGAAATTGAAAGTTAAATTGAAAGTTAAATTGAAAGTTAAATTGAAAGTTAAATTGAAAGTTAAATTGAAATTGAAAGTTAAATTGAAATTGAAAGTTAAATTGAAATTGAAATTGAAATTGAAAGTTAAATTGAAATTGAAATTGAAAGGTAAATTGAAATTGAAAGTTAAAGTTAAAGTTAAAGTTAAAGTTAAATTGAAAGTTAAATTGAAAGTTAAATTGAAAGTTAAATTGAAAGTTATATTGAAAGATAAATTGAAAGTTAAATTGAAGTTAAATTGAAGTTAAATTGAAAGTTAAATTGAAAGTTAAATTGAAAGTTAAATTGAAAGTTAAATTGAAAGTTAAATTGAAAGTTAAATTGAAAGTTAAATTGAAAGTTAAATTAAAATTTAAATTAAAAGTTAAATTGAAATTTAAATTTAAATTATAATTTAAATTGAAATTGAAATTGAAAGTTATATTGAAATTTTTTGTTTATTTCTATTTTGGGCAACATACAGGTATTGCCCACGAGGAGGTGCTAAACCTCCTGACTGGGTCTTTTCCTCGCTTGGGTACAGCAGCAGGAGCGGTATTGCATTACACAACAAAAAAAGGTTGTCCTTGCCATCACTTACACAACACACGCATCATAAACAGTTCTTGTAAATATATACAGATAATAAAATAATAATACACACTAAATCATACAAAAATAATACAGAAATGCAATACATTAGGGTTGTTCGAACCGACATAATATTACATCAAACGGAACCAGAAGTAAGCATTTGGTCGTCTAGGACACAACGTTAAACAAAAAGAAAGACGAACAGATGCGTTTAAAACCCCTGGGCGTGGAACTATTTTTAGCTGCATCTATTACAAACGGATGAGAATTACACATCAACAGGATTTGGTGCTCAATTGATTGTGTTCCGTAGTTAGTACGAGGCCTATTTACCACAACAGAAGTCTGACGCAAGCTGTAACCAGTAGATCTATTTTTGTACGTGTTAAAAAAATTAATGTAATTTGATTCTATTTCGTTATAAATAAACACACATATTTTGAGTTCATACATGGTTTTCACAGGGATCATTCGAGACTGTGTATTTGCCGAGCAACTATTTGTGTTGTTTCCTGCAGGTAAAAGAAACCGAGCTGCACGCGACAGCAGGGCTGATATTTTTTCTAAGTCAGTTTTGTTACAAGTACCCCAGATAAGAAGACAATAACTGATGCGAGAATGGATAAGTGAGAAATAAAACTGTCTTTTCAGCGAGCAAGGTATACGATCTCGAAGCCGGGAAAGCATACCATTAGCTCTCGCTATCTTGACACGGGTGTGGTCTATGTGGTCGCTCCAGCCTAGGCTGTGATGGAATTTAACTCCTAGAAAGGAATAGGAGCTGACACGCTCAAGGTAGCAAGAGCCGTAACGAAGCTTAAAATCGTAATCAATTGGCTTGTTTTTTGCACAAAAAAGCATAAATTTAGTTTTTTTCTCGTTGAGTTCAAGACTATTTAAGTTTAGCCATACACTAAGATTTAATAGCCACGTGTTAGCAGTGTTTTCAAGTTCTTTAAGATTTGTTCCAGAGAAGAATACATTCGTGTAATCTGCTTATAATACTATATCATCAGTTTGAGGAATGTCTTATCCTTGTGTTTTATGCGCTTGAAAAGGTCATTCTTAATGCATTCTTTTCTTGCTTCCTTGTGCCGAACAATTGTTGTGAGTGGGAAAGCAGCATCGTAACAAATTTGTAATTCGGACATAAAAATATCGTAGTATACAGATGGATCGGGTTCCTTATATATGTTCGCCCAGTTCAAGTTTTCAACAAGTGAATGAAAAGTCTTTTTACCGCCGTCATTGATGATACGGATAGTATTATTTGTGCACTGTGTACGCGTGGCGATCGGTAATGCTACAAAAATTGGTAGATGATCGCTCAATCCTGAACAAAGTACACCGGAGCAACTAGCAGACTTAGAAAAATCTGTGAAACATAAGTCGATCAGCGTACTTGTATTCGATGTGACTCTCGTAGGCTGTTCAATGACGTTCTCACAACCATTTTGAAGCCTAATTTCAAGAAGTTGAACTTCAGCAGGGTTATTAGAGTTAAGATCGATATTAAAATCCCCTATGATCACTATATGCCTCTTCCGGGAATTGACAAAATCCATGAGTGATTCAATGTAGTTTAAAAAGATTGACAGCGTGCCCTGGGGTGGTCGGTAAATGCATACGATGGCAATGTTTTTGCACATGATGGCAACAGTTTCAAAGTCGTCACACATGCAAGTAAAGTCGTCTATGGTATCATAGTGAAAACAGTCGCGGATAAATAGGGACACCCCTCCACCACGTTTTTGCTCACGATAAACTGAAACGTGACTGTACCCGGAAAAATTCGTAACATCAGTGACACTTGAGAACCATGTTTCTGAAAAAGCCAAGAAATCAAAGGAACACTGTAGTTGTGAGAGGTATGTACCGACGTCATCTTGTTTGTTCCTCAGACTCTGTGTATTTAAATGAAAAAAAGAAAGCCCCTTTTCAAGAAAACACTTGTTACTTTTCACCAGATCATCGAGCGAAGTTGTCGTGTGGTACGCCATCTTGATTTTTTGAAATCAAAATACCTGTCGTCACTGATCTAAACAATTTTGCTCAGGTCATTTTCGGTTGCAATCCTGATAGCACTTGCTTTTGCTTGTTTTCTTACAAACACTTTACCCTCAGAAGTCCACACGAATTTGTAGTCATTTTCCTTTGCCCTTATCTTCGCCAGCCATAGCAATCGCCTGTTCATTGCTGTCAAGTATTCATAGAAGCTGATGTTGGTCAACTTTTCTTGGGCGCACTTGCGTGCTTCGAACTATTTGCGCCTGAGGGCTCGGTTGGAAAACCTTACAATCACCACAGGCCTTCTGTCCTTTCTGGGGGGCAAACGATGCACATGTTCAACGTTGCTATCGGATAAATCAGGAGCTCCAATTTTCGGGCAATCTTGTTAATTTCAGCCATGAAGTCTTCATTTTCTCTCAGCTCATTGTAAGTAAGTGTAAGTGTAAGTGTAAGTGTAAGTGTAAGTGTAAGTGTAAGTGTAAGTGTAAGTGTAAGTGTAAGTGTAAGTGTAAGTGTAAGTGTAAGTGTAAGTGTAAGTGTAAGTGTAAGTGTAAGTGTAAGTGTAAGTGTAAGTGTAAGTGTAAGTGTAAGTGTAAGTGTAAGTGTAAGTGTAAGTGTAAGTGTAAGTGTAAGTGTAAGTGTAAGTGTAAGTGTAAGTGTAAGTGTAAGTGTAAGTGTAAGTGTAAGTGTAAGTGTAAGTGTAAGTGTAAGTGTAAGTGTAAGTGTAAGTGTAAGTGTAAGTGTAAGTGTAAGTGTAAGTGTAAGTGTAAGTGTAAGTGTAAGTGTAAGTGTAAGTGTAAGTGTAAGTGTAAGTGTAAGTGTAAGTGTAAGTGTAAGTGTAAGTGTAAGTGTAAGTGTAAGTGTAAGTGTAAGTGTAAGTGTAAGTGTAAGTGTAAGTGTAAGTGTAAGTGTAAGTGTAAGTGTAAGTGTAAGTGTAAGTGTAAGTGTAAGTGTAAGTGTAAGTGTAAGTGTAAGTGTAAGTGTAAGTGTAAGTGTAAGTGTAAGTGTAAGTGTAAGTGTAAGTGTAAGTGTAAGTGTAAGTGTAAGTGTAAGTGTAAGTGTAAGTGTAAGTGTAAGTGTAAGTGTAAGTGTAAGTGTAAGTGTAAGTGTAAGTGTAAGTGTAAGTGTAAGTGTAAGTGTAAGTGTAAGTGTAAGTGTAAGTGTAAGTGTAAGTGTAAGTGTAAGTGTAAGTGTAAGTGTAAGTGTAAGTGTAAGTGTAAGTGTAAGTGTAAGTGTAAGTGTAAGTGTAAGTGTAAGTGTAAGTGTAAGTGTAAGTGTAAGTGTAAGTGTAAGTGTAAGTGTAAGTGTAAGTGTAAGTGTAAGTGTAAGTGTAAGTGTAAGTGTAAGTGTAAGTGTAAGTGTAAGTGTAAGTGTAAGTGTAAGTGTAAGTGTAAGTGTAAGTGTAAGTGTAAGTGTAAGTGTAAGTGTAAGTGTAAGTGTAAGTGTAAGTGTAAGTGTAAGTGTAAGTGTAAGTGTAAGTGTAAGTGTAAGTGTAAGTGTAAGTGTAAGTGTAAGTGTAAGTGTAAGTGTAAGTGTAAGTGTAAGTGTAAGTGTAAGTGTAAGTGTAAGTGTAAGTGTAAGTGTAAGTGTAAGTGTAAGTGTAAGTGTAAGTGTAAGTGTAAGTGTAAGTGTAAGTGTAAGTGTAAGTGTAAGTGTAAGTGTAAGTGTAAGTGTAAGTGTAAGTGTAAGTGTAAGTGTAAGTGTAAGTGTAAGTGTAAGTGTAAGTGTAAGTGTAAGTGTAAGTGTAAGTGTAAGTGTAAGTGTAAGTGTAAGTGTAAGTGTAAGTGTAAGTGTAAGTGTAAGTGTAAGTGTAAGTGTAAGTGTAAGTGTAAGTGTAAGTGTAAGTGTAAGTGTAAGTGTAAGTGTAAGTGTAAGTGTAAGTGTAAGTGTAAGTGTAAGTGTAAGTGTAAGTGTAAGTGTAAGTGTAAGTGTAAGTGTAAGTGTAAGTGTAAGTGTAAGTGTAAGTGTAAGTGTAAGTGTAAGTGTAAGTGTAAGTGTAAGTGTAAGTGTAAGTGTAAGTGTAAGTGTAAGTGTAAGTGTAAGTGTAAGTGTAAGTGTAAGTGTAAGTGTAAGTGTAAGTGTAAGTGTAAGTGTAAGTGTAAGTGTAAGTGTAAGTGTAAGTGTAAGTGTAAGTGTAAGTGTAAGTGTAAGTGTAAGTGTAAGTGTAAGTGTAAGTGTAAGTGTAAGTGTAAGTGTAAGTGTAAGTGTAAGTGTAAGTGTAAGTGTAAGTGTAAGTGTAAGTGTAAGTGTAAGTGTAAGTGTAAGTGTAAGTGTAAGTGTAAGTGTAAGTGTAAGTGTAAGTGTAAGTGTAAGTGTAAGTGTAAGTGTAAGTGTAAGTGTAAGTGTAAGTGTAAGTGTAAGTGTAAGTGTAAGTGTAAGTGTAAGTGTAAGTGTAAGTGTAAGTGTAAGTGTAAGTGTAAGTGTAAGTGTAAGTGTAAGTGTAAGTGTAAGTGTAAGTGTAAGTGTAAGTGTAAGTGTAAGTGTAAGTGTAAGTGTAAGTGTAAGTGTAAGTGTAAGTGTAAGTGTAAGTGTAAGTGTAAGTGTAAGTGTAAGTGTAAGTGTAAGTGTAAGTGTAAGTGTAAGTGTAAGTGTAAGTGTAAGTGTAAGTGTAAGTGTAAGTGTAAGTGTAAGTGTAAGTGTAAGTGTAAGTGTAAGTGTAAGTGTAAGTGTAAGTGTAAGTGTAAGTGTAAGTGTAAGTGTAAGTGTAAGTGTAAGTGTAAGTGTAAGTGTAAGTGTAAGTGTAAGTGTAAGTGTAAGTGTAAGTGTAAGTGTAAGTGTAAGTGTAAGTGTAAGTGTAAGTGTAAGTGTAAGTGTAAGTGTAAGTGTAAGTGTAAGTGTAAGTGTAAGTGTAAGTGTAAGTGTAAGTGTAAGTGTAAGTGTAAGTGTAAGTGTAAGTGTAAGTGTAAGTGTAAGTGTAAGTGTAAGTGTAAGTGTAAGTGTAAGTGTAAGTGTAAGTGTAAGTGTAAGTGTAAGTGTAAGTGTAAGTGTAAGTGTAAGTGTAAGTGTAAGTGTAAGTGTAAGTGTAAGTGTAAGTGTAAGTGTAAGTGTAAGTGTAAGTGTAAGTGTAAGTGTAAGTGTAAGTGTAAGTGTAAGTGTAAGTGTAAGTGTAAGTGTAAGTGTAAGTGTAAGTGTAAGTGTAAGTGTAAGTGTAAGTGTAAGTGTAAGTGTAAGTGTAAGTGTAAGTGTAAGTGTAAGTGTAAGTGTAAGTGTAAGTGTAAGTGTAAGTGTAAGTGTAAGTGTAAGTGTAAGTGTAAGTGTAAGTGTAAGTGTAAGTGTAAGTGTAAGTGTAAGTGTAAGTGTAAGTGTAAGTGTAAGTGTAAGTGTAAGTGTAAGTGTAAGTGTAAGTGTAAGTGTAAGTGTAAGTGTAAGTGTAAGTGTAAGTGTAAGTGTAAGTGTAAGTGTAAGTGTAAGTGTAAGTGTAAGTGTAAGTGTAAGTGTAAGTGTAAGTGTAAGTGTAAGTGTAAGTGTAAGTGTAAGTGTAAGTGTAAGTGTAAGTGTAAGTGTAAGTGTAAGTGTAAGTGTAAGTGTAAGTGTAAGTGTAAGTGTAAGTGTAAGTGTAAGTGTAAGTGTAAGTGTAAGTGTAAGTGTAAGTGTAAGTGTAAGTGTAAGTGTAAGTGTAAGTGTAAGTGTAAGTGTAAGTGTAAGTGTAAGTGTAAGTGTAAGTGTAAGTGTAAGTGTAAGTGTAAGTGTAAGTGTAAGTGTAAGTGTAAGTGTAAGTGTAAGTGTAAGTGTAAGTGTAAGTGTAAGTGTAAGTGTAAGTGTAAGTGTAAGTGTAAGTGTAAGTGTAAGTGTAAGTGTAAGTGTAAGTGTAAGTGTAAGTGTAAGTGTAAGTGTAAGTGTAAGTGTAAGTGTAAGTGTAAGTGTAAGTGTAAGTGTAAGTGTAAGTGTAAGTGTAAGTGTAAGTGTAAGTGTAAGTGTAAGTGTAAGTGTAAGTGTAAGTGTAAGTGTAAGTGTAAGTGTAAGTGTAAGTGTAAGTGTAAGTGTAAGTGTAAGTGTAAGTGTAAGTGTAAGTGTAAGTGTAAGTGTAAGTGTAAGTGTAAGTGTAAGTGTAAGTGTAAGTGTAAGTGTAAGTGTAAGTGTAAGTGTAAGTGTAAGTGTAAGTGTAAGTGTAAGTGTAAGTGTAAGTGTAAGTGTAAGTGTAAGTGTAAGTGTAAGTGTAAGTGTAAGTGTAAGTGTAAGTGTAAGTGTAAGTGTAAGTGTAAGTGTAAGTGTAAGTGTAAGTGTAAGTGTAAGTGTAAGTGTAAGTGTAAGTGTAAGTGTAAGTGTAAGTGTAAGTGTAAGTGTAAGTGTAAGTGTAAGTGTAAGTGTAAGTGTAAGTGTAAGTGTAAGTGTAAGTGTAAGTGTAAGTGTAAGTGTAAGTGTAAGTGTAAGTGTAAGTGTAAGTGTAAGTGTAAGTGTAAGTGTAAGTGTAAGTGTAAGTGTAAGTGTAAGTGTAAGTGTAAGTGTAAGTGTAAGTGTAAGTGTAAGTGTAAGTGTAAGTGTAAGTGTAAGTGTAAGTGTAAGTGTAAGTGTAAGTGTAAGTGTAAGTGTAAGTGTAAGTGTAAGTGTAAGTGTAAGTGTAAGTGTAAGTGTAAGTGTAAGTGTAAGTGTAAGTGTAAGTGTAAGTGTAAGTGTAAGTGTAAGTGTAAGTGTAAGTGTAAGTGTAAGTGTAAGTGTAAGTGTAAGTGTAAGTGTAAGTGTAAGTGTAAGTGTAAGTGTAAGTGTAAGTGTAAGTGTAAGTGTAAGTGTAAGTGTAAGTGTAAGTGTAAGTGTAAGTGTAAGTGTAAGTGTAAGTGTAAGTGTAAGTGTAAGTGTAAGTGTAAGTGTAAGTGTAAGTGTAAGTGTAAGTGTAAGTGTAAGTGTAAGTGTAAGTGTAAGTGTAAGTGTAAGTGTAAGTGTAAGTGTAAGTGTAAGTGTAAGTGTAAGTGTAAGTGTAAGTGTAAGTGTAAGTGTAAGTGTAAGTGTAAGTGTAAGTGTAAGTGTAAGTGTAAGTGTAAGTGTAAGTGTAAGTGTAAGTGTAAGTGTAAGTGTAAGTGTAAGTGTAAGTGTAAGTGTAAGTGTAAGTGTAAGTGTAAGTGTAAGTGTAAGTGTAAGTGTAAGTGTAAGTGTAAGTGTAAGTGTAAGTGTAAGTGTAAGTGTAAGTGTAAGTGTAAGTGTAAGTGTAAGTGTAAGTGTAAGTGTAAGTGTAAGTGTAAGTGTAAGTGTAAGTGTAAGTGTAAGTGTAAGTGTAAGTGTAAGTGTAAGTGTAAGTGTAAGTGTAAGTGTAAGTGTAAGTGTAAGTGTAAGTGTAAGTGTAAGTGTAAGTGTAAGTGTAAGTGTAAGTGTAAGTGTAAGTGTAAGTGTAAGTGTAAGTGTAAGTGTAAGTGTAAGTGTAAGTGTAAGTGTAAGTGTAAGTGTAAGTGTAAGTGTAAGTGTAAGTGTAAGTGTAAGTGTAAGTGTAAGTGTAAGTGTAAGTGTAAGTGTAAGTGTAAGTGTAAGTGTAAGTGTAAGTGTAAGTGTAAGTGTAAGTGTAAGTGTAAGTGTAAGTGTAAGTGTAAGTGTAAGTGTAAGTGTAAGTGTAAGTGTAAGTGTAAGTGTAAGTGTAAGTGTAAGTGTAAGTGTAAGTGTAAGTGTAAGTGTAAGTGTAAGTGTAAGTGTAAGTGTAAGTGTAAGTGTAAGTGTAAGTGTAAGTGTAAGTGTAAGTGTAAGTGTAAGTGTAAGTGTAAGTGTAAGTGTAAGTGTAAGTGTAAGTGTAAGTGTAAGTGTAAGTGTAAGTGTAAGTGTAAGTGTAAGTGTAAGTGTAAGTGTAAGTGTAAGTGTAAGTGTAAGTGTAAGTGTAAGTGTAAGTGTAAGTGTAAGTGTAAGTGTAAGTGTAAGTGTAAGTGTAAGTGTAAGTGTAAGTGTAAGTGTAAGTGTAAGTGTAAGTGTAAGTGTAAGTGTAAGTGTAAGTGTAAGTGTAAGTGTAAGTGTAAGTGTAAGTGTAAGTGTAAGTGTAAGTGTAAGTGTAAGTGTAAGTGTAAGTGTAAGTGTAAGTGTAAGTGTAAGTGTAAGTGTAAGTGTAAGTGTAAGTGTAAGTGTAAGTGTAAGTGTAAGTGTAAGTGTAAGTGTAAGTGTAAGTGTAAGTGTAAGTGTAAGTGTAAGTGTAAGTGTAAGTGTAAGTGTAAGTGTAAGTGTAAGTGTAAGTGTAAGTGTAAGTGTAAGTGTAAGTGTAAGTGTAAGTGTAAGTGTAAGTGTAAGTGTAAGTGTAAGTGTAAGTGTAAGTGTAAGTGTAAGTGTAAGTGTAAGTGTAAGTGTAAGTGTAAGTGTAAGTGTAAGTGTAAGTGTAAGTGTAAGTGTAAGTGTAAGTGTAAGTGTAAGTGTAAGTGTAAGTGTAAGTGTAAGTGTAAGTGTAAGTGTAAGTGTAAGTGTAAGTGTAAGTGTAAGTGTAAGTGTAAGTGTAAGTGTAAGTGTAAGTGTAAGTGTAAGTGTAAGTGTAAGTGTAAGTGTAAGTGTAAGTGTAAGTGTAAGTGTAAGTGTAAGTGTAAGTGTAAGTGTAAGTGTAAGTGTAAGTGTAAGTGTAAGTGTAAGTGTAAGTGTAAGTGTAAGTGTAAGTGTAAGTGTAAGTGTAAGTGTAAGTGTAAGTGTAAGTGTAAGTGTAAGTGTAAGTGTAAGTGTAAGTGTAAGTGTAAGTGTAAGTGTAAGTGTAAGTGTAAGTGTAAGTGTAAGTGTAAGTGTAAGTGTAAGTGTAAGTGTAAGTGTAAGTGTAAGTGTAAGTGTAAGTGTAAGTGTAAGTGTAAGTGTAAGTGTAAGTGTAAGTGTAAGTGTAAGTGTAAGTGTAAGTGTAAGTGTAAGTGTAAGTGTAAGTGTAAGTGTAAGTGTAAGTGTAAGTGTAAGTGTAAGTGTAAGTGTAAGTGTAAGTGTAAGTGTAAGTGTAAGTGTAAGTGTAAGTGTAAGTGTAAGTGTAAGTGTAAGTGTAAGTGTAAGTGTAAGTGTAAGTGTAAGTGTAAGTGTAAGTGTAAGTGTAAGTGTAAGTGTAAGTGTAAGTGTAAGTGTAAGT
Organism: Amblyomma americanum; assembly: GCF_052857255.1. NCBI lineage: Eukaryota > Metazoa > Arthropoda > Arachnida > Ixodida > Ixodidae > Amblyomma > Amblyomma americanum. Next base: position 172,352,351 of record NC_135501.1, read on the forward strand.
GTAAGTGTAAGTGTAAGTGTAAGTGTAAGTGTAAGTGTAAGTGTAAGTGTAAGTGTAAGTGTAAGTGTAAGTGTAAGTGTAAGTGTAAGTGTAAGTGTAAGTGTAAGTGTAAGTGTAAGTGTAAGTGTAAGTGTAAGTGTAAGTGTAAGTGTAAGTGTAAGTGTAAGTGTAAGTGTAAGTGTAAGTGTAAGTGTAAGTGTAAGTGTAAGTGTAAGTGTAAGTGTAAGTGTAAGTGTAAGTGTAAGTGTAAGTGTAAGTGTAAGTGTAAGTGTAAGTGTAAGTGTAAGTGTAAGTGTAAGTGTAAGTGTAAGTGTAAGTGTAAGTGTAAGTGTAAGTGTAAGTGTAAGTGTAAGTGTAAGTGTAAGTGTAAGTGTAAGTGTAAGTGTAAGTGTAAGTGTAAGTGTAAGTGTAAGTGTAAGTGTAAGTGTAAGTGTAAGTGTAAGTGTAAGTGTAAGTGTAAGTGTAAGTGTAAGTGTAAGTGTAAGTGTAAGTGTAAGTGTAAGTGTAAGTGTAAGTGTAAGTGTAAGTGTAAGTGTAAGTGTAAGTGTAAGTGTAAGTGTAAGTGTAAGTGTAAGTGTAAGTGTAAGTGTAAGTGTAAGTGTAAGTGTAAGTGTAAGTGTAAGTGTAAGTGTAAGTGTAAGTGTAAGTGTAAGTGTAAGTGTAAGTGTAAGTGTAAGTGTAAGTGTAAGTGTAAGTGTAAGTGTAAGTGTAAGTGTAAGTGTAAGTGTAAGTGTAAGTGTAAGTGTAAGTGTAAGTGTAAGTGTAAGTGTAAGTGTAAGTGTAAGTGTAAGTGTAAGTGTAAGTGTAAGTGTAAGTGTAAGTGTAAGTGTAAGTGTAAGTGTAAGTGTAAGTGTAAGTGTAAGTGTAAGTGTAAGTGTAAGTGTAAGTGTAAGTGTAAGTGTAAGTGTAAGTGTAAGTGTAAGTGTAAGTGTAAGTGTAAGTGTAAGTGTAAGTGTAAGTGTAAGTGTAAGTGTAAGTGTAAGTGTAAGTGTAAGTGTAAGTGTAAGTGTAAGTGTAAGTGTAAGTGTAAGTGTAAGTGTAAGTGTAAGTGTAAGTGTAAGTGTAAGTGTAAGTGTAAGTGTAAGTGTAAGTGTAAGTGTAAGTGTAAGTGTAAGTGTAAGTGTAAGTGTAAGTGTAAGTGTAAGTGTAAGTGTAAGTGTAAGTGTAAGTGTAAGTGTAAGTGTAAGTGTAAGTGTAAGTGTAAGTGTAAGTGTAAGTGTAAGTGTAAGTGTAAGTGTAAGTGTAAGTGTAAGTGTAAGTGTAAGTGTAAGTGTAAGTGTAAGTGTAAGTGTAAGTGTAAGTGTAAGTGTAAGTGTAAGTGTAAGTGTAAGTGTAAGTGTAAGTGTAAGTGTAAGTGTAAGTGTAAGTGTAAGTGTAAGTGTAAGTGTAAGTGTAAGTGTAAGTGTAAGTGTAAGTGTAAGTGTAAGTGTAAGTGTAAGTGTAAGTGTAAGTGTAAGTGTAAGTGTAAGTGTAAGTGTAAGTGTAAGTGTAAGTGTAAGTGTAAGTGTAAGTGTAAGTGTAAGTGTAAGTGTAAGTGTAAGTGTAAGTGTAAGTGTAAGTGTAAGTGTAAGTGTAAGTGTAAGTGTAAGTGTAAGTGTAAGTGTAAGTGTAAGTGTAAGTGTAAGTGTAAGTGTAAGTGTAAGTGTAAGTGTAAGTGTAAGTGTAAGTGTAAGTGTAAGTGTAAGTGTAAGTGTAAGTGTAAGTGTAAGTGTAAGTGTAAGTGTAAGTGTAAGTGTAAGTGTAAGTGTAAGTGTAAGTGTAAGTGTAAGTGTAAGTGTAAGTGTAAGTGTAAGTGTAAGTGTAAGTGTAAGTGTAAGTGTAAGTGTAAGTGTAAGTGTAAGTGTAAGTGTAAGTGTAAGTGTAAGTGTAAGTGTAAGTGTAAGTGTAAGTGTAAGTGTAAGTGTAAGTGTAAGTGTAAGTGTAAGTGTAAGTGTAAGTGTAAGTGTAAGTGTAAGTGTAAGTGTAAGTGTAAGTGTAAGTGTAAGTGTAAGTGTAAGTGTAAGTGTAAGTGTAAGTGTAAGTGTAAGTGTAAGTGTAAGTGTAAGTGTAAGTGTAAGTGTAAGTGTAAGTGTAAGTGTAAGTGTAAGTGTAAGTGTAAGTGTAAGTGTAAGTGTAAGTGTAAGTGTAAGTGTAAGTGTAAGTGTAAGTGTAAGTGTAAGTGTAAGTGTAAGTGTAAGTGTAAGTGTAAGTGTAAGTGTAAGTGTAAGTGTAAGTGTAAGTGTAAGTGTAAGTGTAAGTGTAAGTGTAAGTGTAAGTGTAAGTGTAAGTGTAAGTGTAAGTGTAAGTGTAAGTGTAAGTGTAAGTGTAAGTGTAAGTGTAAGTGTAAGTGTAAGTGTAAGTGTAAGTGTAAGTGTAAGTGTAAGTGTAAGTGTAAGTGTAAGTGTAAGTGTAAGTGTAAGTGTAAGTGTAAGTGTAAGTGTAAGTGTAAGTGTAAGTGTAAGTGTAAGTGTAAGTGTAAGTGTAAGTGTAAGTGTAAGTGTAAGTGTAAGTGTAAGTGTAAGTGTAAGTGTAAGTGTAAGTGTAAGTGTAAGTGTAAGTGTAAGTGTAAGTGTAAGTGTAAGTGTAAGTGTAAGTGTAAGTGTAAGTGTAAGTGTAAGTGTAAGTGTAAGTGTAAGTGTAAGTGTAAGTGTAAGTGTAAGTGTAAGTGTAAGTGTAAGTGTAAGTGTAAGTGTAAGTGTAAGTGTAAGTGTAAGTGTAAGTGTAAGTGTAAGTGTAAGTGTAAGTGTAAGTGTAAGTGTAAGTGTAAGTGTAAGTGTAAGTGTAAGTGTAAGTGTAAGTGTAAGTGTAAGTGTAAGTGTAAGTGAGCTAGGTATACGATCTCGAAGCCGGGAAAGCATACCATTAGCTCTCGCTATCTTGACACGGGTGTGGTCTATGTGGTCGCTCCAGCCTAGGCTGTGATGGAATTTAACTCCTAGAAAGGAATGGGAGCTGACACGCTCAAGGTAGCAAGAGCCGTAACGAAGCTTAAAATCGTAATCAATTGGCTTGTTTTTTGCACAAAAAAGCATAAATTTAGTTTTTTTCACGTTGAGTTCAAGACTATTTAAGTTTAGCCATACACTAAGATTTAATAGCCACGTGTTAGCAGTGTTTTCAAGTTCTTTAAGATTTGTTCCAGAGAAGAATACATTCGTATCGTCTGCATATAATACTATATCATCAGTTTGAGGAATGTCTTATCCTTGTGTTTTATGCGCTTGAAAAGGTCATTCGTAATGCATTCTTTTCTTGCTTTCTTGTGCCGAACAATTGTTGTGAGTGGGAAAGCAGCATCGTAACAAATTTGTAATTCGGACATAAAAATATCGTAGGATACAGATGGATCGGGTTCCTTATATATGTTCGCCCAGTTCAAGTTTTCAACAAGTGAATGAAAGGTCTTTTTACCGCCGTCATTGATGATACGGATAGTATTATTTGTGCACTGTGTACGCGTGGCGATCGGTAATGCTACAAAAATTGGTAGATGATCGCTCAATCCTGAACAAAGTACACCGGAGCAACTAGCAGACTTAGAAAAATCTGTGAAACATAAGTCGATCAGCGTACTTGTATTCGATGTGACTCTCGTAGGCTGTTCAATGACATTCTCACAACCATTCTGAAGCATAATTTCAAGACGTTGAACTTCAGCAGGGTTATTAGAGTTAATATCGATATTAAAGTCCCCTATGATCACTATATGCCTCTTCCGGGAATTGACAAAATCCATGAGTGATTCAATGTAGTTTAAAAAGATTGACAGCGTGCCCTGGGGTGGTCGGTAAATGCATACGATGGCAATGTTTTTGCACATGATGGCAACAGTTTCAAAGTCGTCACACATGCAAGTAAAGTCGTCTACGGTATCATAGTGAAAAGAGTCGCGGATAAATAGGGACACCCCTCCACCACGTTTTTGCTCACGATAAACTGAAACGTGACTGTACACGGAAAAATTCGTAACATCAGTGACACTTGAGAACCATGTTTCTGAAAAAGCCAAGAAATCAAAGGAACACTGTAGTTTTGAGAGGTATGTACCGACGTCATCTTGTTTGTTCCTCAGACTCTGTGTATTTAAATGAAAAAAAGAAAGCCCCTTTTCAAGAAAACACTTGTTACTTTTCACCAGATCATTGAACGAAGTTGTCGTGTGGTACGCCATCTTGATTTTTTGAAATCAAAATACCTGTCGTCACTGATCTAAACAATTTTGCTCAGGTCATTTTCGGTTGCAATCCTGATAGCACTTGCTTTTGCTTGTTTTCTTACAAACACTTTACCCTCAGAAGTCCACACGAATTTGTAGTCATTTTCCTTTGCCCTTATCTTCGCCAGCCATAGCAATCGCCTGTTCATTGCTGTCAAGTATTCATAGAAGCGGATGTTGGTCAACTTTTCTTGGGCGCACTTGCGTGCTTCGAACTATTTGCGCCTGAGGGCTCGGTTGGAAAACCTTACAATCACAACAGGCCTTCTGTCCTTGCTGGGGGGCAAACGATGCACATGTTCAACGTTGCTATCGGATAAATCAGGGAGCTCCAATTTTCGGGCAATCTTGTTAATTTCAGCCATGAAGTCTTCATTTTCTCTCAGCTCATTGTAATTGAAATTGAAATTTAAATTGTAATCGTAATTATAATTGTAATTGAAATTGTAATTGTAATTGAAATTTAAATTTAAATCGAAATTTAAATTTAAATTTAAATTTAAATTGAAATTGGAAGTTAAATTGAAATTGAAAGTTAAATTGAAATTGCAAGTTATATTGAAATTGAAAGTTAAATTGAAATTGAAATTGAAATTGAAATTGAAAGTTAAATTGAAATTGAAAGTTAAATTGAAATTGAAAGTTAAATTGAAATTGAAAGTTAAATTGAAAGGTAAATTGAAATTTTTTTTGTTTATTTCTCCTTTGGGCAACATACAGGTATTGCCCACGAGGCAAGACAAAAGGAGGTGCTAAACCTCCTGACTGGGTCTTGTCCTCGCTTGGGTACAGCAGCAGGAGCGGTATTGCATTACACAACAAAAAAAGGTTGTCCTTGCCATCACTTACACAACAGACGCATCATAAACATTTCTTGTAAATATATACAGATAATAAAATAATAATACACACTAAATCATACAAAAATAATACAGAAATGCAATACATTAGGGTTGTTCGAACCGACATATTATTACATCAAACGGAACCAGAAGTAAGCATTTGGTCGTCTAGGACACAATGTTAAACAAAAAGAAAGACGAACAGATGCGTTTAAAACCCCTGGGCGTGGAACTATTTTTAGCTGCATCTATTACAAACGGATGAGAATTACACATCAACAGGATTTGGTGCTCAATTGATTGTGTTCCGTAGTTAGTACGAGGCCTATTTACCACAACAGAAGTCTGACGCAAGCTGTAACCAGTAGATCTATTTTGGTACGTGTTAGAAAAATTAATGTAATTTGATTTTATTTCGTTATAAATAAACACACATATTTTGAGTTCATACATGGTTTTCACAGGGATCATTCGAGACTGTGTATTTGCCGAGCAACAATTTGTGTTGTTTCCTGCAGGTAAAAGAAACCGAGCTGCACGCGACTGCAGGGCTGATATTTTTTCTAAGTGAGTTTTGTTACAAGTACCCCAGATAAGAAGACAATACCTGATGCGAGAATGGATAAGAGAGAAATAAAACTCTTTTCAGCGAGCAAGGTATACGATCTCGAAGCCGGGAAAGCATACCAATAGTTCTCGCTATCTTGACACGGGTGTGGTCTATGTGGTCGCTCCAGCCTAGGCTGTGATGGAATTTAACACCTAGAAAGGAATGGGAGCTGACACGCTCAAGGTAGCAAGAGCCGTAACGAAGTTTAAATCCTTATCAATTTGCTTGTTTTTTGCACAAAAAAGCATAAATTTAGTTTTTTTCTCGTTGAGTTCAAGACTATTTAAGTTTAGCCATACAGTAATATTTAATAGCCACGTGTTAGCAGTGTTTTCAAGTTCTTTAAGATTTGTTCCAGAGAATAATACATTCGTATCGTCTGCATATAATACTATATCATCAATTTGAGGAATGTCTTATCCTTGTGTAAAAATATCGTAGGATACAGATGGATCGGGTTCCTTATATATGTTCGCCCAGTTCAAGTTTTCAACAAGTGAAGAAAGGTCTTTTTACCGCCGTCATTGATGATACGGATAGTATTATTTGTGCACTGTGTACGCATGGCGATCGGTAATGCTAGATGATCGCTCAATCCTGAACAAAGTACACCGGAGCAACTAGCAGACTTAGAAAAATCTGTGAAACATAAGTCGATCAGCGTACTTGTATTCGATGTGACTCTCGTAGGCTGTTCAATGACGTTCTCACAACCATTTTGAAGCATAATTTCAAGAAGTTGAACTTCAGCAGGGTTATTAGAGTTAAGATTGATATTAAAGTCCCCTATGATCACTACATGCCTCTTCCGGGAATTGACAAAATCCATGAGTGATTCAATGTAGTTTAAAAAGATTGACAGCGTGCCCTGGGGTGGTCGGTAAATGCATACGATGGCAATGTTTTTGCACATGATGGCAACAGTTTCAAAGTCGTCACACATGCAAGTAAAGTCGTCTATGGTATCATAGTGAAAACAGTCGCGGATAAATAGGGACACCCCTCCACCACGTTTTTGCTCAGGATAAACTGAAACGTGACTGTACCCGGAAAAATTCGTAACATCAGTGACACTTGAGAACCATGTTTCTGAAAAAGCCAAGAAATCAAAGGAACACTGTAGTTGTGAGAGGTATGTACCGACGGCATCTTGTTTGTTCCTCAGACTCTGTGTATTTAAATGAAAAAAAGAAAGCCCTTTTTCAAGAAAACACTTGTTACTTTTCACCAGATCATTGAACGAAGTTGTCGTGTGGTACGCCATCTTGATTTTTTGAAATCAAAATACCTGTCGTCACTGATCTAAACAATTTTGATCAGGTCATTTTCGGTTGCAATCCTGATAGCACTTGCTTTTGCTTGTTTTCTTACAAACACTTTACCCTCAGAAGTCCACACGAATTTGTAGTCATTTTCCTTTGCCCTTATCTTCGCCAGCCATAGCAATCGCCTGTTCATTGCTGTCAAGTATTCATTGAAGCTGATGTTGGTCAACTTTTCTTGGGCGCACTTGCGTGCTTCAAACTATTTGCGCCTGAGGGCTCGGTTGGAAAACCTTACAATCACCACAGGCCTTCTGTCCTTTCTGGGGGGCAAACGATGCACATGTTCAACGTTGCTATCGGATAAATCAGGGAGCTCCAATTTTCGGGCAATCTTGTTAATTTCAGCCATGAAGTCTTCATTTTCTCTCAGCTCATTTTAATTGAAATTGAAATAGAAATTGTAATAATAATTATAATTGTAATTGAAATTGTAATTGTAATTTTAATTGAAATTTAAATTTAAATTGAAGGTAAATTGAAATTGAAATTGAAAGTTAAATTGAAATTGAAATTGAAAGTTAAATTGAAATTGAAAGTTAAATTGAAATTGAAATTGAAAGTAAATTGAAAGTTAAATTGAAAGATAAATTGAAAGTTAAATTGAAGTTAAATTGAAAGTTAAATTGAAGTTAAATTGAAAGTTAAATTGAAAGTTAAATTGAAAGTTAAATTGAAAGTTAAATTGAAAGTTAAATTGAAATTTAAATTAAAAGTTAAATTGAAATTTAAATTTAAATTTAAATTTATATTGAAATTGAAATTGAAAGTTAAATTGAAATTTTTTGTTTATTTCTATTTTGGGCAACATACAGGTATTGCCCACGAGGAGGTGCTAAACCTCCTGACTGGGTCTTTTCCTCGCTTGGGTACAGCAGCAGGAGCGGTATTGCATTACACAACAAAAAAGGTTGTCCTTGCCATCACTTACACAACACACGCATCATAAACAGTTCTTGTAAATATATACAGATAATAAAATAATAATACACACTAAATCATACAAAAATAATACAGAAATGCAATACATTATGGTTGTTCGAACCGACATAATATTACATCAAACGGAACCAGAAGTAAGCATTTGGTCGTCTAGGACACAACGTTAAACAAAAAGAAAGACGAACAGATGCGTTTAAAACCCCTGGGCGTGGAACTATTTTTAGCTGCATCTATTACAAACGGATGAGAATTACACATCAACAGGATTTGGTGCTCAATTGATTGTGTTCCGTAGTTAGTACGAGGCCTATTTACCACAACAGAAGTCTGACGCAAGCTGTAACCAGTAGATCTATTTTGGTACGTGTTAAAAAAATTAATGTAATTTGATTTTATTTCGTTATAAATAAACACACATATTTTGAGTTCATACATGGTTTTCACAGGGATCATTCGAGACTGTGTATTTGCCGAGCAACTATTTGTGTTGTTTCCTGCAGGTAAAAGAAACCGAGCTGCACGCGACAGCAGGGCTGATATTTTTTCTAAGTCAGTTTTGTTACAAGTACCCCAGATAAGAAGACAATAACTGATGCGAGAATGGATAAGTGAGAAATAAAACTGTCTTTTAAGCGAGCTAGGTATACGATCTCGAAGCCGGGAAAGCATACCATTAGCTCTCGCTATCTTGACACGGGTGTGGTCTATGTGGTCGCTCCAGCCTAGGCTGTGATGGAATTTAACTCCTAGAAAGGAATAGGAGCTGACACGCTCAAGGTAGCAAGAGCCGTAACGAAGCTTAAAATCGTAATCAATTGGCTTGTTTTTTGCACAAAAAAGCATAAATTTAGTTTTTTTCTCGTTGAGTTCAAGACTATTTAAGTTTAGCCATACACTAAGATTTAATAGCCACGTGTTAGCAGTGTTTTCAAGTTCTTTAAGATTTGTTCCAGAGAAGAATACATTCGTATCGTCTGCATATAATACTATATCATCAGTTTGAGGAATGTCTTATCCTTGTGTTTTATGCGCTTGAAAAGGTCATTCGTAATGCATTCTTTTCTTGCTTTCTTGTGCCGAACAATTGTTGTGAGTGGGAAAGCAGCATCGTAACAAATTTGTAATTCGGACATAAAAATATCGTAGGATACAGATGGATCGGGTTCCTTATATATGTTCGCCCAGTTCAAGTTTTCAACAAGTGAATGAAAGGTCTTTTTACCGCCGTCATTGATGATACGGATAGTATTATTTGTGCACTGTGTACGCGTGGCGATCGGTAATGCTACAAAAATTGGTAGATGATCGCTCAATCCTGAACAAAGTACACCGGAGCAACTAGCAGACTTAGAAAAATCTGTGAAACATAAGTCGATCAGCGTACTTGTATTCGATGTGACTCTCGTAGGCTGTTCAATGACATTCTCACAACCATTTTGAAGCATAATTTCAAGACGTTGAACTTCAGCAGGGTTATTAGAGTTAATATCGATATTAAAGTCCCCTATGATCACTATATGCCTCTTCCGGGAATTGACAAAATCCATGAGTGATTCAATGTAGTTTAAAAAGATTGACAGCGTGCCCTGGGGTGGTCGGTAAATGCATACGATGGCAATGTTTTTGCACATGATGGCAACAGTTTCAAAGTCGTCACACATGCAAGTAAAGTCGTCTACGGTATCATAGTGAAAAGAGTCGCGGATAAATAGGGACACCCCTCCACCACGTTTTTGCTCACGATAAACAGAAACGTGACTGTACACGGAAAAATTCGTAACATCAGTGACACTTGAGAACCATGTTTCTGAAAAAGCCAAGAAATCAAAGGAACACTGTAGTTGTGAGAGGTATGTACCGACGTCATCTTGTTTGTTCCTCAGACTCTGTGTATTTAAATGAAAAAAAGAAAGCCCCTTTTCAAGAAAACACTTGTTACTTTTCACCAGATCATTGAACGAAGTTGTCGTGTGGTACGCCATCTTGATTTTTTGAAATCAAAATACCTGTCGTCACTGATCTAAACAATTTTGCTCAGGTCATTTTCGGTTGCAATCCTGATAGCACTTGCTTTTGCTTGTTTTCTTACAAACACTTTACCCTCAGAAGTCCACACGAATTTGTAGTCATTTTCCTTTGCCCTTATCTTCGCCAGCCATAGCAATCGCCTGTTCATTGCTGTCAAGTATTCATAGAAGCGGATGTTGGTCAACTTTTCTTGGGCGCACTTGCGTGCTTCGAACTATTTGCGCCTGAGGGCTCGGTTGGAAAACCTTACAATCACAACAGGCCTTCTGTCCTTGCTGGGGGGCAAACAATGCACATGTTCAACGTTGCTATCGGATAAATCAGGGAGCTCCAATTTTCGGGCAATCTTGTTAATTTTAGCCATGAAGTCTTCATTTTCTCTCAGCTCATTGTAATTGAAATTGAAATTTAAATTGTAATCGTAATTATAATTGTAATTGAAATTGTAATTGTAATTGAAATTTAAATTTAAATCGAAATTTAAATTTAAATTTAAATTTAAATTGAAATTGGAAGTTAAATTGAAATTGAAAGTTAAATTGAAATTGCAAGTTATATTGAAATTGAAAGTTTAATTGAAATTGAAATTGAAATTGAAATTGAAAGTTAAATTGAAATTGAAAGTTAAATTGAAATTGAAAGTTAAATTGAAATTGAAAGGTAAATTGAAAGGTAAATTGAAATTTTTTTTGTTTATTTCTCCTTTGGGCAACATACAGGTATTGCCCACGAGGCAAGACAAAAGGAGGTGCTAAACCTCCTGACTGGGTCTTGTCCTCGCTTGGGTACAGCAGCAGGAGCGGTATTGCATTACACAACAAAAAAAGGTTGTCCTTGCCATCACTTACACAACAGACGCATCATAAACATTTCTTGTAAATATATACAGATAATAAAATAATAATACACACTAAATCATACAAAAATAATACAGAAATGCAATACATTAGGGTTGTTCGAACCGACATATTATTACATCAAACGGAACCAGAAGTAAGCATTTGGTCGTCTAGGACACAATGTTAAACAAAAAGAAAGACGAACAGATGCGTTTAAAACCCCTGGGCGTGGAACTATTTTTAGCTGCATCTATTACAAACGGATGAGAATTACACATCAACAGGATTTGGTGCTCAATTGATTGTGTTCCGTAGTTAGTACGAGGCCTATTTACCACAACAGAAGTCTGACGCAAGCTGTAACCAGTAGATCTATTTTGGTACGTGTTAGAAAAATTAATGTAATTTGATTTTATTTCGTTATAAATAAACACACATATTTTGAGTTCATACATGGTTTTCACAGGGATCATTCGAGACTGTGTATTTGCCGAGCAACAATTTGTGTTGTTTCCTGCAGGTAAAAGAAACCGAGCTGCACGCGACTGCAGGGCTGATATTTTTTCTAAGTGAGTTTTGTTACAAGTACCCCAGATAAGAAGACAATACCTGATGCGAGAATGGATAAGAGAGAAATAAAACTCTTTTCAGCGAGCAAGGTATACGATCTCGAAGCCGGGAAAGCATACCAATAGTTCTCGCTATCTTGACACGGGTGTGGTCTATGTGGTCGCTCCAGCCTAGGCTGTGATGGAATTTAACACCTAGAAAGGAATGGGAGCTGACACGCTCAAGGTAGCAAGAGCCGTAACGAAGTTTAAATCCTTATCAATTTGCTTGTTTTTTGCACAAAAAAGCATAAATTTAGTTTTTTTCTCGTTGAGTTCAAGACTATTTAAGTTTAGCCATACAGTAATATTTAATAGCCACGTGTTAGCAGTGTTTTCAAGTTCTTTAAGATTTGTTCCAGAGAATAATACATTCGTATCGTCTGCATATAATACTATATCATCAATTTGAGGAATGTCTTATCCTTGTGTAAAAATATCGTAGGATACAGATGGATCGGGTTCCTTATATATGTTCGCCCAGTTCAAGTTTTCAACAAGTGAATGAAAGGTCTTTTTACCGCCGTCATTGATGATACGGATAGTATTATTTGTGCACTGTGTACGCATGGCGATCGGTAATGCTAGATGATCGCTCAATCCTGAACAAAGTACACCGGAGCAACTAGCAGACTTAGAAAAATCTGTGAAACATAAGTCGATCAGCGTACTTGTATTCGATGTGACTCTCGTAGGCTGTTCAATGACGTTCTCACAACCATTTTGAAGCATAATTTCAAGAAGTTGAACTTCAGCAGGGTTATTAGAGTTAAGATTGATATTAAAGTCCCCTATGATCACTACATGCCTCTTCCGGGAATTGACAAAATCCATGAGTGATTCAATGTAGTTTAAAAAGATTGACAGCGTGCCCTGGGGTGGTCGGTAAATGCATACGATGGCAATGTTTTTGCACATGATGGCAACAGTTTCAAAGTCGTCACACATGCAAGTAAAGTCGTCTATGGTATCATAGTGAAAACAGTCGCGGATAAATAGGGACACCCCTCCACCACGTTTTTGCTCAGGATAAACTGAAACGTGACTGTACCCGGAAAAATTCGTAACATCAGTGACACTTGAGAACCATGTTTCTGAAAAAGCCAAGAAATCAAAGGAACACTGTAGTTGTGAGAGGTATGTACCGACGGCATCTTGTTTGTTCCTCAGACTCTGTGTATTTAAATGAAAAAAAGAAAGCCCTTTTTCAAGAAAACACTTGTTACTTTTCACCAGATCATTGAACGAAGTTGTCGTGTGGTACGCCATCTTGATTTTTTGAAATCAAAATACCTGTCGTCACTGATCTAAACAATTTTGATCAGGTCATTTTCGGTTGCAATCCTGATAGCACTTGCTTTTGCTTGTTTTCTTACAAACACTTTACCCTCAGAAGTCCACACGAATTTGTAGTCATTTTCCTTTGCCCTTATCTTCGCCAGCCATAGCAATCGCCTGTTCATTGCTGTCAAGTATTCATTGAAGCTGATGTTGGTCAACTTTTCTTGGGCGCACTTGCGTGCTTCAAACTATTTGCGCCTGAGGGCTCGGTTGGAAAACCTTACAATCACCACAGGCCTTCTGTCCTTTCTGGGGGGCAAACGATGCACATGTTCAACGTTGCTATCGGATAAATCAGGGAGCTCCAATTTTCGGGCAATCTTGTTAATTTCAGCCATGAAGTCTTCATTTTCTCTCAGCTCATTTTAATTGAAATTGAAATAGAAATTGTAATAATAATTATAATTGTAATTGAAATTGTAATTGTAATTTTAATTGAAATTTAAATTTAAATTGAAGGTAAATTGAAATTGAAATTGAAAGTTAAATTGAAATTGAAATTGAAAGTTAAATTGAAATTGAAAGTTAAATTGAAATTGAAATTGAAAGTAAATTGAAAGTTAAATTGAAAGATAAATTGAAAGTTAAATTGAAGTTAAATTGAAAGTTAAATTGAAGTTAAATTGAAAGTTAAATTGAAAGTTAAATTGAAAGTTAAATTGAAATTTAAATTGAAAGTTAAATTGAAAGTTAAATTGAAATTTAAATTAAAAGTTAAATTGAAATTTAAATTTAAATTTAAATTTATATTGAAATTGAAATTGAAAGTTAAATTGAAATTTTTTGTTTATTTCTATTTTGGGCAACATACAGGTATTGCCCACGAGGAGGTGCTAAACCTCCTGACTGGGTCTTTTCCTCGCTTGGGTTCAGCAGCAGGAGCGGTATTGCATTACACAACAAAAAAGGTTGTCCTTGCCATCACTTACACAACACACGCATCATAAACAGTTCTTGTAAATATATACAGATAATAAAATAATAATACACACTAAATCATACAAAAATAATACAGAAATGCAATACATTATGGTTGTTCGAACCGACATAATATTACATCAAACGGAACCAGAAGTAAGCATTTGGTCGTCTAGGACACAACGTTAAACAAAAAGAAAGACGAACAGATGCGTTTAAAACCCCTGGGCGTGGAACTATTTTTAGCTGCATCTATTACAAACGGATGAGAATTACACATCAACAGGATTTGGTGCTCAATTGATTGTGTTCCGTAGTTAGTACGAGGCCTATTTACCACAACAGAAGTCTGACGCAAGCTGTAACCAGTAGATCTATTTTGGTACGTGTTAAAAAAATTAATGTAATTTGATTTTATTTCGTTATAAATAAACACACATATTTTGAGTTCATACATGGTTTTCACAGGGATCATTCGAGACTGTGTATTTGCCGAGCAACTATTTGTGTTGTTTCCTGCAGGTAAAAGAAACCGAGCTGCACGCGACAGCAGGGCTGATATTTTTTCTAAGTCAGTTTTGTTACAAGTACCCCAGATAAGAAGACAATAACTGATGCGAGAATGGATAAGTGAGAAATAAAACTGTCTTTTAAGCGAGCTAGGTATACGATCTCGAAGCCGGGAAAGCATACCATTAGCTCTCGCTATCTTGACACGGGTGTGGTCTATGTGGTCGCTCCAGCCTAGGCTGTGATGGAATTTAACTCCTAGAAAGGAATAGGAGCTGACACGCTCAAGGTAGCAAGAGCCGTAACGAAGCTTAAAATCGTAATCAATTGGCTTGTTTTTTGCACAAAAAAGCATAAATTTAGTTTTTTTCTCGTTGAGTTCAAGACTATTTAAGTTTAGCCATACACTAAGATTTAATAGCCACGTGTTAGCAGTGTTTTCAAGTTCTTTAAGATTTGTTCCAGAGAAGAATACATTCGTATCGTCTGCATATAATACTATATCATCAGTTTGAGGAATGTCTTATCCTTGTGTTTTATGCGCTTGAAAAGGTCATTCGTAATGCATTCTTTTCTTGCTTTCTTGTGCCGAACAATTGTTGTGAGTGGGAAAGCAGCATCGTAACAAATTTGTAATTCGGACATAAAAATATCGTAGGATACAGATGGATCGGGTTCCTTATATATGTTCGCCCAGTTCAAGTTTTCAACAAGTGAATGAAAAGTCTTTTTACCGCCGTCATTGATGATACGGATAGTATTATTTGTGCACTGTGTACGCGTGGCGATCGGTAATGCTACAAAAATTGGTAGATGATCGCTCAATCCTGAACAAAGTACACCGGAGCAACTAGCAGACTTAGAAAAATCTGTGAAACATAAGTCGATCAGCGTACTTGTATTCGATGTGACTCTCGTAGGCTGTTCAATGACGTTCTCACAACCATTTTGAAGCATAATTTCAAGAAGTTGAACTTCAGCAGGGTTATTAGAGTTAAGATCGATATTAAAATCCCCTATGATCACTATATGCCTCTTCCGGGAATTGACAAAATTCATGAGTGATTCAATGTAGTTTAAAAAGATTGACAGCGTGCCCTGGGGTGGTCGGTAAATGCATACGATGGCAATGTTTTTGCACATGATGGCAACAGTTTCAAAGTCGTCACACATGCAAGTAAAGTCGCCTATGGTATCATAGTGAAAACAGTCGCGGATAAATAGGGACACCCCTCCACCACGTTTTTGCTCACGATAAACTGAAACGTGACTGTACCCGGAAAAATTCGTACCATCAGTGACACTTGAGAACCATGTTTCTGAAAAAGCCAAGAAATCAAAGGAACACTGTAGTTGTGAGAGGTATGTACTGACGTCATCTTGTTTGTTCCTCAGACTCTGTGTATTTAAATGAAAAAAAGAAAGCCCCTTTTCAAGAAAACACTTGTTACTTTTCACCAGATCATCGAACGAAGTTGTCGTGTGGTACGCCATCTTGATTTTTTGAAATCAAAATACCTGTCGTCACTGATCGAAACAATTTTGCTCAGGTCATTTTCGGTTGCAATCCTGATAGCACTTGCTTTTGCTTGTTTTCTTACAAACACTTTACCCTCAGAAGTCCACACGAATTTGTAGTCATTTTCCTTTGCCCTTATCTTCGCCAGCCATAGCAATCGCCTGTTCATTGCTGTCAAGTTTTCATAGAAGCTGATGTTGGTCAACTTTTCTTGGGCGCACTTGCGTGCTTCAAACTATTTGCGCCTGAGGGCTCGGTTGGAAAACCTTACAATCACCACAGGCCTTCTGTCCTTTCTGGGGGGCAAACGATGCACATGTTCAACGTTGCTATCGGATAAATCAGGGAGCTCCAATTTTCGGGCAATCTTGTTAATTTCAGCTATGAAGTCTTCATTTTCTCTCAGCTCATTGTAATTGTAATGGAAATTGAAATTGAAATTGAAATTGAAATTGAAAGTTAAATTGAAATTGAAAGTTAAATTGAAAGTAAATTGAAATTGAAATTGAAAGTTAAATTGAAATTGAAAGTTAAATTGAAATTGAAAGTTAACTTGAAATTGAAATTGAAATTGAAATTGAAAGTTAAATTGAAATTGAAATTGAAAGTTAAATTGAAATTGAAATTGAAAGTTAAAGTTAAAGTTAAAGTTAAATTGAAGGTAAATTGAAAGTTAAATTGAAAGTTAAATTGAAGGTAAATTGAAAGTTAAATTGAAAGTTAAATTGAAAGTTAAATTGAGAGTTAAATTGAAGTTAAATTGAAGTTAAATTGAAGTTAAATTGAAGTTAAATTGAAAGTTAAATTTAAATTTAAATTTAAATTTAAATTGAAAGTTAAATTTAAATTTAAATTTAAATTTAAATTTAAATTTAAATTTAAATTTAAATTGAAATTGAAATTGAAATTTTTTTGTTTATTTCTATTTTGGGCAACATACAGGTATTGCCCACAAGGAGGTGCTAAACCTCCTGACTGGGTCTTGTCCTCGCTTGGGTACAGCAGCAGGAGCGGTATTGCATTACACAACAAAAAAAGGTTGTCCTTGCCATCACTTACACAACACACGCATCATAAACAGTTCTTGTAAATATATACAGATAATAAAATAATAATACACACTAAATCATACAAAAATAATACAGAAATGCAATACATTAGGGTTGTTCGAACCGACATAATATTACATCAAACGGAACCAGAAGTAAGCATTTGGTCGTCTAGGACACAACGTTAAACAAAAAGAAAGACGAACAGATGCGTTTAAAACCCCTTGGCGTAGAACTATTTTTAGCTGCATCTATTACAAACGGATGAGAATTACACATCAACAGGATTTGGTGCTCAATTGATTGTGTTCTGTAGTTAGTACGAGGCCTATTTACCACAACAGAAGTCTGACGCAAGCTGTAACCAGTAGATCTATTTTGGTACGTGTTAAAAAAATTAATGTAATTTGATTTTATTTCGTTATAAATAAACACACATATTTTGAGTTCATACATGGTTTTCACAGGGATCATTCGAGACTGTGTATTTGCCGAGCAACTATTTGTGTTGTTTCCTGCAGGTAAAAGAAACCGAGCTGCACGCGACAGCAGGGCTGATATTTTTTCTAAGTCAGTTTTGTTACAAGTACCCCAGATAAGAAGACAATAACTGATGCGAGAATGGATAAGTGAGAAATAAAACTGTCTTTTCAGCGAGCAAGGTAAACGATCTCGAAGCCGGGAAAGCATACCAATAGCTCTCGCTATCTTGACACGGGTGTGGTCTATGTGGTCGCTCCAGCCTAGGCTGTGATGGAATTTAACTCCTAGAAAGGAATGGGAGCTGACACGCTCAAGGTAGCAAGAGCCGTAACGAAGCTTAAAATCGTAATCAATTGGCTTGTTTTTTGCACAAAAAAGCATAAATTTAGTTTTTTTCTCGTTGAGTTCAAGACTATTTAAGTTTAGCCATACACTAAGATTTAATACCCACGTGTTAGCAGTGTTTTCAAGTTCTTTAAGATTTGTTCCAGAGAAGAATACATTCGTAACGTCTGCATATAATACTATATCATCAGTTTGAGGACTGTCTTATCCTTGTGTTTTATGCGCTTGAAAAGGTCATTCGTAATGCATTCTTTTCTTGCTTTCTTGTGCCGAACAATTGTTGTGAGTGGGAAAGCAGCATCGTAACCAATTTTTAATTCGGACATAAAAATATCGTAGGATACAGATGGATCGGGTTCCTTACTTATGTTCGCCCAGTTCAAGTTTTCAACAAGTGAATGAAAGGTCTTTTTACCGCCGTCATTGATGATACGGATAGTATTATTTGTGCACTGTGTACGCGTGGCGATCGGTAATGCTACAAAAATTGGTAGATGATCGCTGAATCCTGAACAAAGTACACCGGAGCAACTAGCAGACTTAGAAAAATCTGTGAAACATAAGTCGATCAGCGTACTTGTATTCGATGTGACTCTCGTAGGCTGTTCAATGACGTTCTCACAACCATTTTGAAGCATAATTTCAAGAAGTTGAACTTCAGCAGGGTTATTAGAGTTAAGATCGATATTAAAATCACCTATGATCACTATATGCCTCTTCCGGGAATTGACAAAATCCATGAGTGATTCAATGTAGTTTAAAAAGATTGACAGCGTGCCCTGGGGTGGTCGGTAAATGCATACGATGGCAATGTTTTTGCACATGATGGCAACAGTTTCAAAGTCGTCACACATGCAAGTAAAGTCGCCTATGGTATCATAGTGAAAACAGTCGCGGATAAATAGGGACACCCCTCCACCACGTTTTTGCTCACGATAAACTGAAACGTGACTGTACCCGGAAAAATTCGTAACATCAGTGAGACTTGAGAACCATGTTTCTGAAAAAGCCAAGAAATCAAAGGAACACTGTAGTTGTGAGAGGTATGTACCGACGTCATCTTGTTTGTTCCTCAGACTCTGTGTATTTAAATGAAAAAAAGAAAGCCCCTTTTCAAGAAAACACTTGTTACTTTTCACCAGATCATCGAACGAAGTTGTCGTGTGGTACGCCATCTTGATTTTTTGAAATCAAAATACCTGTCGTCACTGATCTAAACAATTTTGCTCAGGTCATTTTCGGTTGCAATCCTGATAGCACTTGCTTTTGCTTGTTTTCTTACAAACACTTTACCCTCAGAAGTCCACACGAAATTGTAGTCATTTTCCTTTGCCCTTATCTTCGCCAGCCATAGCAATCGCCTGTTCATTGCTGTCAAGTATTCATAGAAGCTGATGTTGGTCAACTTTTCTTGGGCGCACTTGCGTGCTTCGAACTATTTGCGCCTGAGGGCTCGGTTGGAAAACCTTACAATCACCACAGGCCTTCTGTCCTTTCTGGGGGGCAAACGATGCACATGTTCAACGTTGCTATCGGATAAATCAGGAGCTCCAATTTTCGGGCAATCTTGTTAATTTCAGCCATGAAGTCTTCATTTTCTCTCAGCTCATTGTAAGTGTAAGTGTAAGTGTAAGTGTAAGTGTAAGTGTAAGTGTAAGTGTAAGTGTAAGTGTAAGTGTAAGTGTAAGTGTAAGTGTAAGTGTAAGTGTAAGTGTAAGTGTAAGTGTAAGTGTAAGTGTAAGTGTAAGTGTAAGTGTAAGTGTAAGTGTAAGTGTAAGTGTAAGTGTAAGTGTAAGTGTAAGTGTAAGTGTAAGTGTAAGTGTAAGTGTAAGTGTAAGTGTAAGTGTAAGTGTAAGTGTAAGTGTAAGTGTAAGTGTAAGTGTAAGTGTAAGTGTAAGTGTAAGTGTAAGTGTAAGTGTAAGTGTAAGTGTAAGTGTAAGTGTAAGTGTAAGTGTAAGTGTAAGTGTAAGTGTAAGTGTAAGTGTAAGTGTAAGTGTAAGTGTAAGTGTAAGTGTAAGTGTAAGTGTAAGTGTAAGTGTAAGTGTAAGTGTAAGTGTAAGTGTAAGTGTAAGTGTAAGTGTAAGTGTAAGTGTAAGTGTAAGTGTAAGTGTAAGTGTAAGTGTAAGTGTAAGTGTAAGTGTAAGTGTAAGTGTAAGTGTAAGTGTGAGTGTGAGTGTGAGTGTGAGTGTGAGTGTGAGTGTGAGTGTGAGTGTGAGTGTGAGTGTGAGTGTGAGTGTGAGTGTGAGTGTGAGTGTGAGTGTGAGTGTGAGTGTGAGTGTGAGTGTGAGTGTGAGTGTGAGTGTGAGTGTGAGTGTGAGTGTGAGTGTGAGTGTGAGTGTGAGTGTGAGTGTGAGTGTGAGTGTGAGTGTGAGTGTGAGTGTGAGTGTGAGTGTGAGTGTGAGTGTGAGTGTGAGTGTGAGTGTGAGTGTGAGTGTGAGTGTGAGTGTGAGTGTGAGTGTGAGTGTGAGTGTGAGTGTGAGTGTGAGTGTGAGTGTGAGTGTGAGTGTGAGTGTGAGTGTGAGTGTGAGTGTGAGTGTGAGTGTGAGTGTGAGTGTGAGTGTGAGTGTGAGTGTGAGTGTGAGTGTGAGTGTGAGTGTGAGTGTGAGTGTGAGTGTGAGTGTGAGTGTGAGTGTGAGTGTGAGTGTGAGTGTGAGTGTGAGTGTGAGTGTGAGTGTGAGTGTGAGTGTGAGTGTGAGTGTGAGTGTGAGTGTGAGTGTGAGTGTGAGTGTGAGTGTGAGTGTGAGTGTGAGTGTGAGTGTGAGTGTAAGCGAGCTAGGTATACGATCTCGAAGCCGGGAAAGCATACCATTAGCTCTCGCTATCTTGACACGGGTGTGGTCTATGTGGTCGCTCCAGCCTAGGCTGTGATGGAATTTAACTCCTAGAAAGGAATGGGAGCTGACACGCTCAAGGTAGCAAGAGCCGTAACGAAGCTTAAAATCGTAATCAATTGGCTTGTTTTTTGCACAAAAAAGCATAAATTTAGTTTTTTTCACGTTGAGTTCAAGACTATTTAAGTTTAGCCATACACTAAGATTTAATAGCCACGTGTTAGCAGTGTTTTCAAGTTCTTTAAGATTTGTTCCAGAGAAGAATACATTCGTATCGTCTGCATATAATACTATATCATCAGTTTGAGGAATGTCTTATCCTTGTGTTTTATGCGCTTGAAAAGGTCATTCGTAATGCATTCTTTTCTTGCTTTCTTGTGCCGAACAATTGTTGTGAGTGGGAAAGCAGCATCGTAACAAATTTGTAATTCGGACATAAAAATATCGTAGGATACAGATGGATCGGGTTCCTTATATATGTTCGCCCAGTTCAAGTTTTCAACAAGTGAATGAAAGGTCTTTTTACCGCCGTCATTGATGATACGGATAGTATTATTTGTGCACTGTGTACGCGTGGCGATCGGTAATGCTACAAAAATTGGTAGATGATCGCTCAATCCTGAACAAAGTACACCGGAGCAACTAGCAGACTTAGAAAAATCTGTGAAACATAAGTCGATCAGCGTACTTGTATTCGATGTGACTCTCGTAGGCTGTTCAATGACATTCTCACAACCATTTTGAAGCATAATTTCAAGACGTTGAACTTCAGCAGGGTTATTAGAGTTAATATCGATATTAAAGTCCCCTATGATCACTATATGCCTCTTCCGGGAATTGACAAAATCCATGAGTGATTCAATGTAGTTTAAAAAGATTGACAGCGTGCCCTGGGGTGGTCGGTAAATGCATACGATGGCAATGTTTTTGCACATGATGGCAACAGTTTCAAAGTCGTCACACATGCAAGTAAAGTCGTCTACGGTATCATAGTGAAAAGAGTCGCGGATAAATAGGGACACCCCTCCACCACGTTTTTGCTCACGATAAACTGAAACGTGACTGTACACGGAAAAATTCGTAACATCAGTGACACTTGAGAACCATGTTTCTGAAAAAGCCAAGAAATCAAAGGAACACTGTAGTTGTGAGAGGTATGTACCGACGTCATCTTGTTTGTTCCTCAGACTCTGTGTATTTAAATGAAAAAAAGAAAGCCCCTTTTCAAGAAAACACTTGTTACTTTTCACCAGATCATTGAACGAAGTTGTCGTGTGGTACGCCATCTTGATTTTTTGAAATCAAAATACCTGTCGTCACTGATCTAAACAATTTTGCTCAGGTCATTTTCGGTTGCAATCCTGATAGCACTTGCTTTTGCTTGTTTTCTTACAAACACTTTACCCTCAGAAGTCCACACGAATTTGTAGTCATTTTCCTTTGCCCTTATCTTCGCCAGCCATAGCAATCGCCTGTTCATTGCTGTCAAGTATTCATAGAAGCGGATGTTGGTCAACTTTTCTTGGGCGCACTTGCGTGCTTCGAACTATTTGCGCCTGAGGGCTCGGTTGGAAAACCTTACAATCACAACAGGCCTTCTGTCCTTGCTGGGGGGCAAACGATGCACATGTTCAACGTTGCTATCGGATAAATCAGGGAGCTCCAATTTTCGGGCAATCTTGTTAATTTCAGCCATGAAGTCATCATTTTCTCTCAGCTCATTGTAATTGAAATTGAAATTTAAATTGTAATCGTAATTATAATTGTAATTGAAATTGTAATTGTAATTGAAATTTAAATTTAAATCGAAATTTAAATTTAAATTTAAATTTAAATTGAAATTGGAAGTTAAATTGAAATTGAAAGTTAAATTGAAATTGCAAGTTATATTGAAATTGAAAGTTAAATTGAAATTGAAATTGAAATTGAAATTGAAAGTTAAATTGAAATTGAAAGTTAAATTGAAATTGAAAGTTAAATTGAAATTGAAAGTTAAATTGAAAGGTAAATTGAAAATTTTTTTGTTTATTTCTCCTTTGGGCAACATACAGGTATTGCCCACGAGGCAAGACAAAAGGAGGTGCTAAACCTCCTGACTGGGTCTTGTCCTCGCTTGGGTACAGCAGCAGGAGCGGTATTGCATTACACAACAAAAAAAGGTTGTCCTTGCCATCACTTACACAACAGACGCATCATAAACATTTCTTGTAAATATATACAGATAATAAAATAATAATACACACTAAATCATACAAAAATAATACAGAAATGCAATACATTAGGGTTGTTCGAACCGACATATTATTACATCAAACGGAACCAGAAGTAAGCATTTGGTCGTCTAGGACACAATGTTAAACAAAAAGAAAGACGAACAGATGCGTTTAAAACCCCTGGGCGTGGAACTATTTTTAGCTGCATCTATTACAAACGGATGAGAATTACACATCAACAGGATTTGGTGCTCAATTGATTGTGTTCCGTAGTTAGTACGAGGCCTATTTACCACAACAGAAGTCTGACGCAAGCTGTAACCAGTAGATCTATTTTGGTACGTGTTAGAAAAATTAATGTAATTTGATTTTATTTCGTTATAAATAAACACACATATTTTGAGTTCATACATGGTTTTCACAGGGATCATTCGAGACTGTGTATTTGCCGAGCAACAATTTGTGTTGTTTCCTGCAGGTAAAAGAAACCGAGCTGCACGCGACTGCAGGGCTGATATTTTTTCTAAGTGAGTTTTGTTACAAGTACCCCAGATAAGAAGACAATACCTGATGCGAGAATGGATAAGAGAGAAATAAAACTCTTTTCAGCGAGCAAGGTATACGATCTCGAAGCCGGGAAAGCATACCAATAGTTCTCGCTATCTTGACACGGGTGTGGTCTATGTGGTCGCTCCAGCCTAGGCTGTGATGGAATTTAACACCTAGAAAGGAATGGGAGCTGACACGCTCAAGGTAGCAAGAGCCGTAACGAAGTTTAAATCCTTATCAATTTGCTTGTTTTTTGCACAAAAAAGCATAAATTTAGTTTTTTTCTCGTTGAGTTCAAGACTATTTAAGTTTAGCCATACAGTAATATTTAATAGCCACGTGTTAGCAGTGTTTTCAAGTTCTTTAAGATTTGTTCCAGAGAATAATACATTCGTATCGTCTGCATATAATACTATATCATCAATTTGAGGAATGTCTTATCCTTGTGTAAAAATATCGTAGGATACAGATGGATCGGGTTCCTTATATATGTTCGCCCAGTTCAAGTTTTCAACAAGTGAAGAAAGGTCTTTTTACCGCCGTCATTGATGATACGGATAGTATTATTTGTGCACTGTGTACGCATGGCGATCGGTAATGCTAGATGATCGCTCAATCCTGAACAAAGTACACCGGAGCAACTAGCAGACTTAGAAAAATCTGTGAAACATAAGTCGATCAGCGTACTTGTATTCGATGTGACTCTCGTAGGCTGTTCAATGACGTTCTCACAACCATTTTGAAGCATAATTTCAAGAAGTTGAACTTCAGCAGGGTTATTAGAGTTAAGATTGATATTAAAGTCCCCTATGATCACTACATGCCTCTTCCGGGAATTGACAAAATCCATGAGTGATTCAATGTAGTTTAAAAAGATTGACAGCGTGCCCTGGGGTGGTCGGTAAATGCATACGATGGCAATGTTTTTGCACATGATGGCAACAGTTTCAAAGTCGTCACACATGCAAGTAAAGTCGTCTATGGTATCATAGTGAAAACAGTCGCGGATAAATAGGGACACCCCTCCACCACGTTTTTGCTCAGGATAAACTGAAACGTGACTGTACCCGGAAAAATTCGTAACATCAGTGACACTTGAGAACCATGTTTCTGAAAAAGCCAAGAAATCAAAGGAACACTGTAGTTGTGAGAGGTATGTACCGACGGCATCTTGTTTGTTCCTCAGACTCTGTGTATTTAAATGAAAAAAAGAAAGCCCTTTTTCAAGAAAACACTTGTTACTTTTCACCAGATCATTGAACGAAGTTGTCGTGTGGTACGCCATCTTGATTTTTTGAAATCAAAATACCTGTCGTCACTGATCTAAACAATTTTGATCAGGTCATTTTCGGTTGCAATCCTGATAGCACTTGCTTTTGCTTGTTTTCTTACAAACACTTTACCCTCAGAAGTCCACACGAATTTGTAGTCATTTTCCTTTGCCCTTATCTTCGCCAGCCATAGCAATCGCCTGTTCATTGCTGTCAAGTATTCATTGAAGCTGATGTTGGTCAACTTTTCTTGGGCGCACTTGCGTGCTTCAAACTATTTGCGCCTGAGGGCTCGGTTGGAAAACCTTACAATCACCACAGGCCTTCTGTCCTTTCTGGGGGGCAAACGATGCACATGTTCAACGTTGCTATCGGATAAATCAGGAAGCTCCAATTTTCGGGCAATCTTGTTAATTTCAGCCATGAAGTCTTCATTTTCTCTCAGCTCATTTTAATTGAAATTGAAATAGAAATTGTAATAATAATTATAATTGTAATTGAAATTGTAATTGTAATTTTAATTGAAATTTAAATTTAAATTGAAGGTAAATTGAAATTGAAATTGAAAGTTAAATTGAAATTGAAATTGAAAGTTAAATTGAAATTGAAAGTTAAATTGAAATTGAAATTGAAAGTAAATTGAAAGTTAAATTGAAAGATAAATTGAAAGTTAAATTGAAGTTAAATTGAAAGTTAAATTGAAGTTAAATTGAAAGTTAAATTGAAAGTTAAATTGAAAGTTAAATTGAAAGTTAAATTGAAAGTTAAATTGAAAGTTAAATTGAAAGTTAAATTGAAAGTTAAATTGAAATTTAAATTAAAAGTTAAATTGAAATTTAAATTTAAATTTAAATTTATATTGAAATTGAAATTGAAAGTTAAATTGAAATTTTTTGTTTATTTCTATTTTGGGCAACATACAGGTATTGCCCACGAGGAGGTGCTAAACCTCCTGACTGGGTCTTTTCCTCGCTTGGGTACAGCAGCAGGAGCGGTATTGCATTACACAACAAAAAAGGTTGTCCTTGCCATCACTTACACAACACACGCATCATAAACAGTTCTTGTAAATATATACAGATAATAAAATAATAATACACACTAAATCATACAAAAATAATACAGAAATGCAATACATTATGGTTGTTCGAACCGACATAATATTACATCAAACGGAACCAGAAGTAAGCATTTGGTCGTCTAGGACACAACGTTAAACAAAAAGAAAGACGAACAGATGCGTTTAAAACCCCTGGGCGTGGAACTATTTTTAGCTGCATCTATTACAAACGGATGAGAATTACACATCAACAGGATTTGGTGCTCAATTGATTGTGTTCCGTAGTTAGTACGAGGCCTATTTACCACAACAGAAGTCTGACGCAAGCTGTAACCAGTAGATCTATTTTGGTACGTGTTAAAAAAATTAATGTAATTTGATTTTATTTCGTTATAAATAAACACACATATTTTGAGTTCATACATGGTTTTCACAGGGATCATTCGAGACTGTGTATTTGCCGAGCAACTATTTGTGTTGTTTCCTGCAGGTAAAAGAAACCGAGCTGCACGCGACAGCAGGGCTGATATTTTTTCTAAGTCAGTTTTGTTACAAGTACCCCAGATAAGAAGACAATAACTGATGCGAGAATGGATAAGTGAGAAATAAAACTGTCTTTTAAGCGAGCTAGGTATACGATCTCGAAGCCGGGAAAGCATACCATTAGCTCTCGCTATCTTGACACGGGTGTGGTCTATGTGGTCGCTCCAGCCTAGGCTGTGATGGAATTTAACTCCTAGAAAGGAATAGGAGCTGACACGCTCAAGGTAGCAAGAGCCGTAACGAAGCTTAAAATCGTAATCAATTGGCTTGTTTTTTGCACAAAAAAGCATAAATTTAGTTTTTTTCTCGTTGAGTTCAAGACTATTTAAGTTTAGCCATACACTAAGATTTAATAGCCACGTGTTAGCAGTGTTTTCAAGTTCTTTAAGATTTGTTCCAGAGAAGAATACATTCGTATCGTCTGCATATAATACTATATCATCAGTTTGAGGAATGTCTTATCCTTGTGTTTTATGCGCTTGAAAAGGTCATTCGTAATGCATTCTTTTCTTGCTTTCTTGTGCCGAACAATTGTTGTGAGTGGGAAAGCAGCATCGTAACAAATTTGTAATTCGGACATAAAAATATCGTAGGATACAGATGGATCGGGTTCCTTATATATGTTCGCCCAGTTCAAGTTTTCAACAAGTGAATGAAAGGTCTTTTTACCGCCGTCATTGATGATACGGATAGTATTATTTGTGCACTGTGTACGCGTGGCGATCGGTAATGCTACAAAAATTGGTAGATGATCGCTCAATCCTGAACAAAGTACACCGGAGCAACTAGCAGACTTAGAAAAATCTGTGAAACATAAGTCGATCAGCGTACTTGTATTCGATGTGACTCTCGTAGGCTGTTCAATGACATTCTCACAACCATTTTGAAGCATAATTTCAAGACGTTGAACTTCAGCAGGGTTATTAGAGTTAATATCGATATTAAAGTCCCCTATGATCACTATATGCCTCTTCCGGGAATTGACAAAATCCATGAGTGATTCAATGTAGTTTAAAAAGATTGACAGCGTGCCCTGGGGTGGTCGGTAAATGCATACGATGGCAATGTTTTTGCACATGATGGCAACAGTTTCAAAGTCGTCACACATGCAAGTAAAGTCGTCTACGGTATCATAGTGAAAAGAGTCGCGGATAAATAGGGACACCCCTCCACCACGTTTTTGCTCACGATAAACTGAAACGTGACTGTACACGGAAAAATTCGTAACATCAGTGACACTTGAGAACCATGTTTCTGAAAAAGCCAAGAAATCAAAGGAACACTGTAGTTGTGAGAGGTATGTACCGACGTCATCTTGTTTGTTCCTCAGACTCTGTGTATTTAAATGAAAAAAAGAAAGCCCCTTTTCAAGAAAACACTTGTTACTTTTCACCAGATCATTGAACGAAGTTGTCGTGTGGTACGCCATCTTGATTTTTTGAAATCAAAATACCTGTCGTCACTGATCTAAACAATTTTGCTCAGGTCATTTTCGGTTGCAATCCTGATAGCACTTGCTTTTGCTTGTTTTCTTACAAACACTTTACCCTCAGAAGTCCACACGAATTTGTAGTCATTTTCCTTTGCCCTTATCTTCGCCAGCCATAGCAATCGCCTGTTCATTGCTGTCAAGTATTCATAGAAGCGGATGTTGGTCAACTTTTCTTGGGCGCACTTGCGTGCTTCGAACTATTTGCGCCTGAGGGCTCGGTTGGAAAACCTTACAATCACAACAGGCCTTCTGTCCTTGCTGGGGGGCAAACAATGCACATGTTCAACGTTGCTATCGGATAAATCAGGGAGCTCCAATTTTCGGGCAATCTTGTTAATTTTAGCCATGAAGTCTTCATTTTCTCTCAGCTCATTGTAATTGAAATTGAAATTTAAATTGTAATCGTAATTATAATTGTAATTGAAATTGTAATTGTAATTGAAATTTAAATTTAAATCGAAATTTAAATTTAAATTTAAATTTAAATTGAAATTGGAAGTTAAATTGAAATTGAAAGTTAAATTGAAATTGCAAGTTATATTGAAATTGAAAGTTAAATTGAAATTGAAATTGAAATTGAAATTGAAAGTTAAATTGAAATTGAAAGTTAAATTGAAATTGAAAGTTAAATTGAAATTGAAAGTTAAATTGAAAGGTAAATTGAAATTTTTTTTGTTTATTTCTCCTTTGGGCAACATACAGGTATTGCCCACGAGGCAAGACAAAAGGAGGTGCTAAACCTCCTGACTGGGTCTTGTCCTCGCTTGGGTACAGCAGCAGGAGCGGTATTGCATTACACAACAAAAAAAGGTTGTCCTTGCCATCACTTACACAACAGACGCATCATAAACATTTCTTGTAAATATATACAGATAATAAAATAATAATACACACTAAATCATACAAAAATAATACAGAAATGCAATACATTAGGGTTGTTCGAACCGACATATTATTACATCAAACGGAACCAGAAGTAAGCATTTGGTCGTCTAGGACACAATGTTAAACAAAAAGAAAGACGAACAGATGCGTTTAAAACCCCTGGGCGTGGAACTATTTTTAGCTGCATCTATTACAAACGGATGAGAATTACACATCAACAGGATTTGGTGCTCAATTGATTGTGTTCCGTAGTTAGTACGAGGCCTATTTACCACAACAGAAGTCTGACGCAAGCTGTAACCAGTAGATCTATTTTGGTACGTGTTAGAAAAATTAATGTAATTTGATTTTATTTCGTTATAAATAAACACACATATTTTGAGTTCATACATGGTTTTCACAGGGATCATTCGAGACTGTGTATTTGCCGAGCAACAATTTGTGTTGTTTCCTGCAGGTAAAAGAAACCGAGCTGCACGCGACTGCAGGGCTGATATTTTTTCTAAGTGAGTTTTGTTACAAGTACCCCAGATAAGAAGACAATACCTGATGCGAGAATGGATAAGAGAGAAATAAAACTCTTTTCAGCGAGCAAGGTATACGATCTCGAAGCCGGGAAAGCATACCAATAGTTCTCGCTATCTTGACACGGGTGTGGTCTATGTGGTCGCTCCAGCCTAGGCTGTGATGGAATTTAACACCTAGAAAGGAATGGGAGCTGACACGCTCAAGGTAGCAAGAGCCGTAACGAAGTTTAAATCGTTATCAATTTGCTTGTTTTTTGCACAAAAAAGCATAAATTTAGTTTTTTTCTCGTTGAGTTCAAGACTATTTAAGTTTAGCCATACAGTAATATTTAATAGCCACGTGTTAGCAGTGTTTTCAAGTTCTTTAAGATTTGTTCCAGAGAATAATACATTCGTATCGTCTGCATATAATACTATATCATCAATTTGAGGAATGTCTTATCCTTGTGTAAAAATATCGTAGGATACAGATGGATCGGGTTCCTTATATATGTTCGCCCAGTTCAAGTTTTCAACAAGTGAATGAAAGGTCTTTTTACCGCCGTCATTGATGATACGGATAGTATTATTTGTGCACTGTGTACGCATGGCGATCGGTAATGCTAGATGATCGCTCAATCCTGAACAAAGTACACCGGAGCAACTAGCAGACTTAGAAAAATCTGTGAAACATAAGTCGATCAGCGTACTTGTATTCGATGTGACTCTCGTAGGCTGTTCAATGACGTTCTCACAACCATTTTGAAGCATAATTTCAAGAAGTTGAACTTCAGCAGGGTTATTAGAGTTAAGATTGATATTAAAGTCCCCTATGATCACTACATGCCTCTTCCGGGAATTGACAAAATCCATGAGTGATTCAATGTAGTTTAAAAAGATTGACAGCGTGCCCTGGGGTGGTCGGTAAATGCATACGATGGCAATGTTTTTGCACATGATGGCAACAGTTTCAAAGTCGTCACACATGCAAGTAAAGTCGTCTATGGTATCATAGTGAAAACAGTCGCGGATAAATAGGGACACCCCTCCACCACGTTTTTGCTCAGGATAAACTGAAACGTGACTGTACCCGGAAAAATTCGTAACATCAGTGACACTTGAGAACCATGTTTCTGAAAAAGCCAAGAAATCAAAGGAACACTGTAGTTGTGAGAGGTATGTACCGACGGCATCTTGTTTGTTCCTCAGACTCTGTGTATTTAAATGAAAAAAAGAAAGCCCTTTTTCAAGAAAACACTTGTTACTTTTCACCAGATCATTGAACGAAGTTGTCGTGTGGTACGCCATCTTGATTTTTTGAAATCAAAATACCTGTCGTCACTGATCTAAACAATTTTGATCAGGTCATTTTCGGTTGCAATCCTGATAGCACTTGCTTTTGCTTGTTTTCTTACAAACACTTTACCCTCAGAAGTCCACACGAATTTGTAGTCATTTTCCTTTGCCCTTATCTTCGCCAGCCATAGCAATCGCCTGTTCATTGCTGTCAAGTATTCATTGAAGCTGATGTTGGTCAACTTTTCTTGGGCGCACTTGCGTGCTTCAAACTATTTGCGCCTGAGGGCTCGGTTGGAAAACCTTACAATCACCACAGGCCTTCTGTCCTTTCTGGGGGGCAAACGATGCACATGTTCAACGTTGCTATCGGATAAATCAGGGAGCTCCAATTTTCGGGCAATCTTGTTAATTTCAGCCATGAAGTCTTCATTTTCTCTCAGCTCATTTTAATTGAAATTGAAATAGAAATTGTAATAATAATTATATTTGTAATTGAAATTGTAATTGTAATTTTAATTGAAATTTAAATTTAAATTGAAGGTAAATTGAAATTGAAATTGAAAGTTAAATTGAAATTGAAATTGAAAGTTAAATTGAAATTGAAAGTTAAATTGAAATTGAAATTGAAAGTAAATTGAAAGTTAAATTGAAAGATAAATTGAAAGTTAAATTGAAGTTAAATTGAAAGTTAAATTGAAGTTAAATTGAAAGTTAAATTGAAAGTTAAATTGAAAGTTAAATTGAAATTTAAATTGAAAGTTAAATTGAAAGTTAAATTGAAATTTAAATTAAAAGTTAAATTGAAATTTAAATTTAAATTTAAATTTATATTGAAATTGAAATTGAAAGTTAAATTGAAATTTTTTGTTTATTTCTATTTTGGGCAACATACAGGTATTGCCCACGAGGAGGTGCTAAACCTCCTGACTGGGTCTTTTCCTCGCTTGGGTACAGCAGCAGGAGCGGTATTGCATTACACAACAAAAAAGGTTGTCCTTGCCATCACTTACACAACACACGCATCATAAACAGTTCTTGTAAATATATACAGATAATAAAATAATAATACACACTAAATCATACAAAAATAATACAGAAATGCAATACATTATGGTTGTTCGAACCGACATAATATTACATCAAACGGAACCAGAAGTAAGCATTTGGTCGTCTAGGACACAACGTTAAACAAAAAGAAAGACGAACAGATGCGTTTAAAACCCCTGGGCGTGGAACTATTTTTAGCTGCATCTATTACAAACGGATGAGAATTACACATCAACAGGATTTGGTGCTCAATTGATTGTGTTCCGTAGTTAGTACGAGGCCTATTTACCACAACAGAAGTCTGACGCAAGCTGTAACCAGTAGATCTATTTTGGTACGTGTTAAAAAAATTAATGTAATTTGATTTTATTTCGTTATAAATAAACACACATATTTTGAGTTCATACATGGTTTTCACAGGGATCATTCGAGACTGTGTATTTGCCGAGCAACTATTTGTGTTGTTTCCTGCAGGTAAAAGAAACCGAGCTGCACGCGACAGCAGGGCTGATATTTTTTCTAAGTCAGTTTTGTTACAAGTACCCCAGATAAGAAGACAATAACTGATGCGAGAATGGATAAGTGAGAAATAAAACTGTCTTTTAAGCGAGCTAGGTATACGATCTCGAAGCCGGGAAAGCATACCATTAGCTCTCGCTATCTTGACACGGGTGTGGTCTATGTGGTCGCTCCAGCCTAGGCTGTGATGGAATTTAACTCCTAGAAAGGAATAGGAGCTGACACGCTCAAGGTAGCAAGAGCCGTAACGAAGCTTAAAATCGTAATCAATTGGCTTGTTTTTTGCACAAAAAAGCATAAATTTAGTTTTTTTCTCGTTGAGTTCAAGACTATTTAAGTTTAGCCATACACTAAGATTTAATAGCCACGTGTTAGCAGTGTTTTCAAGTTCTTTAAGATTTGTTCCAGAGAAGAATACATTCGTATCGTCTGCATATAATACTATATCATCAGTTTGAGGAATGTCTTATCCTTGTGTTTTATGCGCTTGAAAAGGTCATTCGTAATGCATTCTTTTCTTGCTTTCTTGTGCCGAACAATTGTTGTGAGTGGGAAAGCAGCATCGTAACAAATTTGTAATTCGGACATAAAAATATCGTAGGATACAGATGGATCGGGTTCCTTATATATGTTCGCCCAGTTCAAGTTTTCAACAAGTGAATGAAAAGTCTTTTTACCGCCGTCATTGATGATACGGATAGTATTATTTGTGCACTGTGTACGCGTGGCGATCGGTAATGCTACAAAAATTGGTAGATGATCGCTCAATCCTGAACAAAGTACACCGGAGCAACTAGCAGACTTAGAAAAATCTGTGAAACATAAGTCGATCAGCGTACTTGTATTCGATGTGACTCTCGTAGGCTGTTCAATGACGTTCTCACAACCATTTTGAAGCATAATTTCAAGAAGTTGAACTTCAGCAGGGTTATTAGAGTTAAGATCGATATTAAAATCCCCTATGATCACTATATGCCTCTTCCGGGAATTGACAAAATTCATGAGTGATTCAATGTAGTTTAAAAAGATTGACAGCGTGCCCTGGGGTGGTCGGTAAATGCATACGATGGCAATGTTTTTGCACATGATGGCAACAGTTTCAAAGTCGTCACACATGCAAGTAAAGTCGCCTATGGTATCATAGTGAAAACAGTCGCGGATAAATAGGGACACCCCTCCACCACGTTTTTGCTCACGATAAACTGAAACGTGACTGTACCCGGAAAAATTCGTACCATCAGTGACACTTGAGAACCATGTTTCTGAAAAAGCCAAGAAATCAAAGGAACACTGTAGTTGTGAGAGGTATGTACTGACGTCATCTTGTTTGTTCCTCAGACTCTGTGTATTTAAATGAAAAAAAGAAAGCCCCTTTTCAAGAAAACACTTGTTACTTTTCACCAGATCATCGAACGAAGTTGTCGTGTGGTACGCCATCTTGATTTTTTGAAATCAAAATACCTGTCGTCACTGATCGAAACAATTTTGCTCAGGTCATTTTCGGTTGCAATCCTGATAGCACTTGCTTTTGCTTGTTTTCTTACAAACACTTTACCCTCAGAAGTCCACACGAATTTGTAGTCATTTTCCTTTGCCCTTATCTTCGCCAGCCATAGCAATCGCCTGTTCATTGCTGTCAAGTTTTCATAGAAGCTGATGTTGGTCAACTTTTCTTGGGCGCACTTGCGTGCTTCAAACTATTTGCGCCTGAGGGCTCGGTTGGAAAACCTTACAATCACCACAGGCCTTCTGTCCTTTCTGGGGGGCAAACGATGCACATGTTCAACGTTGCTATCGGATAAATCAGGGAGCTCCAATTTTCGGGCAATCTTGTTAATTTCAGCTATGAAGTCTTCATTTTCTCTCAGCTCATTGTAATTGTAATGGAAATTGAAATTGAAATTGAAATTGAAATTGAAAGTTAAATTGAAATTGAAAGTTAAATTGAAAGTAAATTGAAATTGAAATTGAAAGTTAAATTGAAATTGAAAGTTAAATTGAAATTGAAAGTTAACTTGAAATTGAAATTGAAATTGAAATTGAAAGTTAAATTGAAATTGAAATTGAAAGTTAAATTGAAATTGAAATTGAAAGTTAAAGTTAAAGTTAAAGTTAAATTGAAGGTAAATTGAAAGTTAAATTGAAAGTTAAATTGAAGGTAAATTGAAAGTTAAATTGAAAGTTAAATTGAAAGTTAAATTGAGAGTTAAATTGAAGTTAAATTGAAGTTAAATTGAAGTTAAATTGAAGTTAAATTGAAAGTTAAATTTAAATTTAAATTTAAATTTAAATTGAAAGTTAAATTTAAATTTAAATTTAAATTTAAATTTAAATTGAAATTGAAATTGAAATTGAAATTGAAATTTTTTTGTTTATTTCTATTTTGGGCAACATACAGGTATTGCCCACAAGGAGGTGCTAAACCTCCTGACTGGGTCTTGTCCTCGCTTGGGTACAGCAGCAGGAGCGGTATTGCATTACACAAAAAAAAAAAGGTTGTCCTTGCCATCACTTACACAACACACGCATCATAAACAGTTCTTGTAAATATATACAGATAATAAAATAATAATACACACTAAATCATACAAAAATAATACAGAAATGCAATACATTAGGGTTGTTCGAACCGACATAATATTACATCAAACGGAACCAGAAGTAAGCATTTGGTCGTCTAGGACACAACGTTAAACAAAAAGAAAGACGAACAGATGCGTTTAAAACCCCTTGGCGTAGAACTATTTTTAGCTGCATCTATTACAAACGGATGAGAATTACACATCAACAGGATTTGGTGCTCAATTGATTGTGTTCTGTAGTTAGTACGAGGCCTATTTACCACAACAGAAGTCTGACGCAAGCTGTAACCAGTAGATCTATTTTGGTACGTGTTAAAAAAATTAATGTAATTTGATTTTATTTCGTTATAAATAAACACACATATTTTGAGTTCATACATGGTTTTCACAGGGATCATTCGAGACTGTGTATTTGCCGAGCAACTATTTGTGTTGTTTCCTGCAGGTAAAAGAAACCGAGCTGCACGCGACAGCAGGGCTGATATTTTTTCTAAGTCAGTTTTGTTACAAGTACCCCAGATAAGAAGACAATAACTGATGCGAGAATGGATAAGTGAGAAATAAAACTGTCTTTTCAGCGAGCAAGGTATACGATCTCGAAGCCGGGAAAGCATACCAATAGCTCTCGCTATCTTGACACGGGTGTGGTCTATGTGGTCGCTCCAGCCTAGGCTGTGATGGAATTTAACTCCTAGAAAGGAATGGGAGCTGACACGCTCAAGGTAGCAAGAGCCGTAACGAAGCTTAAAATCGTAATCAATTGGCTTGTTTTTTGCACAAAAAAGCATAAATTTAGTTTTTTTCTCGTTGAGTTCAAGACTATTTAAGTTTAGCCATACACTAAGATTTAATACCCACGTGTTAGCAGTGTTTTCAAGTTCTTTAAGATTTGTTCCAGAGAAGAATACATTCGTAACGTCTGCATATAATACTATATCATCAGTTTGAGGACTGTCTTATCCTTGTGTTTTATGCGCTTGAAAAGGTCATTCGTAATGCATTCTTTTCTTGCTTTCTTGTGCCGAACAATTGTTGTGAGTGGGAAAGCAGCATCGTAACCAATTTTTAATTCGGACATAAAAATATCGTAGGATACAGATGGATCGGGTTCCTTACTTATGTTCGCCCAGTTCAAGTTTTCAACAAGTGAATGAAAGGTCTTTTTACCGCCGTCATTGATGATACGGATAGTATTATTTGTGCACTGTGTACGCGTGGCGATCGGTAATGCTACAAAAATTGGTAGATGATCGCTGAATCCTGAACAAAGTACACCGGAGCAACTAGCAGACTTAGAAAAATCTGTGAAACATAAGTCGATCAGCGTACTTGTATTCGATGTGACTCTCGTAGGCTGTTCAATGACGTTCTCACAACCATTTTGAAGCATAATTTCAAGAAGTTGAACTTCAGCAGGGTTATTAGAGTTAAGATCGATATTAAAATCACCTATGATCACTATATGCCTCTTCCGGGAATTGACAAAATCCATGAGTGATTCAATGTAGTTTAAAAAGATTGACAGCGTGCCCTGGGGTGGTCGGTAAATGCATACGATGGCAATGTTTTTGCACATGATGGCAACAGTTTCAAAGTCGTCACACATGCAAGTAAAGTCGCCTATGGTATCATAGTGAAAACAGTCGCGGATAAATAGGGACACCCCTCCACCACGTTTTTGCTCACGATAAACTGAAACGTGACTGTACCCGGAAAAATTCGTAACATCAGTGAGACTTGAGAACCATGTTTCTGAAAAAGCCAAGAAATCAAAGGAACACTGTAGTTGTGAGAGGTATGTACCGACGTCATCTTGTTTGTTCCTCAGACTCTGTGTATTTAAATGAAAAAAAGAAAGCCCCTTTTCAAGAAAACACTTGTTACTTTTCACCAGATCATCGAACGAAGTTGTCGTGTGGTACGCCATCTTGATTTTTTGAAATCAAAATACCTGTCGTCACTGATCTAAACAATTTTGCTCAGGTCATTTTCGGTTGCAATCCTGATAGCACTTGCTTTTGCTTGTTTTCTTACAAACACTTTACCCTCAGAAGTCCACACGAAATTGTAGTCATTTTCCTTTGCCCTTATCTTCGCCAGCCATAGCAATCGCCTGTTCATTGCTGTCAAGTATTCATAGAAGCTGATGTTGGTCAACTTTTCTTGGGCGCACTTGCGTGCTTCGAACTATTTGCGCCTGAGGGCTCGGTTGGAAAACCTTACAATCACCACAGGCCTTCTGTCCTTTCTGGGGGGCAAACGATGCACATGTTCAACGTTGCTATCGGATAAATCAGGAGCTCCAATTTTCGGGCAATCTTGTTAATTTCAGCCATGAAGTCTTCATTTTCTCTCAGCTCATTGTAAGTGTAAGTGTAAGTGTAAGTGTAAGTGTAAGTGTAAGTGTAAGTGTAAGTGTAAGTGTAAGTGTAAGTGTAAGTGTAAGTGTAAGTGTAAGTGTAAGTGTAAGTGTAAGTGTAAGTGTAAGTGTAAGTGTAAGTGTAAGTGTAAGTGTAAGTGTAAGTGTAAGTGTAAGTGTAAGTGTAAGTGTAAGTGTAAGTGTAAGTGTAAGTGTAAGTGTAAGTGTAAGTGTAAGTGTAAGTGTAAGTGTAAGTGTAAGTGTAAGTGTAAGTGTAAGTGTAAGTGTAAGTGTAAGTGTAAGTGTAAGTGTAAGTGTAAGTGTAAGTGTAAGTGTAAGTGTAAGTGTAAGTGTAAGTGTAAGTGTAAGTGTAAGTGTAAGTGTAAGTGTAAGTGTAAGTGTAAGTGTAAGTGTAAGTGTAAGTGTAAGTGTAAGTGTAAGTGTAAGTGTAAGTGTAAGTGTAAGTGTAAGTGTAAGTGTAAGTGTAAGTGTAAGTGTAAGTGTAAGTGTAAGTGTAAGTGTAAGTGTAAGTGTAAGTGTAAGTGTAAGTGTAAGTGTAAGTGTAAGTGTAAGTGTAAGTGTAAGTGTAAGTGTAAGTGTAAGTGTAAGTGTAAGTGTAAGTAAGACAAACACATGACTTCTCTTTTTGTTTCTGGACACTGCGCCGAAAAGTGACCCGGCTTCTGGCACGTATAACACACGCGCGCTTGCCTCCTCTCGAACCGCTTTCTGCGTTCGGCTTCGGCTGCCGCCGTCTCCTTACGTTCGGTCGGACTGCTTTCACTCGCATCCGCACTACGCGTGTCCCCCCATGCTCTCATGGGTGTGAACTTCGGCCTCTCAGACTTGGAGCCAAATTCACCCTTTTGACCGTCCTTAGCTCCGCGAGCCCGACGCGTCACAAACTCCTCGGCTAGCTCGGCGGCTTTAGCCACTGTACTAACGTCTGGCCTATCCAAGACCAAGTACCGCACGTTCTCAGGTAACCGACTATAAAACTGTTCCAGCCCGAAACACTGCAGAATTTTCTCGTGGTCACCAAACGCTTTCTCTTCTTTGAGCCACTCCTGCATGTTTGACATAAGCCTGTAGGCAAACTCTGTATATGACTCACTTCTGCCTTTTTCGTTTTCCCGAAACTTCCGACGGAACGCCTCCGCTGACAGCCTGTACTTTTTTAGCAGACTCGATTTCACTTGGTCGAAATCCTCTGCCTCCTCTCTCTTCAAGCGAGCGACTACGTCGGCCGCCTCGCCGGGTAACAAAGTGAGCAAGCGCTGTGGCCACGTTTCCCGAGAGAACCCCTGCTTCTCGCACGTTCGCTCAAAGTTAACCAGGAACAAACCAATGTCCTCTCCAAGCTTAAACGGCCGCATCAGGTCAGTCATTTTGAACGATACCCGTTCTCCTGCACCGTGTGCCTGACTTCCATTACGAGCGCGTTCCATCTCTACCTCGAGACGCTTCATTTCTAAAGCGTGGTCGCGCTCTTCTTTCTCTTTTTGCTCTTTACGTTCGCGCTCCTCTTTTTGCTCTTTACGTTCGCGCTCGTCTTCCTCTTTTTCTTTTTGTTCTTTACGTTCGCGCTCGTCTTTCTCTTTTTGTTCTTTACGTTCGCGCTCGTCTTTTTGCTCCCTCTCCTCAATTGTCTCAAGGCATTCCGACAGCTCGTCATCCTCAGCCTCCAACTCAAGAATAGCCCTTAGCAGTTCTGGTTTTCTGAGTTTGTCTGAG
This sequence comes from Amblyomma americanum, assembly GCF_052857255.1. Taxonomy (NCBI): domain Eukaryota; kingdom Metazoa; phylum Arthropoda; class Arachnida; order Ixodida; family Ixodidae; genus Amblyomma; species Amblyomma americanum. Next base: position 172,390,792 of record NC_135501.1, read on the forward strand.
ACATCCAGACCCAACTCTCTTACAAGCTCCAGCAATTTCGGTTTGCGCAACGACTTCAAATCCATGGCTGCTCCGAATGCTGCTTTCTCTACTGCCTACTATTGTCTTGCCGCAAACTAACCCGGCAGCAACGACAACACAATTACCAGCTCTGTTTCTGACACTAACAAAAGCCTGGCAAAACTCACAAGAAGAAAGTCCCGCACTCACCAAACCTCGCAGCCAAGAATTCAGCGCAGTCGTTCCGCTGCAGGCAACCAGTCATCACACAGGGCTCGTTGCACTGCTCCCGGATGGTCGTTGTGCTGCTCAGCATACAGTTAACCGCATATCTTCGCTGCTGGCCTCCGTTGTCGGGATCTCACCGCTGGCACCAGTTGTTGCAAAAGGGTTGCAAGCCCCAAGGGTAGCGTTGGCCTGGCGGCCTGGGGCAAAGCTGGAAACATCCGAAGGTCCCGGCAAAGGATGAGTCGACTGGCAACAGAACAACTAGTTTATTCTGGCATCGCAAAAGAGCAGCCGGTCAGGGCGACCACGTTACTCGAAAGAAGAAATCGGAGTCTCTCGTCGGCGTCCGGGGCAGCTCCCTTTATACCCACGGAGTCGAGGGCAAGAAGGAACGGCTTGGGAAGAGGCGTCCGATGCGGCGACGCTTGAACATGTTCTGACGTGACGTGCGCGCCCGCCGGGCCGGCGCCGGTCAGACCTCCTCGTCTCCCAGTTGGGGAGCTCCTCTCCCCGGCTGCCGCGCTTTGACAAGCGTGGGCACCAACATGCACACACACACACACGCACGCACGACGACACGTGGCACTGAAACCTGCCTGGACGCGCTTGGCGGGAGGCGTTGCGGCAGCGATGAACGGGCCCAAAATGACCGCCACTTTGAACGAAGCCCCGGCGTCCGTTGCATCCGCGCCGGCTATACCGCGCGTTGTAGGCGAAACGTAACAGTGGGGCCCCGGACTAGGGGCTCCAACCCTGCCGCAAGAGCCACAGACCACTTCAAAAGATGTGAAGAGTGTCTCTACACCGAGACGCACCCATATATTTTTATGATTAAAGTTATTACTACTACTACTTAACTATGTTGGACATGACTCCCCCTAACATTCAATTTATGAACTTGCCTGGCTCAGATTTAACATTAGAGGTAGCACAAATGACGGCGCTATTTATAAACGCCTTTGTTTCCACCAAATTTTGTTTTATATATGCATCGTGTTTTTATGCACCGGCAGTAACATTGTTTTTATCACACCATATTTCATTTGGGAGAAAAAAGTATTGTAAGGAATTTAGCTATTCACTCACCAACCCAACATTTTGTGCTTTGCAAATTTGTTGCCGGCTGCTTTGGCCACCTTATATGGACAGCGCATGTGACCGCAAAGCAGCCACAACGAACGCAAGTTTTTTTCAGTAGCATTTCCCAGTTCGCAGCACGAGCTTTCCTTGTGATTGCATACAAAGCTAAATGTGTAAAGAAAGAAAAAAAATGCCTAGAACGGCCACCTCTTTAGCTCATAAACAAACTTCAAGCGACAAGTTAAATTTTTTTGCGAAACACATGCAGATCAAACTAAACTGAAAGGGAAGACTTTATTAGCACGAAGCCTAACAGTTCAATTCGGTTTATGGTGTATGGGGGTTTATCGTCCCAAACCGACTCGGGCTGTAAGGAACGCCACAGTGAAGGACTCGGGAAATTTCGACCACCTGGGGTTCTTTAACGTGCACTGACATCGCACAGTACACAGGCCTCTAGAAATTCGCCTCAATCGAAATTCGACCGCCGCGGCCGGGTCAGCACCCGCGTCTTACGGGTGAGCAGCCGACCACAATAACCACTTAGCCACCGCGGTGGCTGTTTCGCTCCGTCTGAGGGTGAGCTGCGTAATATATTTTCATAAAGTTTTCCTCGTGACAAATCGTTTCTTCAGTTGTACTTCTGAATTAAACTTCAAAATATATTCGGTTTCCAGATTCCAACTGAGAGCCCCCTTTTTATATCAGTCGCACCTGTAATGGTGTAGACGCCTGCACGAAGCCGCTACACTGCACAAAGCAGGGAATTCTTGGATCCGGAAAGCTCGAAATGGTGCTCTAGACACAGGTACTGCAGCCAGTCCTGTACAGGGATGGGGGGAGGGGGGGGGGGGTAAAAGGCTCATAAAACTGTGGCGCAGCCCTTCGAGTCGCTCGCTATGGCGGTCAAGTGTGTGTCCCTCTCACGACCAACAGGTCGTAAACCGTGCGTTGAGTGGCACTGCACCATAGAATGAGAAGGAAGGAATAATGGGTGAAGCGTCTTTTCAGCAGGAGGAAATTGCCGCGAAGCATGAGCCAGAGCTGTACACATTACTGTCACGAACACTCCAGAAAGGCTATCGGGGTTGCTCGTATTTTTGTGTTGTTTTCTTTATTTGGCTATAAAGTGGACAGGTATATTATGGTAAGCCATCCAGATTGGCCTACATGTTCTTACAGATAGACTAAACTTTACTGTCTAACGAATAAGGTGATCTACCCACCCCCTGACACGCAGGTCAGGGAGCGGGTGCCGCCACCTCAGACGCAGGCTGGGAGGCCTTGAGTCCCAGCAGCCTCTTCAGCAGGACGAGCAGGAGCTGGAGCTCAGGGGGAGGGGACACTGTGTGTGTGTGTGCGTGTGCGTGTGCGTGTGCGTGTGTGTGTGTGTGTGTGCGTGCGTGTGTGCGTGTGCGCGTGTGCGTGTGCGTGTGCGCGTGTGTGCGCGTGCGCGCGCGCGTGTGTGTGTGTGTGTGCATGTGTGTGCGCGCGCGCGCACGCACGCACGCACGCACGCCCCCCCCCCCCCCCCCCGAGAGAGTACGGGCATTCCCATATTATGTGGTCGAGGGTCCCTCTCGCGCCACAAAGATTGCATTTATCGCTCCTGGCCTCGGGTAACATGTGGTTCGCATTAACGTAAAAGTTTGCAGTCGCCTCCACGTGACTGCTTGTCTGTTGTCCAATTTCTGGTCTGGCGGGGGCACCAGTCTGCGCTCCAATCTATCATGATGCGTGGTCTCCCCATATTTTAGCATGCGCTCTCCGCTCCCTCGGTCATCGAGGGGCCCTGTAGCAGCTCGGCGGTAGAGATCTCGAGCCAGCTCGTGGGCCGCTTCGTTGCCGGGGACGGCTTCGTGCGCCAGAGTTCAAATTATGTGACTTTTCCTATCCAACTTTCTCTGGCCTAGGATTCTGGCCGCTAACCTCAAGATGTGGCGCAGGCTGCGTGACTTTAATGATTACTCCACGGCATTTATAAGTTGGTCGGAAAAATTTAAAGTGCCGAGCAAGCAGTGTATTTGGACGATAACATGAGGTTGTTTTGTATTCATTGCTTGCTTACTAGCACTCAATTGGTTTCTTTTTACGGTGAGATGAGTGGCTAGCTTGTTAAGTGTTCCGTTCCCGAGTAGAAACCTGTGACGAGTGATATGCAGCTAGAATTTTTTTTAATTAACTATCTATTTTGAAACTTCTGACTGCAACGTCGTTCACGTCCACTGTAGCCGCAGTGAACTACGAGTGCAGGACGTCGCTTCTCTGCATTTTAGTGGTCCTGCAGTTCGTATTTTTAGTCTCCACTGAAAATAGTGTCATTTTTGGTAACCAGTAAAACTGCACTGCATTCATTGAAATAAAGCTTTTATTAAATGGTACAGGTGAACGCTACCGCACTTTCATAGAGGCGAAATGAAAAAAAACACCCAAGTGTTGGATCATGTCCGCGCGTGTGTGATGTCCGCGATATGCCCAGTTGGTGGGAACTAGTATGGAAGCCTTCACGGTAGTGTCTCTCTTTTAGCATATACGGGACATTAAATAACACACATCATGCCACAAAATGCAACACGCTGTTTCTCTTGAAGCGAAAACCTTCACTACACCAGCTTTTCGAGCTGTCAGTGGCGCCGCAAGTTTGACCTTGCATATAGCTAGAGGTCAAACCATGAGCATAACTGGTGGTAGTCCGGTTCGACGCATGAAAATGGATGGATGGATGGGTGGATGGATGGATGGATGGATGGATGGATGGATGAATGGATGGACGGACGGACGGACGGACGGACGGACGGACGGACGGACGGACGGACGGACGGACGGACGGACGGACGGACGGACGGATGGATGGGTGGGTGGGTGGATGGACGGACGGACGGACGGATGGATGGATGGGTGGGTGGGTGGATGGATGAATGGGTGGGTGGGTGGGTGAGTGGGTGGGTGGGTGGACGGATGGACGGATGGACGGGTGGGTGGATGGATGGATGGATGGATGGATGGATGGGTGGACGGACGGACGGACGGACGGACGGATGGATGGATGGATGGGTGGATGGATGGATGGATGGATGGATGGATGGATGGATGGATGGATGGACGGACGGACGGACGGACGGACGGGCGGGTGGGTGGGTGGGCGGGTGGATGGATGGATGGGCGGACAGACGGACGGGCGGACAAATGGATGGGTGGATACGGCTGAGCCCTTTAAATCGGGCGGTGGCGCAAGCCACCAAGCCATGACATGAAATTTTACTCTTCTCATGGTTTTAGCCGCCAATCAGATACCCTTCGCTTGGTTAATTCTACTCGCTTAAAATCTACTTTCCCTTCACTGTCCTTAAACCCCAATGCCTTGGATAAATCAGCCCCGCTGCTTTCCACTGTAGGGTGAAGCCCTTTACAGAAAAGTATCCAGTGTTCAGCCGTTTCCTCCTCCTCTCCGCACGCAACGCACAACGTGTCTATCTCGTGGTACCTGACTATATGTCTTAGTCCGCAAAACTCCCGTCCTGGCCTCAAACAACGAAGAGCTTCCCCTACAATTATCATAGATATTTTCTTTGGAAATTTCCTGCTGAAAAATCTTGTATGTTCCCAGTGCTGATTTCGTCAGCATCCCTGTTTTCCGCAGATCTCTCTGTGTTTCTTCAAATTTTTCTTAACTGATAATTGCTGATTTGCCCGCTACTGCTGTCCAGATACTTGCTTGTCAATTTTCTAGTTCGCTTTCTCCATTCCGTATCAACATTCCTTATATACAGGTACCTGAAAACTTTCCTAGCCCACTGCTTTTCCCCCATTTTTCTTAATCGCTCCTCAAATCCTATCTTGCTGCTAGCTTCTCTGATCTCGAACGACGCCCATCCCATATCACCCTGTACCCCCTGATTTGGTGTATTGCCATGTGCTCCCAAAGATAGCCTCCTTACGCCACGTTCTTTAATTTCTAACCTTGCTTGAACGTCTGATCTCAAGCACAGCACCGCATTACCGAAAGTCAGGCTAAAAACCATTACCCCTTTCCAGATCCCTCTTACCACTTCATACCTATTGTAATTCTATTTTTCACGAAAGCTGCATTCCTACTAACTTTATTCATTACATATTTTCCATGCTCTTTCAGATACTCAACACCGTTATTTATCCACACCCCAAGATACTTGTACTCATCCTCTACTTCTAGCATGAACTCCTGTATTCTATGCTCGCCGACCTCATCATTAAATATCATGACTGCAGATTTTTTCTTACTAAACTTAAAACCTAATCTGTCTCCCTCTGTAACACATATGTCTATCAACTTCTGTATATATTCCTTGTTGTCAGCCATTAGCACTATATCATCGGCGTATGTTAGACCCGGCAATGAATTTTTAATCAATTATCCTTGCTTGAAAAAAGAAAGGTTGAAGCATAGTCTGCTCCTCCTCTCTAGCTTGGTCTCCAACCCTTGCTGGTCTCCAACCCTTGCTGGTACAACATGAACAACAAAGGAGACAGAGGACATCCTTGCCTAAGCCCCCGGCTGTATCTCTACCGGCTCTGATACGTTTTTTTTTCATTTTATAAGCACTCTGGTACCTTTATATATATCTTTTAAAAGATTAATTACTCCAACTTCCACATCCAATGTGCCCAGTATGTCCCACAAATACTCCTAATAACACTGTCATAGGCTCGATAATATCCAGAAATGCTAGCCATAGGGGGCTGTGTTCCTTTTCAGCAATCTCTATACACTGCGTCAATGAAAACAGATTGTCCTCCAACCTCCTTTGTTTCCGGAACCCATTTTGTAGCTCCCCCAGCACCCCCTCGTTCTCCACCCAAGCCTGCAATCTGTCCTTTATAATCTGCATCACCACTCTGTACACCACAGATGTCATTGTTATGGGACGGTACTTACGTCAGCTTTGTCCCCCTTTCCCTTATATCTCATGTTCATTCTACTTAATCGCCATTCATCGGGGACTTTCCCATCCACGATCATTTTATTCACTACCTGTATTAATTCTTGCTTGGATTTTGGTCCTAGCATCTTTATAAACATAATCGGAATACCATCTGGTCCTGTTGACGTGCCACTAGGAACCTTTTTCTCTGCCCTTTCCCACTCTCTTCGCTCAAGTGAAGCTATTGCAGAAACCGGTCTATTCTCCTTCGATAAATTATGGGCGTCAGCTAAAGCAGCGACACCAGCGGCTGTTACACCAACTATCTCGACTTTGACCTTGATTTTTGGTCAAGCGGGAAAGCGTCTGCCGGCATCGCACGAAAATAAAAATTAGTTTTGGGGGAAAGGAAATGGCGCTACGCGCTACGCGCCTCTCAATAAATAAGGAGCCTAGTGTTATTAGTTAAGAATTTAAGTATTCAATTTTAGTTAACCAGCCTACTAGTCAGCACATCCTAACTGTATTCTGATACGCTACACCACTGACAATACTATGTCGAAGAAAGCTTTCTTCTCACTAAAAAAATAAATAAATTTCAGAATATCTTAGGTGAACCACCCGGTACTTGCAGCCTATTTCAATTAATGAGCTAAAATGTGAATTTCGCGCATCTACTCTGGACATTTTTTAGCTGGTGCAATTTAAACCACAGTTTTTACTACCTATAGCACTGCCTCAAGGATTTAAAAAGGTTACGATGTGGCTACAGTACAGAAATTTCAGGAAAATGTGTCTACGAACCTTGAAACTGAAAGGAAGCTTGGATATCCTTATTGGGCCATTAGTAAAGAAGCTAATTTACACCTGTGTTATTCAATTAAGTCCCGCGCATCATACCGCTCATGTTACTACTGAGTCTGTTTTGAAAAGTTTCGGCCTGCATGAAATGAAAGCGACTAACGCATTCTTATGTTCTGACAATCCTTGACCATACTATTAAGTTTCTTAACGTTACCCGGATGAATACTCAAACGGCGCGACAATCGGCTCACGTGTTTATTGCTTTCAATATAAATTGACTTCAACAGAACAATCCGACAGCTTTCCGTATAGGCTTTTGCCTTCCACCTGCACCAATTTCCCCCCAGGGCGAAAAATGTACGAATCCTATTTGCCGACAGTAGTTCACTCTTACAACCTGGAGTAGCATGCCAGGCCAACAATCAGGCAGAATTCTCCGGTTTCATTAAAGTCTCTCCTCCTCCTCCACTTACAAAGTTAATGGGCACCTGCACTGCTCTGGAGTCGAAATAAAAGGCATTAAGGCCAGGCGCGCTAGAGAGCACATATTCATTCGCTTTGTCGTGGCACCAAGATTATTGATTCTCGCAACCAGATGACAAAACCTGCCGACAATTGTTGAATCGTTCTATTCCTTATCCGGTACACAAAAGCACCAATTACAGAAATATGGGACTGTAGAAAAGCGGATTAAAATATAAACGTCTTCAACAAAGACAGCTTCTTTTGTAACGAGCTCTAGCAGCAGTGCCAAAATATCTGCTTTTGTCGCAGCAAAGGGAAAAAATATGGGAAAAGAAACCAGTGCGTCTAAGCGGCACTCTTTCGTCTATAACAAAGGCTAAGAGGCTGGTGTTACGTTTCGTCTACGACGAGCGGTATAGCCGGCGCGGATGCAACGGACGCCGGGGCTTCGTTCAAAGTGGCGGTCATTTTGGGCCCGTTCAGTGCTGCCGTAACGCCTCCCGCCAAGCGCGTCCAGGCAGGTTTCAATGCCACGTGTCGTCGTGTGTGCGTGTGTGTGTGTGTGTGCATGTTGGTGCCCACGCTTGTCAAAGCGCGGCAGCCGGGGAGAGGAGCTCCCCAACTGGGAGGCGAGGAGGTCTGACCGGCGCCGGCCCGGCGGACGCGCACGTCACGTCTGAACATGTCAGAGCGTCGCCGTATCGGGCGCCTCATCCCAAGCCGTTCCTTCTTGCCCTCGACTCCGAGGGTATAAAAAGGAGCTGCCCCGGACGCCAAGGGAGACTTCGATTCCTTACTCCGATATCGCGGCTCCCCTGACGGATGCTCTAAGAAAAACAGAGCCCCAAACAGTCGTCTGGAGCGAGACAAAGGAAAGAGCTTTTAGCGCCTTAAAGAGCGCCCTAACAAGCCAGCCTGTGCTACGATCGCCAGACTACACAAAAGGGTTCGTTGTTCAGTGCGATGCTAGTGAGCGAGGCATGGGCGTTGTAATGTGCCAAAGGGACAATGGAGAAGTGGAACACCCCGTCCTGTATGCTAGTCGTAAGCTGACCTGTCGTGAGCAGGCGTACAGCGCCACCGAGAAAGAGTGTGCGTGTCTCGTGTGGGCCGTTCAGAAATTGTCATGCTACCTAGCCGGCTCGAGGTTTATCATTGAGACGGATCACTGCCCTCTCCAATGGCTGCAGACCATCTCTCCCAAAAATGGCCGCCTCCTGCGCTGGAGCCTCGCTTTGCAACAATATTCCTTTGAGGCTCGTTACAAAAAGGGGGGTCTCAACGGTAACGCCGATGGCTTAAGTCGAAGCCCCTAACTTGGGAATCCGCCTCAAAGTTGTTTGTTAGTGATGTTTTCTTCCTGAGGCAGGATTTTTAACATATTGCTTTTGTTTAGTGTTTCAAAGTGATTATGTGCTTTCTAGTGCAATTTTCCAATTTGTGGACGCGTTCTGAGTGCTGCTTGACTACTGTAAGGAACTAGGCAGTAGTATAAAAGGGGAAAGAGCCTGGCAGAGCTTAGTGAGGGTTGTCTCGCGCTTGCTGACTGAGCGGTTGCGTTTCGGCGTAGTTCTAACGCTTGCTGGGAACGAGCACAAAAATGGCAACTCTCCCGAAGTGACTTTGCAGTGTCCTGTGTGATCCTGAACCTGAGAACGAGGCCTTCTCTGTGCGCTGCGCTCAAGCAACGTCGAGGGACGACCGGTTTCGATTACGAGCATCTTCGAGCGACATCCCTATGGACAGCGGATGCAGTCCCCTGACCATCGGGATCTCCTTCTCCCGGCGGGGCGGTCTGTTACGTTTCGTCTACGACGCGCGGTATAGCCGGCGCGGATGCAACGGACGCCGGTGCTTCGTTCAAAGTGGCGGTCATTTTGGGCCCGTTCAGTGCTGCCGTAACGCCTCCCGCCAAGCGCGTCCAGGCAGGTTTCAATGCCACGTGTCGTCGTGTGTGCGTGTGTGTGTGTGTGCATGTTGGTGCCCACGCTTGTCAAAGCGCGGCAGCCGGGGAGAGGAGCTCCCCAACTGGGAGGCGAGGAGGTCTGACCGGCGCCGGCCCGGCGGACGCGCCCGTCACGTCTGTACATGTCTGTGCGTCGCCGTCTCGTGCGACTCATCCCAAGCCGTTCCTTCTTGCCCTCTACTCCGAGGGTATAAAAAGGAGCTGCCCCGGACGGCAAGGGAGACTTCGATTCCTTCCTTCGAGTAACGTGGTCGCCCTGACCGGCTGCTCTTTTGGCGATGCCAGAATAAACAAGTTGTTCTGTTGCCAGTCGACTCATCCTTTGCCGGGACCTTCGGATGTTTCCAGCTTTGCCCCAGGCCGCCAGGCCAACGCTACCCTTGGGGCTTGCAACCCATTTGCAACACTGGCTATTGTGCGTGATACTAATGGCCAATTTTTTTTTCCTTAGCTATACAAAAAATTCTGTGGGTGTAGTTTTTTTATTTTGTGGTTGTGTTTATGTAGCTTTCTGTCTGCTTTCAACGCGACGAATCTTTAGCAGCACTTTTTCTCGCTATTTGGAAGACATCAAGAGAAGGAATGAAAAAAAAGGGCGGTGTTCTGCCGCCATCCTTTGTTCCCCGGGGAGTGTAATGGAGCTGCAAGGCTACGCAACGACACTTCTCGTCGCGAACGGGAGAAAGGCACAATGAAAAAATTCTTCGTTTGGGCAGATTAATGTAGCCTAAATCTCAAAGCTGTTTTACTTGCTACAACGCCCACGCATCGTTAATAAAAAAAATCATTTGCCCAATTCCTAATTAAATATCATTGCGTAGTCTTAGCTTCTTATCTTCTAAAGAACCTTTGCCTACCACTGCTTCTCTTATCCGGTCTTCGTTGTCATGGCACTATTGAGATATGTAAGAGGTTCTGAACTAAGCCGGTGAAGCCAACATTTCTGTGTCAGTAGCTGTTGAAGTTTATATCGTAACTTCGATTCCACGCCATATCAGTGCTATGAACAGTTGCCGTGATAACTGACTCACCCCTGCTCCAGCCGCACGTTTTACGTAAAACTTTATGACCGGCAAATGCTCGTTACATGTGTAAGAGACTAACATAACGTACATACATAATTTGTCAATGCAGTCAGTACTTTGTTATCGAGAAGTGTTTGATCCGCTGTGATAGAAACAATTTTAAATTTTTATTTGGATATGTAAGCTACGAAAAAATTTAGCTCAGTATCTCAAAAGCGTGAATAGCATACCTCTAATCGAGTTTAATTGTTTCCACTCGTTAACTATTGCGAAGTGCAAATACACACGCATTCGGGCACAATCATTCCTTGGGCGCAGTCTGCACACGCCAGAACTCGCCTATGAAAACGAAACTTGCAGGCGAAAGAAATGCCTCGAAACTCAATTAGCGATAGCCCACTCTGTTATGGAAAGAAAATAAGAGGGTACAGCTTAATATGCAGAGAGATAGAAACGTGAATTAGGACTCAAGAAGAGATTAATGGCATGACAATGGAAGCTGTCAACATGGGTGGGAGTGCAATGCAGCGAAAAGATGGCCGATGGCCTCTTGGGGTAATAGGCTGGACTCCAAAGGAAGGAAAACACAGACGGTAAAAGTGGGTTACCTACGTTCAGGTGAAGATATGAGACTAAGATGTTTATTGGTGTAATAAGAAGACACTAGCGTGGGGGAGGAATTAATGGGTAGTGTGAGGATGGGCGTTTGTCCTGCAGCCGGTGCGATCCGCGTGACGGTGATGATTGTGATGGAGGTGATGATGATATGCAGGCGTGCTGGGTGTGGTGGTCACCGAGGTACGCCTCCTGTCCGACAGCAACAAGACGCAGTACGTGCTGCAAGGGGAAGGGGCCACGCTGCTCTGCTTCTTCGTGCTGTCTCCCACCGAGGACCTCCGCCGCGTGCTCTGGTTCAAGGACGGCGCCGAGGTGTACGTGTGGCGCAAGGGGCGCCGGCCGCTGGCGCGAAACCTGTTCGACAAGCGAGTCGACCTGAGCAACCGCTCTCCCTCCTTCATCACCATCCTCAGCGCCGACATGGCCATGCAGGGAAACTACACGTGCAGGGTGGAGACGGACGCCGGTGCTTCCGAAAACGACTTCTTCCTCACCGTTATCGTCGGTGAGTGATTGTACGTGTCGCTGCGTGCGCTCAATTCGATAGCACAGCGTCTTCCTCGCATTCCAGTAGACCGGAACATAGTGAAAAAAAAAGCACGAGGACTTATCAGTGAAATCGGAAAGCATAGTGATCTTTGCACTAACACCAATATTATTTTCGACCATGGCACAGCTCAAGCAGCAGTTTAGTAGTGTACAACTGCCATGCGTGATGAGAGAAGCACATTCGTTCAGGTGCATATTTTGCACGTGGCTAACTATTGTGACTGCGCCGAATTTAACCAGCGAATTTCGACAGCTCTCGCCGAGAAGGTCAGTGAGTGTAGGCTAATCAGGCGTTCCGTACTGGTTGGAGAACTGCCATTCATGCGCCAATTATGTGGCCCAGGTTATGGGAAGCTAGTTTTCTAATTGGCTGCATGCGCAAGAGGCTGACGGAGAAAGACAAATGAAGCCTTGAATCGGTTTTGTACTCTGAGACCTTTCTACTGTGTTCCGGTATCATTCGTGCTCAAATTTTGTGTTGGATGTCATGTCCAGTTTAGCTTAATGAGTTCCCGAGTACGTTCGTGAGGTTTATCTCAACGTAATATGCATAATTTTCGCCTCTTCCATTTGTGATTGGAAGCTAAATACGAGCTAAAAATTAAGAATAAAAATGTACGTGGTGTCTGAGCTAGCTTTAGCCAGGGTTTAAAAATATGCCTAGGGACTCTAAGACGACGCGACCAAATGCATGTTTCTGGCTATCGTATGGAGCAAGTCACACAGATTTTCGTATTCTGCTTAATTGCACATATAGCCGAGATTATATAAGCAACTTCGCAAGCAACGAACTTAGGAAAAATTTCTAATAGAAAAGTTGTAGAACGGCCCGCAAATTGTTGGACTGAACAGTTTCTAACTATTCATCTTTTACGTAGTACTTCTTTCCTCTCACTGCAAATGCCCGCGAAATAAAAAAATACCACCTGACAAGCCCGCTATCGCGCCGCAATGGCAGTGCCGCAGTGCTCTCAAACGTTCCTCCTGCAAACAAACGAATAATTTAGCCGTGTGTGCTGTCGCTTAAAAGGTGACTGGGCAGAGACGCAGGCGCTGGCGGTGCGATTTGCGCCAGCGCAACCGATAAGGGCTGTGTCTGGTAGTCGCTGTGATGCCCGCCGCGCGGGAACCATACTGCTGGCGCAAATGGTGGATGCATTTGTATATGATTACTCCTTATCGCTGCCACCTCCTCGGTGCCGCGATTAGAGCCACTGGAAACTTTTTCTACAGTCTATACGCGATACAGTGCATGCTCCACCTGTCACTGTCGCTACGAAGCCAATTTGCCGCAGCCAGCAGTAGTCGGGAGAAGAATTCGGGGGGAGAGGGGGGGGAGAAGGGCATTTTATGGGCGCTGCTTTGAAGAGTCAGCGCTCCTTTCCATTTGACTCCGTAATTATTAGCTTCTGACTAGTTCTAAACTCGGCAAAGATCACATTTCCCCACTGAATAAAACTGACGCTGAAGATTTCATAACCTTTATGCCCTGAGGCAATAAACATCGCTTGAAAAAAAAAGACCCTAGACCGTACTGAATGCCGAAATAACAGATGGTGATGGTTTAAGGGCGTTGATCGTCAGTGCGCAAAAGCCGATGAGGCGAAGACTACCGATCTAACAAACTGAAGGCAAAGAAATTAATCACCATCATCATCATCATCATCATCGTCATAATCATTATAAAAGGCTACTTTTAATGTTTGTAGAGTCATTTTCAGCTTAAAAGTAGTCGGTTTCTTTGCTACTGCAACCATTTGAGGGCATGGACGATGAACGAACTGGGAAACATCTTAGAGATCCTAAAGAATCCTGAGTTTCAGGGCGGAGCTCAAAAATTATTGATTGGAAGCAGTAGTATTATGTGGGCGCACGTGAACGAAGGCGGCCGAACGCGCGTCTAAGGTCGAAGAAGCAAGACAGTAGAACGCCGCCCTAAATACCTAGTGCAGACCGATTCGAAGACTGCACTAGTAGAATCCATGACTTGCCCTGGTATATGCTGCAACGATCGTGCTTATGACTGGAGGTCGGTACCTACCCTCAGCGACTAAATAGGCCTCAAAATTTGTGACCTTTTTGCTAAAAAAAGCGTATATATTTTCGTGCAGCCTTTTTTGAGCACCTTGATGCAAAGAAAAAGTCAAATAATAAAAAAAAGCTGAGCCAAGTGGTAAACGCGCGTGAGCATAGACTGCATGTAAGTTTTTCAGTTTTTATCCGTGCCAGTGATTGTAGACTTCCCATTCCTCTTTACTCTGCCCCTTCTCTCCGGTAGGTGATTTTTATTGTTAATTCATAGACCCTCCTGCAAATTTCAAACTAGAACTCAGCACCTCTGTGTTGAACGAAGGGGGAACAATGCAATGCCCTTGAAAAAAATATTAGCGCCCTAATATATATTATATTGCTAGGCCTTGGTATGGACTGTTTAGAAATAAGAGCGTGCATTTTGTAGCTATTCTCACCAAAGTCCCTCTCCGCCCTTACGCTGCCGACTCTTGCAAGGAAGGCAGCTGGACGACCTTCTCTGACCGCGTCTCGTGCACAGAAGCCGTGGAGCTGGACTGCAGAGGGATGTTCCCCAAGCCTTCGCCAGCGTGCGACGTGTACAATGATCAAACCGGGGTGTACCTTAACACGATGCCCTTCGACAGTGTCCGGGTAGCGGCCAACTCTACCTACGACGTTCGACTGCAGCGCGTCTTCCAAGTTCGCGACTGGCTGTCTTACCGGAACTTGACCTTTCGCTGCCACGTCATTGTCCTGGGCACGGACTGGCGCACCGGCATCTCCCACAAACTGTTCGGAGGTGGGTGGTTTTTTTAGCACGGAGAAGTGGTTGTACTCACTCACAAATAAGGGGCTTACTGCAGTGCAAATAATGTTGTTGCTGCCAGCTTTGTAAAAGTACGAGGACCGTATCATATGATTTGAATTTATCTATGTCCCACGGCGCATGATCCACAGTATCGATTTTGGTGACTGTCGTTAGTTGTGGGGACTGTGTTCTATCACCATACGGTAGCCCTTGTCAGAGGCGTTCAATTCGGGGTTGCCAGCACACTTTCTTCGTATGCATGTCAGTAGCCGAGCAGGCAGCATGGACAGGACAACATTGCTCTTGTAGAAAGAAGGTGTGAGCTTTTTGGAGATTTTTCGGCTACTTGTGGAAGCGTGTGGCGAATAGGCAGCATCCAGAAGTGCCGTCTCCTACTGGGCGGAAGGCTAGCAGCCCTGGCTTGCACCCGCGCAATGTTGGGGGCATGTCACCCAGCGCTGCCTTTGTCGATTACTATGCTGCCCGCTCGGCTACTGTCATGAACATGAAGAAACTGCGCTGGCAGCCACAAAATGAATGCCTCCGACTAGTGCTACAGTGTTGTAGTAGAACACAGTCCCCACTACTAATGACAGGTGCAACGAATGATACGGTGGACCATGCGCTGTGGGAGACACAAAAGTTCGTCTTCATAGTACGATCTTCGTAGCAGCTTTTCGCCGTGCTGTGTATTCATTTACCGTTTTATGCAGGCCCGTTTTAATGATAGGAAGGAGAATTTAGGAAGATAACATGGGGCTCAATGAGGCCCGATGTCACATACTAGCGCGGAATAATCACATAATCGCTTGAGCCTAAAGGAAATGGTTAAGTCAGTATTTGCCCATGCCATCAAAGGCTAACGCGAGCTTCGGATTTCTCCGGGGCGTTAACGAATAATAATGCGCTAGCATCAATAGCGGTTAGCAGTTTGCTCAGAAGAGGGCCGGTAACTGCAACAGTGCGGTGATGGTGTTCTCAAAACGTATGTTTGTTTTTGAAGAATAGTAGGAACGTGAGGAACTATACAGTAAAAATTTCAATCAGTCAATAACTTTATGCTCTTGAAAGAGAAGAGACAAGAACAAAGGTCGACAGCCTGAGAGGGATCCTTTCTGCTTTCCGGGCATCGCAGTACGGCAGAAAATGACACGCTGAAATTCAAAATTTGACTAAAGATAACTAGCTTCTACAAAACGCATTAAAAATTCTTGCTGGACAATATTCATAAAGCAGCGTGCTTTACCATCTCAGGCATACCGCCATGTTATCAGAGCCCCCTTCAGAGCCTCTTTTAATTGCGAAATGGGCCGGCGATGTCACCTCTAGTATTTTGTTTTTGGTCTTTTCCAACTTATAAATGCTCCGTTTTCGATTGGAGTGGTATTCTGCGATTAATGCTTGGTACTTTAGCGACACAGGCCAACTTCTTCTCTGCTCAGTGTCCCTCTACTAGAGAGCACTATACAGCTCTTCAACAGGCAGTACGCTTCCCAAGTACTGGCGGATGGTTCCGTCAGCACAAAACTGTCGAAGGCTGTCAGTATCTAGCTTAAACTTGGCTTGCTTGCGCAGATGCCGGATGCTCGCCGGAGCCGCCAGAGATCGTCAACGGCTACTACAACGTGAGTGGCGAGGAGACGTGTTGGCGGACGCCGGCCGATGGATCTGTGGCGCGTTACCACTGCCTCGAAGGTTACGAGCTGCGGGGACCACGGGAGCTGGTGTGCCGTAGTGGCACCTGGGTGGCGCCACCTCCGTTAGTGACGTTTTCCGGGAAGAGACCGGCTATCGCAGCGACGGCAACTTTCAAAACCATCATCTGCGGTGAGTGCATCTGCAAAGAAATGTTTAGTATTTGTGAACCAAATGATGCCTGAGAAAATAATACAAACATTTAAGAGCGAATATGATAGATACGCGAATTTTCAAGCCGTGCTTTTATCACCATATCATGAAAATAAATGATACTTCAGGAAATGAAGTTAATTTGTGTTTGCGTCTGCATATTTTGGAGAAAAATCATGCATGCCTATTCAAGGAATGTTCTATTATAATAAGTTCAGTGGTTTATTTGCCTTTGTTTCAGCATTAAACAGCCAAGCTGAAGTAGAATGGAATCGTCTGCTGACTGGAATTATGACAACGCTGAATTTACTGCTCTCTCTCTATCTGACGCTATACTCGTCGTAGCAGCTGCTAACGACGAAAGAAGCCTTATGAATGTGCAGATGATTGCCTCCAATAATTGTAAGGTGAGAGACCCAGCTTTCTTGATCGCACTTTTTATTATGTTGCTTCAACTTATTGTAAAGAGGATCGACACTAAGAAATGCGTGAAGCGCCTCATCATTGTAAATTGTTACAAATATTTATTAGATCCTGCTAATGTCTCAGTACCGATGACGTACGGATAAGTGCCGTAGTTTAATCTATTCTAAACGCTGCGCTGAAAATCAAAGAAACGAATTTCTGTTCGTTTGCGAACGAGTGTAGTTAGTGGCACTAAAATAAGATTCATGTTTGCATAAAGGCCGCTCAGAAGCCTTGAGACCTCTGCGTTTTCTAATATAGAATCTATAAAAAAGGGTCTATATATATATGCGCTCTTTTTTTTCTTTCTGCCTTCTTTCTAGGGACCAGTCGTCTGGCATGACATCGCGGTTTTCACTTATACGAAGGGAGGACTTGGAAAATATACACACGGGCAACACATAACTCATGTTGGTTGGCTGGAGGGTCAGCGGGGCCATGACGTCACAAATGGCCGGCCTCAACAAAGTTTGCTGCTGTGTTTAGGTATCTTTTACGTCATAGTATTTGTTTCATGTTCCAGAAGTTCCTCATCAGGTATAATAGTAATTACGGTATTTATAATAATAACAATATTTTTATTTCTTATTCGCGATATATGCTACTTTATTAATGCAAGCGTATCAAAGTGATTGTTGTCGCTAAGTGAAGTCTCTCACCCATGTAAGACCGACGTAGAGTAGAAGTTCACTGCTACAATTCCACGACGCGCAGCTGACTATATTTTCATTTGGAACAGAAAATGTTGCAAGTTAATTGGCAAAACGACAAAACTCGCCTACTTCTTCCCCTTCTTCCACCCCATCACTATGAAATGAATAGATCGAAAGGTAAAACTAATAAAACGAAGGCCTAAAGTCGGCCAAAATATTGATATCTGGCCTGCTACTCTGCACCGTGGAAGGGGAGGAGGAGTAGAAAGAGGGTCGTGATGAGTGCCGATGTGGTGAGAAGAAAGATGAGAGTATGTGCACGCATATCTGATGGCATCACAACCGCGAGTCGAGGCCTCTGTCACTCAAAAAAACAACAACGAAAGGCCCGTATTGCCTGGGGTGCTTGCCAACTCTGCGGCCAAGTTCCCAGCAGTTAAGTCCTCCGAGAGTGGCCTGCTGTCAAAACGCTTCAAGGAAGCGACCAACGTTAGTCTTTGGCGCGCATAAACTGGACATACCACTAGCACATGCTCCGCACTCTCAGGTATGCTACAAGTGGAACATTTCCGGCGTGTCCGCTCTTCCAATTAAGTACTTTTATGTTAAATCGAAGCAACAGCTTTGTTACTGGGACCTCTCTGTATACGTGGTTAAAGAGGTTAAAAATGCACGGGATTGCCAACATATAGGGGCTAAAGTTTTTCTCAGTTTTTACCTGGGACAATACTGATAACATACTTCGGTATTTCTTTCCCTTCTGCTGCCTTTTTTCAGTTCTTGCTTGGTGGTGGTGGTGGTTTTGGGAAGGATGACTCGTCCACGTCATGCATAGAGGTTTACGTAGTGTGTACAACCTGCAAGACGGATCTTCGTATTGCCTTTGAATTTCGTCTCGGAGGCTTGAAGAAAATCTACAGAGAACACGGTGGAAACTGGACAGACGGGAAGAGCCTTACGTGCTCCTGAAGACAAAAAGCCGCGTGCAAGACACAGTTTTCCGCTATATGTATAGTAAAAGCGTTTCGTAATTTTATGCACCAGTTGTATTCTGTATTTTTCGTGATGTGGACGGTGAAGTACCTTAAACCATTACTTATGCTTTATGGGATCCGTAGCTCCCCTATCGCAACACCCCCATACCCATCGTTTTTTACTTTAGACCTTTATCCAACGGCGGGCCTACATTCATTCAGTAATACTACAAGTTCAAAGCAGACGGTGTCTCAAAGGTGGAAGCTGCCCCATGGAGTTGCTTACCGAGATGTTTTATCTCGAATATAAACTCGAGCAGAAGCTAGCTGCTCAAGGCAACAATGATATGTTGAGAGCTAGTGGAATAGACATAACCTTGGCAGGGTAAAGGCTTTTGCCCAAAGAGAACTTTGAGCTTAACAACACCTTCAGCCCATCATCGAAGCAGCAGCTGTCGGAGAACGTGTTCGAGAGTCGAGGTAAGTGTTGTGTTGTTTTTGTGTCCCACCTATCAGCGTGTCTACTTTCACAAGAGTACAATTTGAATAGTTTCTTTCGTATTCGCATGTAACTTACCAAGTTATTCTGGAGTGGACGAAGGTGAGTTATGCAGTGGATTGAAGCTGGGTGTGCTTGGGGTGACATAAAGGTAATACGTGGTCGGCCTTGCTGGCTCATGACTGCTTTTGCTGTCACCATCAGCAAAGGGTAACAAGTACTTGGCAGTGGTCTTGCTAGCGTACTCGTAAAATGCCACTGCCAAGAAACCTCATAGGCTATCGGTCTTCATAGAATAGTCGAAGCATAGTTATATGCCTGGGCAATACATAGTGTTTCACTTCAGACTTTATACAACTTTAAAAATAGGCCTTTTGAGTTAGAAGAGCGTTTCTTTAACATATCATTGCCATTGGTGTAGTACATCAGAATACGGCTAAGACGTGCCAACTAAAAGGCTGGTTCACTAATATTGAATAGGTAAGTTTTTATTTGTTACTGTTAGGCTCCTTAATTATTGACAGGTGCGTAGTCCACCGTTAAGTAATATCCACATCTATTTTTACAATTTCGAAAGCGCGGTTACCCTCGGCATGTATACATAAAGAAATCGGGCTGCAAATGTTCCCGATAAATACTAGAAAAATTAATTACATGGTTTCGCCAGGAATTTCTTCGAATAATGCATCAAAAGCACATCAGAAACGTGGCAACAGGTGTTTAGTTCAGAAAATGGGCGGCAAAATTTCAGTGCCCACTCTACAAAAACTCCTCACATGGTTTCGCCAGGAGCAGCTTACAAGGATACAACTTAGTATGGCCAGTAGTATAGGCACCAGATGTACACATCAGAATACCGGCGGAAATTTTCTGGAGATAATCTACAAAATTTCATCACATGGTTTTACCAGGAACTTTTCTAAGTGATGCATCATAAGCACGTTAAAAATGTAGCCACCAGGTCTATATTTCAGAAAATCGGCAGCACATTTTTGTTTGTGCCCACTCTACAAAATGTCATCACATTGTTTCGCGAGGAACACTTCAGAAGAATGCAAATTGGTCAAATATCGAACTTGTAAAAAAATCACCTTGGTGAAAAAGAATACAACTTGCACTCATGAGTAATGTAGGCGTCAGATGTGTATATGAGAAAACTGGCGGCAAATGTTCTAGAGAAAATATACTAAAATTCGTTACGTGGTTTCGCTCTGAACTCCTCACTGTGATGCATCATAAGCTGCTCAGAAATTCTATGAAGTGAACATCAGAAAGTCGGGAGCAAATTTTCTGAGAAACGACAAGAGCTCTGCACAAGGATAATCACAAAGTCACAAAAAGTATGATTTTTTTCAGCTATTCAGTCATAAGAATTCCGCACAAACCTCATAAATGTTTGCAGGGAACGGAAAATATCCATTATATACATTTAAATTTTACGTATAGAAAGGGTGTGCTAATTCCGTGGCATTTTACTGCCGTCGCGCTGCAGTGATTTTGGCCTCTGCTAGAATCAGGCAAGACCGTGACCTCGAATAGCCGTGAATTGGATTCACAGGGCTTCCGGAGAGACCCAGGGCTTTCACGAACTTATTGCTTTACGTAGTCGTTAGTATATATATATATATATATATATATATATATATATATATATATATATATATATATATATATATATATATATATATATATATATATATATATATATATATGTTTTATATACTAACGACTACGTAAAGCAATAAGTTCGTGAAAGCCCTGGGTCTCTCCGGAAGCCCTATGAATCCAATATATATATATATATATATATATATATATATATATATATATAATGTCAAGGCGTTTATTTGAAGCACAGGTCGGTTGGTCTGGGTTGCCCGTCGACACGACGGGCACACTCACAGGCGTCGTTCGAAAAACCCGACTGCACTTCGTCTGCTTCTTCGTTGTCCCGCTTGAACTCGTCCGCTTCTTCGCTACGCTGCGCCTGTCGGTCCCATTACAATATATATATATATATATATATATATATATATATATATATATATATATTCAACGACGGCGGAGTCTGTCTTTCCTACAACACAGCGAGAGGCGCAGAACATTGTGATGAAATGAAGGTACATTTAGTGTTTTTAGCACGTTGCAAGAATTCACTGAATCAATCGGAGTTTTGTTGTCACAGATGGAAAACTTAACTGAATTCAAGATAAAATAGAAATGAAGTGAATACTGTGTATCCGAATGATTAGTGACACTAAAATATAGCACATTTAAAATTGCTTGCTCCCACGATGGCAGGAGAAACTTAAAGACATATAGCTTCTTTGAGTGAGATATTAGACGCAAGGAACACTTTCGTTTCTTTTTCAATTTAGACGCACTCATTCCGGGTTAGAGATTGGGTCTACGCACTTCTGTCATTCAAAAACGAGACGTTCTGAGCAAACGAACTCAGGAGACGTGTAAATTACGTTCAATCCATTCTCAATGACGTCGATTTCATTTGAAGGTAGGCTCTTTTTCCCTTCTCCATAATTTTACGCTCAGTCTGGCAGCACTGAGATCGTCGAGCACTAAATCGACTCTCTAAAGTTGGCCATAAACTTGCCGCATTTAGAGTTGGTACGCAGCGAGTATTCTGGCTTTGTTCTTTATACTCATATTTTAACGCCGACTAATGACGTCACATTTGCATTAATATATGAGCGTCCTTACTTCTTCATAGTTGCTGATGATTTGTTCATACCCAACATTCTCACTCCGATACGGTCCCTCAGTTTCTTTGATGCACACGTGACATTAGCGCGCTATTCTGGATAATTTCTGGAATTTGAAACTGTTTGAACTATTCTGGAATTTGAAACTGTTTGAAGAACTCTTCAGTAAGTTGCGTCGTCAGTTGTTGAGGGTTTGTGTCTGGCATTTTGTTTGTTTTATTTTTGACTTCGCGATTTATTTTTAAAATCAACGATATAAACAACCCTCTGACCTCTGTATATAGCGTGGTTTGAAATGCTTCTAGCCAACTTTTCCCAATACAATCAATATATAGTAGCGAAAAAGATAAGGGTCACAATACGAAAGTAAGCCAAGAGTGCTAGAGAAAAATGTTTCCGCGCCTTAGGTTGCTATAGAAAGGTTTAAGCCATTGAAAAGTTGCTCGGGAAAATCAGCGTTTGGAAGATGAGTAGGGAACGATGACTTCGCCCACCCGTCATTCTATTTGCTGAGGGGAACTGCGGCGTCCCCTAAAAACAGCGTTGTTAGCTACCTTAGCATTAATTTATCACTCCAACTGGAGGATAAACGTCTGCGTCTGTGATTAAGTACTCAGGAAGACAAGCAAATATTGGCTGAACATAAAGATGAAAGAAGTCACGACTTTTCGCCCCGTCACAACGTGTGTGCGTCTGAGCTTTTGTTCGGTTCATAGGGTTTAACGTCCCAAAGCGACTCAGTAACGAAAGGGGGAATTCACTAGGTTCACTGTGAAAGCACACTAATAATGCACGTACATAAATGCCTGATCGCATGCAGGAAAGCGGAGCATTGGGCAGAGAGTAGGTTGGTATCCGCAGGCTATCTTCCAGATGCGCAATTTACGCGCACAATTAAAGGCTCAGCATTTGAGAGCTACATTCACCTCTTTATTACACAAATTAAGACAGTAAAAGCTGCATCTAAGAAACAACGCCGAATGAAGTGCAGCATTTGGTGTACCAGAAAGAAATATGGCACGTGATAATGGACGAAGAACGCTCGATCAGTCGCTTCCTCCTTCGCGCTGGACGATGAGTGTTCAGCCGCGAAAAAAGATAGTTTCTTAACTAACTATTCGTTGCCTTTGAAGTAGAAACTAAACCGCCATTTTCAGATGGTCAAAGCAGCTCGCCTGTGAGGTCGCGGCTTTGCGCCCTATACTTCGGCATAGGATAGCAAAAATGCTGATCAATTCATTAGAATGCACGAGTCAGTTCGAAAACTAGGTCCTAATTTGCTAAAGTATGCTATAGCGTACGCTCCAGTGTCAAGGAATTGCAAAAAGCTATTTTAAACTAAGTTCCACCACCTTCCACTCATGCCGTTGCGGCAGCAAACCGGTGACCGTTATTAATGATGTTCTGGCGCTTCTGTTTTATGTCGTGTCACAGGCACGAGCGTATTACACACCAAAGCAGTAAATGGCGGGAGGGAAATGAGGTCGGCGCCACCGCATAAATTCTGGCGCGCATGGGTCATTATTTGCGCACGAAAGCGCACTGCACGTGATACTCGCGGCCGCGCCTTCAAACTTGCATCATCATGGGCACACGAAGTGGGCGAGATAAACGCCGAGGAAGAAAAGCCGTAGTATTCGCGATAGTAGGCAAGGGCTGTTTCACGTTCGCATCTGTGCGGAGTATGCGACGGCTGCTGATACTCGAAACTGAAATTTCTGGAACATTCTAAGATTAGAAAATGCAGCGAGTTCAGGCAATCAAAGGAGTTGAGGCGGTGACGAGTACTGTCAGTCTCCGGCGCCGGGGTCATAAAAGCGGCTTCCTATTAGTTCGAAAGTGACCCTTCGAGGACGTTTCGCGGAGAGTGTGCGTGCGCTTGACAGCAAAGGCTTGCTTAAAACGCAACACCTTGTGAGGCTAACTTAATTTTTCTGCTGTGTTCGTGTATTCCTTCCGGCGAACGGGGTTAGCCTCGCCCGCGATTAGTGGCGGTACTTTGCGACACAGTTGTGCCCCGCCTCCGCAAGATCATGTCCTCTGGGTCACATATCGGAGACCAGCGATAATGCAACGATGGGATCGCCTTCAAGAATCTCCAAATTTGGGTAAGCATTGGGGACGATTTTTTGCAAGAGCGGTACACGTATTCATAAAAGTGGCGGTACTTGCCTTATATTCTGGGCCCTCAATGGGCCTCTAAGCTACTTAATATTTGAAGCATACCACTGAACAGTTTGTGAAACACAGATGCTTTGCGGGCGGTTCCCTCATTCGGTTTTCTGTGGTTTGGAAACGTGCCGTTGTTGCCATGTGTCTGTGGCGCTTTCTGCTTTTGAATTCCGGAGCACTCCGGAGCACAATGTTATTCAATGTAGCAGTGCCGAAGCCGCTTCGCTACCCTTTCACTAAAGTTATCCGTGATCATAAGAGAGCAAATTTCCCTGTTATGAACGCCGAACTGGACACCTTCTTCCACACTTTCCAACAGCTTGCTTCTTCAAGAACTGTCAACCAAAAGAGGTTATTATTCAAGCAGGAACTTTTGACATTGATTGAAACCCATGTCCCAGTCATTTCTATTCGTGGCGATGCAGGTAAGCCATGGTTCATTGGTACCCTAAAGAGGCTTTCACGTAAAAAAAAAACGCCCTTTTCGCATTGCTAAGCAATCCAACTCAGCCGTCAGTAGGAAAAAAATATTTCACGTGTCTCAAAGACTATGCACGCCTACTGAAGCAGTCCAAAAGAAAGTTATTCCACGAGAATCTTCTGCACATAATGAAGAAAAATCCCCAAAAGTTTTGGAATATTCTCTGCCCGGTTAGTCATCATACGGACAACATATCATTTTCTAACTCGTATGGTTCACATGTGCTGCCAGATGAACTATCCGATGTAATAACTCGTACTTTCCTTCGTTTTTACCCATGAGCCGAAAGATAATATTCCAAATTTCGTGGTACCAGTTTTTCACAGATGCCGCCCATCATAGTCACTGCGGAAGGTATAGAAAAGCTTATCGACAAGCTGAAATTATCAAGTAGCCCCGGTCCTGATAGCATTTCTGCCAAAATACTTAAAGCCACCAAAGTCCCAACCAGCCGTATATTGCCGATAATTTTGCCCAGTTCCTCGCTCTAAGCGCTCTTCCAACAGATTGGAAAATTAGCAAAGTAGTTCCTGTATTTAAGTGGCAACCGGTCTGATCTATCAGATTATCGCCCAATATCTTTAACATGGATCGCCTGCAAACTAATGGAACACATCATTTATTCTCAAGTTGCCGTACACCTTGATAACAACGCATTATTCTTCGCTATCAGCACGGTATCCACTCTGGTCTTTCTTGTGAGTCGCAGCTTTTTGAATTCACCACTGATCTTGAAGTTGAAGTCAGTTTATTTCTCGCTCTTAGTGGTACAGGTATCACTGGGAGAGAGAGGACGCAGGGAAAAAAGCTGCTTGAATGCAGCTTGAGGGGCACCCTACGCCCACATTTCCGAGGCCGCGTATTGCCTCAGTTTTTCACAAGACAGCTACAGGTGAGGCAGTCGAAACAAAAACTAAAGTATCAACATGATTTAAATACAACATTTAAACATTTAGCTTCACAATGAAAACAAAAAGCAATGCAAATACTACAAAACAAAAGCACTTACCTTATGTATGTATCTTATTTACAGTTCAGAGCAAGTTCAAGCTAAACGTCTTCACAAAGGTACAAAATGGTTTTTAGGCTCTTCACTGTAATATCTCTTTGCGATATGTTGTTATATTCTGTAATGTTCAGGCATTTTGAAAGAATAAAAGACAATGATTGCATACCGTATTTGGTGCGACAAAGAGGCAATGACCAAGGAAAATGCGAGCGGGCTAGTAATAACCGCAGTTTTGTACATTGATAGCAATCTGAAAGGAAACAAAGTGATCTTTAGAATGCCAAATTTAATGAAGTATGGATGCGTGTGGGTGTGCCACGATACGTTTGTTATTAGTCTAATTGCCAGCTTTTGTGTTAATATTAGTTTGGATATGTTGTGCTGTGTCGTCGTTCCCCAAACTGTGAGGCAGTATGTCAGTGATGGGAGAAAGAATGCTTGATAAATAAGAACATTTACTTGAGACGGAAGTGTGTCCCTATGTTGGCAAATAATACCGTTGAAGCGATTTAGTTGTCTCCGAACATGATTGACCTGCTCGTCTCAGGTGAGGCGCTCTGAAAAGATTACTCCTAGGCCTTTTATATTTGGCACGATTGCAATGGTTTTGCCTCCTAGTGATAGGGTGAAGTTTAAACCTTGATTCATTTTTTCAAACTGATGTTATATTCTTAGACTTTTCTAAGGCTTTTGATCGTGTTCCTCACTTGCGACTCATCTGTAAACTTTCTTCTCTCAGCCTGGACTCATTACTCTTATCATGGATCAAATGCTTCCTCACCGACCGCTTTCAGCTCACCGTGATAGGAGAGCATCCTTCAGCCTCAATCAAGGTTCTTTCTGGCGTTCCACAGGGCTCAGTTCTTGGACCGCTTCTTTTTCTCATCTATATTAACGACCTCACTTCTGGCATTTCGTCATCAATACGTCTCTTCGCAGATGACTGTGTCCTCTACCGCCGAATTTCATCTCAAACCGAGCAGACCACGCTTCTGGATGACTTAATTTTAATAGATGACTGCTGAAATAAGTGGCTGATGCAGCTTAATATCTCAAAATACAAGTTTATGCAAGTTTCGCGCAAACGCTTTAACATCACCCACGTGTACTCCTTAAACTCAGTCAATAATTTACAAGTACTAACCTATCGTTACCTCGGAATCCTAATCTCAAGCAATCTAAATTGGTCCGAGCATATAATTAAACTGCTAGCTGTGTACTCCAAAACGCTGCGCTTTATTCGAAGAACATTATCGTTGTCGCTCCCGGCTGTCAGTAAACTGGCATATGAAGCATTTTTACGATCTAAACTCGAATACGCATGCGCAATCTGGTGTCCACATCAGACTTATCTGATCAAGTCTTTAGAATCTGTGCAGAACCGCGCCGCTCGCTTTATATCTTCAAAATACGACTACAAGATCAGTATCAGCAGTATAATATCATCACTGGATCTCCCCTCATTGGTCTTTCGCCGCAAGATATCACAACTATGCTTCTTTCACAAGATATTCTATCATTTCACTCATCTGCGCCAATCTTTTCTTCACCCACTGGAACGTTCAACTCGACGCTTATTCAATAGCTTAAGCATACAGCGCCTGCATGAATCAACATCTGCTTTTAATCAGTCATTTCTACCAATCGCATTACAGGAATGGAATAAATTGCCAGATTTTACTGTCATGGAAAGTGACCCTGCCAAATTCAAAAACCAGTTACTGTCTGTCTTTGAACATTAAATTTGTCTCTATTTCTTTTCTCGTCCTTAGTTTGATGTGCTTGAGCAACTCGTTTGTAAATCCCCTTCTCTGCTCGATTGATTTTTTTTGTAACTGTTTTAATTGTGTTCTCATTTGACGTTACTGATTGTATTCGTTGTCCTAATTGCCCTCATTGTATGTATACACATATATATATATATATATTACTAGATTTGTTTTTCTTTTTTTAACCTCTTTGGCTTTGTTCTTGTATTGTCCTACGTACGTTGCTCCCCCCCCCCTTCATGTAATACCCTGTGAAGGGTCCTTAAGGGATCAATAAATGATGATGATGATTGCAGAACGAAGTATAGAAGCTCGGTGAAGTATTTCTGTTGCCGAAAGCACGGCGCACGTCAAAAGGACATTTTTATTGAGGTCCATTTTTTTAGCCTTGGAACTGCGCCCTTTTTCTCTTTCACGCACTCTTCAAGCCCATTTCGCGATTGAGGTTTCGACATGGTAAAACCGAAAGGTACTTTACAGTGATAACTCTTAGAGTCACGTTCAGGAAAAAAGCCCCACTTGCCGTTCTCTAGCACAACATGAACGAAAGCTTCTCATTTTAAAGGAGAAGGTTGAGACTTTGATAAGAGGAGAGTGAATACGACTCGGTCGCTCTCTTCCTGACCGCCGCAGCCTGTTTTTGACGCTTTGAAGGGCTGGTTAGCCGATGCAGCTCTATTGTAGATAAGACCTTCAGTTTTTGAGCTTCGGTGTTATGGCGCTGGCAAGTACGCTGTTTCGAGTTACAAATTTGTTTTACGGTGCTGAAATATTTGTCTGCAACGCAGGCTTTTCACCTTTCGAGGCTAGGATTTTTGCATATGAGAGATATAAGGTGCAGGGCTCTTAGCCAAGGAAGAAATTTAAAAGCTGTTTTCCGGTGCCACATACGTAGGCAATTTGATAATAGAACAAAATGAAATCTTCCAACCGAACAACGGCTGTCATCTCCATGAACCAAGGCGCTGCTGCATTGGGCAGCTGAGCAGCAGGCGGCGTGACTTCATAGGCGACAGATGCCCAGTTATCGTCTGGGATGCCCGGCCCAGTCAAATTGAACATGAACAGCCAGAGTGAATGAATACGACACAGGGCACAAACCGCCAAGCAAGGAAAGGTAGTACGAGAGTATCTTATGAAATACTCTTTGGAAAAATAGAACAGGACACTTTTGTCACTGCAATTCATCGCGCACTTTAGGAGATCGTCTACAGTTTGTTCATGCTCCATATTCTTTAAGTTTCATGAGCGACATCAGCTTGCTTTGATTTTTGCGGCGAATCAAGCCATATTGTTGGACTGACGTCTGCTTTCAGAATGTGAGTGTACGGAGGAAAAAATGCTCTTTTATAACACCCGTCCTGCGTTCTTCGAAAAATGAAATCAACTCAAAGCATTTCAATGGCGTTGTCTCCTCTGTAAACGTTTTTTTGTCTTGTGTTTTTTGCGTCCTATTTACCACGTCGAAGCCACTCAGCAGGCACCAACTACCCTAACGGACCTCTTCTGTTAGCTCAGTGACAGTGCAGGAAAATGCGATTCCAGCACCCGCAGTGAATTTTAAGTGAATTTAAAGTGAATTTAAAGTGAATTTAAAGTGAATTTAAAGTGAATTTAAAGTGAATTTAAAGTGAATTTAAAGTGAATTTAAAGTGAATTTACAGTGAATTTAAAGTGAATTTAAAGTGAATTTACAGTGAATTTTCAGTGAATTTTCAGTGAATTATCAGTGAATTTTCAGTGAATTTTCAGTGAATATACAGTGAATTTACAGTGAATTTGCAGTGAATTTTAGGTGAATTTGCAGTGAATTTTAGGTGAATTTTAGGTGAATTTTAGGTGAATTTTAATTGAATTTTAATTGAATGCATTCTTAATGCATTCTTTTCTTGCTTTCTTGTGCCGAACAATTGTTGTGAGTGGGAAAACAGCATCGTAACAAATTTGTAATTCGGACTTAAAAATATCGTAGGATACAGATGGATAGGGTTCCTTATATATGTTCGCCCAGTTCAAGTTTTCAACAAGTGAATGAAAAGTCTTTTTACCGCCGTCATTGATGATACGGATAGTATTATTTGTGCACTGTGTTCGCGTGGCGATCGGTAATGCCACAAAAATTGGTAGATGATCGCTCAATCCTGAACAAAGTACACCGGAGCAACTAGCAATTGAAATTGAAAGTAAATTGAAATTGAAAGTTAAATTGAAATTGAAAGTTAAATTGAAATTTAAAGTTAAATTGAAATTGAAAGTTAAATTGAAATTGAAAGTTAAATTGAAATTGAAAGTTAAATTGAAATTGAAAGTTAAATTGAAATTGAAATTGAAAGTTAAATTGAAATTGAAATTGAAAGTTAAATTGAAATTGAAATTGAAAGTTAAATTGAAATTGAAATTGAAAGTTAAATTGAAATTGAAATTGAAATTGAAAGTTAAATTGAAAGTTAATTTGAAATTTTTTTGTTTATTTCTCTTTTGGGCAACATACAGGTATTGCCCACGAGGCAAGACAAAAGGAGGTGCTAAACCTCCTCACTGGGTCTTGTCCTCGCTTGGGTACAGCAGCAGGAGCGGTATTGCATTACACAACAAAAAAAGGTTGTCCTTGCCATCACTTACACAACAGACGCATCATAAACAGTTCTTGTAAATATATACAGATAATAAAATAATAATACACACTAAACCATACAAAAATAATACAGAAATTCAATACATTAGGGTTGTTCGAACCGACATAATATTACATCAAACGGAACCAGAAGTAAGCATTTGGTCGTCTAGGACACAACGTTAAACAAAAAGAAAGACGAACAGATGCGTTTAAAACCCCTGGGCGTGGAACTATTTTTAGCTGCATCTATTACAAACGGATGAGAATTACACTTCAACAGGATTTGGTGCTCAATTGATTGTGTTCCGTAGTTAGTACGAGGCCTATTTACCACAACAGAAGTCTGACGCAAGCTGTAACCAGTAGATCTATTTTGGTACGTGTTAGAAAAATTATTGTATATTGATTTTATTTCGTTATAAATAAACACACATATTTTGAGTTCATACATGGTTTTCACAGGGATCATTCGAGACTGTGTATTTGCCGAGCAACAATTTGTGTTGTTTCCTGCAGGTAAAAGAAACCGAGCTGCACGCGACTGCAGGGCTGATATTTTTTCTAAGTGAGTTTTGTTACAAGTACCCCAGACAAGAAGACAATAACTGATGCGAGAATGGATAAGAGAGAAATAAAACTGTCTTTTCAGGGAGCAAGGTATACGATCTCGAAGACGGGAAAGCATACCAATAGCTCTCGCTATCTTGACACGGGTGTGGTCTATGTGGTCGCTCCAGCCTAGGCTGTGATGGAATTTAACTCCTAGAAAGGAATGCGAGCTGACACGCTCAAGGTAGCAAGATCCATAACGAAGCTTAAAATCGTAATCAATTGGCTTGTTTTTTGCACAAAAAAGCATAAATTTAGTTTTTTTCTCGTTGAGTTCAAGACTATTTAAGTTTAGCCATACACTAAGATTTATTAGCCACGTGTTAGCAGTGTTTTCAAGTTCTTTAAGATTTGTTCCAAAGAAGAATACATTCGTATCGTCTGCATATAATACTATATCATCAGTTTTAGGAACGTCTTATCATTGTGTTTTATGCGCTTGAAAAGGTCATTCGTAATGCATTCTTTTCTTGCTTTCTTGTGCCGAACAATTGTTGTGAGTGGGAAAGCAGCATCGTAACAAATTTGTAATTCGGACATAAAAATATCATAGGATACAGATGGATCGGGTTCCTTATATATGTTCGCCCAGTTCAAGTTTTCAACAAGTGAATGAAAGGTCTTTTTACCGCCGTCATTGATGATACGGATAGTATTATTTGTGCACTGTGTACGCGTGGCGATCGGTAATGCTACAAAAATTGGTAGATGATCGCTCAATCCTGAACAAAGTACACCGGAGCAACTAGCAGACTTAGAAAAATCTGTGAAACATAAGTCGATCAGCGTACTTGTATTCGATGTGACTCTCGTAGGCTCTTCAATGACGTTCTCACAACCATTTTGAAGCATAATTTCAAGAAGTTGAACTTCAGCAGGGTTATTAGAGTTAAGATCGATATTAAAGTCCCCTATGATCACTATATGCCTCTTCCGGGAATTGACAAAATCCATGAGTGATTCAATGTAGTTTAAAAAGATTGACAGCGTGCCCTGGGGCGGTCGGTAAATGCATACGATGGCAATGTTTTTGCACATGATGGCAACAGTTTCAAAGTCGTCACATATGCAAGTAAAGTCGTCTATGGTATCATAGTGAAAACAGTCTCGGATAAATAGGGACACCCCTCCACCACGTTTTTGCTCACGATAAACTGAAACGTGACTGTACCCGGAAAAATTCGTAACATCAGTGACACTTGAGAACCATGTTTCTGAAAAAGCCAAGAAATCAAAGGAACACTGTAGTTGTGAGAGGTATGTACCGACGTCATCTTGTTTGTTCCTCAGACTCTGTGTATTAAATGAAAAAAAAAGAAAGCCCCTTTTCAAGAAAACACTTGTTACTTTTCACCAGATCATTGAACGAAGTTGTCGTGTGGTACGCCATCTTGATTTTTTGAAATCAAAATACCTGTCGTCACTGATCTAAACAATTTTGCTCAGGTCATTTTCGGTTGAAATCCTGATAGCACTTGCTTTTGCTTGTTTTCTTACAAACACTTTACCCTCAGAAGTCCACACGAATTTGTAGTCATTTTCCTTTGGCCTTATCTTCGCCAGCCATAGCAATCGCCTGTTCATTGCTGTCAAGTATTCATAGAAGCTGATGTTGGTCAACTTTTCTTGGGCGCACTTGCGTGCTTCGA
Organism: Amblyomma americanum; assembly: GCF_052857255.1. NCBI lineage: Eukaryota > Metazoa > Arthropoda > Arachnida > Ixodida > Ixodidae > Amblyomma > Amblyomma americanum. The sequence goes on from NC_135501.1 coordinate 172,422,714, forward strand.
ACTATTTGCGCCTGAGGGCTCGGTTGGAAAACCTTACAATCACCACAGGCCTTCTGTCCTTTCTGGGGGGCAAACGATGCGCATGTTCAACGTTGCTATCGGATAAATCAGGGACCTCCAATTTTCGGGCAATCTTGTTAATTTCAGCCGTGAAGTCTTCATTTTCTTTCAGCTCATTGTAATTGAAATTGAAATTGTAATTATAATTGTAATTGTAATTGTAATGGAAATTGAAATTTAAATTGAAAGTTAAAGTTAAAGTTAAAGTTAAAGTTAAATTGAAAGTTAAATTGAAAGTTTATTAAAAGTTTAATGAAAAGTTTAATTAAAAGTTTAATTAAAAGTTAAATTGAAAGTTAAATTGAAAGTTAAATTGAAAGTTAAATTGAAAGTTAAATTAAAATTTTGAAAGTTAAATTGAAAGTTAAATTGAAATTGAAATTAAAATTGAAATTGAAAGTTAAATTGAAATTTTTTTTTTGTTTGTTTCTCCTTTGGGCAACATACAGGTATTGCCCACGAGGAGGTGCTAAACCTCCTGACTGGGTCTTGTCCTCGCTTGGGTACAGCAGCAGGAGCGGTATTGCATTACACAACAAAACAAGGTTGTCCTTGCCATCACTTACACAACAGACGCATCATAAACAGTTCTTGTAAATATATACAGATAATAAAATAATAATACACACTAAATCATACAAAAATAATACAGAAATGCAATACATTAGGGTTGTTCGAACCGACATAATATTACATCAAACGGAACCAGAAGTAAGCATTTGGTCGTCTAGGACACAACGTTAAACAAAAAGAAAGACGAACAGATGCGTTTAAAACCCCTGGGCGTGGAACTATTTTTAGCTGCATCTATTACAAACGGATGAGAATTACACATCAACAGGATTTGGTGCTCAATTGATTGTGTTCCGTAGTTAGTACGAGGCCTATTAACCACAACAGAAGTCTGACGCAAGCTGTAACCAGTAGATCTGTTTTGGTACGTGTTAAAAAAATTAATGTAATTTGATTTTATTTCGTTATAAATAAACACACATATTTTGAGTTCATACATGGTTTTCACAGGGATCATTCGAGACTGTGTATTTGCCGAGCAACTATTTGTGTTGTTTCCTGCAGGTAAAAGAAACCGAGCTGCACGCGACTGCAGGGCTGATATTTTTTCTAAGTCAGTTTTGTTACAAGTACCCCAGATAAGAAGACAATAACTGATGCGAGAATGGATAAGAGAGAAATAAAACTGTCTTTTCAGCGAGCAAGGTATACGATCTCGAAGCCGGGAAAGCATACCAATAGCTCTCGCTATCTTGACACGGGTGTGGTCTATGTGGTCGCTCCAGCCTAGGCTGTGATGGAATTTAACTCCTAGAAAGGAATGGGAGCTGACACGCTCAAGGTAGCAAGAGCCGTAACGAAGCTTAAAATCGTAATCAATTGGCTTGTTTTTTGCACAAAAAAGCATAAATTTAGTTTTTTTCTCGTTGAGTTCAAGACTATTAAAGTTTAGCCATACACTAAGATTTAATAGCCACGTGTTAGCAGTGTTTTCAAGTTCTTTAAGATTTGTTCCAAGGAAGAATACATTCGTATCGTCTGCATATAATACTATATCATCAGTTTGAGGAATGTCTTATCCTTGTGTAAAAATATCGTAGGATACAGATGGATCGGGTTCCTTATATATGTTCGCCCAGTTCAAGTTTTCAACAAGTGAATGAAAGGTCTTTTTACCGCCATCATTGATGATACGGATAGTATTATTTGTGCACTGTGTACGCGTGGCGATCGGTAATGCGACAAAAATTGGTAGATGATCGCTCAATCCTGAACAAAGTACACCGGAGCAACTAGCAGACTTAGAAAAATCTGTGAAACATAAGTCGATCAGCGTACTTGTATTCGATGTGACTCTCGTAGGCTGTTCAATGACGTTCTCACAACCATTTTCAAGCATAATTTCAAGAAGTTGAACTTCAGCAGGGTTATTAGAGTTAAGATCGATATTAAAATCCCCTATGATCACTATATGCCTCTTCCGGGAATTGACAAAATCCATGAGTGATTCAATGTAGTTTAAAAAGATTGACAGCGTGCCCTGGGGCGGTCGGTAAATGCATACGATGGCAATGTTTTTCCACATGATGGCAACAGTTTCAAAGTCGTCACACATACAAGTAAAGTCGTCTATGGTATCATAGTGAAAACAGTCGCGGATAAATGGGGACACCCCTCCACCACGTTTTTGATCACGATAAACTGAAACGTGACTGTACCCGGAAAAATTCGTAACATCAGTGACACTTGAGAACCATGTTTCTGAAAAAGCCAAGAAATCAAAGGAACACTGTAGTTGTGAGAGGTATGTACCGACGTCATCTTGTTTGTTCCTCAGACTCTGTGTATTTAAATGAAAAAAAGAAAGCCCCTTTTCAAGAAAACACTTGTTACTTTTCACCAGATCATTGAACGAAGTTGTCGTGTGGTACGCCATCTTGATTTTTTGAAATCAAAATACCTGTCGTCACTGATCTAAACAATTTTGCTCAGGTCATTTTCGGTTGCAATCCTGATAGCACTTGCTTTTGCTTGTTTTCTTACAAACACTTTACCCTCAGAAGTCCACACGAAATTGTAGTCATTTTCCTTTGCCCTTATCTTCGCCAGCCATAGCAATCGCCTGTTCATTGCTGTCAAGTATTCATAGAAGCTGATGTTGGTCAACTTTTCTTGAGCGCACTTGCGTGCTTCGAACTATTTGCGCCTGAGGGCTCGGTTGGAAAACCTTACAATCACCACAGGCCTTCTGTCCTTTCTGGGGGGCAAACGATGCACATGTTCAACGTTGCTATCGGATAAATCAGGGAGCTCCAATTTTCGGGCAATCTTGTTAATTTCAGCCATGAAGTCTTCATTTTCTCTCAGCTCATTGTAATTGAAATTGAAATTGAAATTGTAATCGTAATTATAATTGTAATTGAAATTGTAATTGTGATTGAAAATTGAAATTGAAATTGAAATGGAAAGTTAAATTGAAATTGAAAGTTAAAATGAAATTGAAAGGTAAATTGAAGTTGAAAGTTAAATTGAAATTGAAATTGAAAGTTAAATTGAAATTGAAGGTAAATTGAAATTGAAAGTTAAATTGAAAGTTAAATTGAAATTTTTTTGTTTATTTCTCCTTTGGGCAACATACAGGTATTGCCCACGAGGCAAGACAAAAGGAGGTGCTAAACCTCCTGACTGTGTCTTGTCCTCGCTTGGGTACAGCAGCAGGAGCGGTATTGCATTACACAACAAAAAAGGTTGTCCTTGCAATCACTTACACAACAGACGCATCATAAACAGTTCTTGTAAATATATACAGATAATAAAATAATAATACACACTAAATCATACAAAAATATTACAGAAATTCAATACATTAGGGTTGTTCGAACCGACATAATATTACATCAAACGGAACTAGAAGTAAGCATTTGGTCGTCTAGGACACAACGTTAATCAAAAAGAAAGACGAACAGATGCGTTTAAAACCCCTGGGCGTGGAACTATTTTTAGCTGCATCTATTACAAACGGATGAGAATTACACATCAACAGGATTTGGTGCTCAATTGATTGTGTTCCGTAGTTAGTACGAGGCCTATTTACCACAACAGAAGTCTGACGCAAGCTGTAACCAGTAGATCTATTTTGGTACGTGTTAAAAAAATTAATGTAATTTGATTTTATTTCGATATAAATAAACACACATATTTTCAGTTCATACATGGTTTTCGCAGGGATCATTCGAGACTGTGTATTTGCCGAGCAACTATTTGTGTTGTTTCCTGCAGGTAAAAGAAACCGAGCTGCACGCGATTGCAGGGCTGATATTTTTTCTAAGTCAGTTTTGTTACAAGTACCCCAGATAAGAAGACAATAACTGATGCGAGAATGGATAAGAGAGAAATAAAAATGTCTTTTCAGCGAGCAAGGTATACGATCTCGAAGCCGGGAAAGCATACCAATAGCTCTCGCTATCTTGACACGGGTGTGGTCTATGTGGTCGCTCCAGCCTAGGCTGTGATGGAATTTAACTCCTAGAAAGGAATGGGAGCTGACACGCTCAAGGTACCAAGAGCCGTAACGAAGCTTAAAATCGTAATCAATTGCCTTGTTTTTTGCACAAAAAAGCATAAGTTTAGTTTTTTCTCGTTGACTTCAAGACTATTTAAGTTTAGCCATACACTAAGATTTATTAGCCACGTGTTAGCAGTGTTTTCAAGTTCTTTAAGATTTGTTCCAGAGAAGAATACATTCGTATCGTCTGCATATAATACTATATCATCAGTTTGAGGAATGTCTTATCCTTGTGTTTTATGCGCTTGAAAAGGTCATTCTTAATGAATTCTTTTTTTGCTTTCTTTGCGGAACAATTGTTGTGAGTGGGAAAGCAGCATCGTAACAAATTTGTAATTCGGACATAAAAATATCGTAGGATACAGATGGATCGGGTTCCTTATATATGTTCGCCCAGTTCAAGTTTTCAACAAGTGAATGAAAGGTCTTTTTACCGCCGTCATTGATGATACGGATAGTATTATTTGTGCACTGTGTACGCGTGGCGATCGGTAATGCTACAAAAATTGGTAGATGATCGCTCAATCCTGAACAAAGTACACCGGAGCAACTAGCAGACTTAGAAAAATCTGTGAAACATAAGTCGATCAGCGTACATGTATTCGATGTGACTCTCGTAGGCTGTTCAATGACGTTCTCACAACCATTTTGAAGCATAATTTCAAGAAGTTGAACTTCAGCAGGGTTATTAGAGGAAAGATCGATATTAAAGTCCCCTATGATCACTAAATCCCTCTTCCGGGAATTGACAAAATCCATGAGGGATTCAATGTAGTTTAAAAAGATTGACAGCGTGCCCTGGGGCGGTCGGTAAATGCATACGATGGCAATGTTTTTGCACATGATGGCAACAGTTTCAAAGTCGTCACACCTGCAAGTAAAGTCGTCTATGGTATCATAGTGAAAACAGTCGCGGATAAATAGGGACACCACGTTTTTGCTCACGATAAACTGAAACGTGACTGTACAGGAAAAATTCGTAACATCAGTGACACTTGAGAACCATGTTTCTGAAAAAGCCAAGAAATCAAAGGAACACTGTAGTTGTGAGAGGTATGTACCGACGTCATCTTGTTTGTTCCTCAGACTCTGTGTATTTAAATGAAAAAAAGAAAGCCCCTTTTCAAGAAAACACTTGTTACTTTTCACCAGATCACTGAACGAAGTTGTCGTGTGGTACGCCATCTTGATTTTTTGAAATCAAAATACCTGTCGTCACTGATCTAAACAATTTTGCTCAGGTCATTTTCGGTTGCAATCCTGATAGCACTTGCTTTTGCTTGTTTTCTTACAAACACTTTACCCTCAGAAGTCCACACGAATTTGTAGTCATTTTCCTTTGCCCTTATCTTCGCCAGCCATAGCAATCGCCTGTTCATTGCTGTCAAGTTTTCATAGAAGCTGATGTTGGTCAACTTTTCTTGGGCGCACTTGCGTGCTTCAAACTATTTGCGCCTGAGGGCTCGGTTAGAAAACCTTACAATCACCACAGGCCTTCTGTCCTTTCTGGGGGGCAAACGATGCACATGTTCAACGTTGCTATCGGATAAATCAGGGAGCTCCAATTTTCGGGCAATCTTGTTAATTTCAGCCATGAAGTCTTCATTTTCTCTCAGCTCATTGTAATTGAAATTGAAATTGTAATTGTAATTGTAATTATATATGTAATTGAAATTGTAATTGTAATGGAAATTGAAATTGAAAGTTAAATTGAAATTGAAAGTTAAATTGGAATTGAAATTGAAATTGAAAGTAAAATTGAAATTGAAAGTTAAATTGAAATTGGAAGTTAAATTGAAATTCCAAGGTAAATTGAAATTGAAAGTTAAATTGAAATTGAAAGTTAAATTGAAATTGAAAGTTAAATTGAAAGTTAAATTGAAATTTTTTTTGTTTATTTCTCCTTTGGGCAACATACAGGTATTGCCCACGAGGCAAGACAAAAGGAGGTGCTAAATCTCCTGACTGGGTCTTGTCCTCGCTTGGGTACAGCAGCAGGAGCGGTATTGCATTACACAACAAAAAAAGGTTGTCCTTGCCATCACTTACACAACAGACGCATCATAAACAGTTCTTGTAAATATATACAGATAATAAAATAATAATACACACTAAATCATACAAAAATAATACAGAAATGCAATACATTAGGGTTGTTCGAACCGACATAATATTACATCAAACGGAACCAGAAGTAAGCATTTGGTCGTCTAGGACACAACGTTAAACAAAAAGAAAGACGAACAGATGCGTTTAAAACCCCTGGGCGTGGAACTATTTTTAGCTGCATCTATTACAAACGGATGAGAATTACACATCAACAGGATTTGGGGCTCAATTGATTGTGTTCCGTAGTTAGTACGAGGACTATTTACCACAACAGAAGTCTGACGCAAGCTGTAACCAGTAGATCTATTTTGGTACGTGTTAAAAAAATTAATGTAATTTGATTTTATTTCGTTATAAATAAACACACATACTTTGAGTTCATACATGGTTTCCACAGGGATCATTCGAGACTGTGTATTTGCCGAGCAACTATTTGTGTTGTTTCCTGCAGGTAAAAGAAACCGAGCTGCACGCGACTGCAGGGTTGATATTTTTTCTAAGTCAGTTTTGTTACAAGTACCCCAGATAAGAAGACAATAACTGATGCGAGAATGGATAAGAGAGAAATAAAACTGTCTTTTCAGCGAGCAAGGTATACGATCTCGAAGCCGGGAAAGCATACCAATAGCTCTCGCTATCTTGACACGGGTGTGGTCTATGTGGTCGCTCAAGCCTAGGCTGTGATGGAATTTAACTCCTAGAAAGGAATGGGAGCTGGCACGCTCAAGGTAGCAAGAGCCGTAACGAAGCTTAAAATCGTAATCAATTGGCTTGTTTTTGCACAAAAATGCATAAATTTAGTTTTTTCTCGTTGAGTTCAAGACTATTTAGGTTTAGCCATACACTAAGATTTAATAGCCAAGTGTTAGCAGTGTTTTCAAGTTCTTTAAGATTTGTTCCAGAGAAGAATACATTCGTATCGTCTGCATATCATACTATATCATCAGTTTGAGGAATGTCTTATCCTTGTGTTTTATGCGCTTGAAAAGGTCATTCGTAATGCATTCTTTTCTTGCTTTCTTCTGCCGAACAATTGTTGTGAGTGGGAAAGCAGCATCGTAACAAATTTGTAATTCGGACATAAAAATATCGTAGGATACAGATGGATCGGGTTCCTTATATATGTTCGCCCAGTTCAAGTTTTCAACAAGTGAATGAAAGGTCTTTTTACCGCCGTCATTGATGATACGGATAGTATTATTTGTGCACTGTGTACGCGTGGCGATCGGTAATGCTACAAAAATTGGTAGATGATCGCTCAATCCTGAACAATGTACACCGGAGCAACTAGCAGACTTAGAAAAATCTGTGAAACATAAGTCGATCAGCGTACTTGTATTCGATGTGACTCTCGTAGGCTGTTCAATGACGTTCTCACAACCATTTTGAAGCATAATTTCAAGAAGTTGAACTTCAGCAGGGTTATTAGAGTTAAGATCGATATTAAAATCCCCTATGATCACTATATGCCTCTTCCGGGAATTGACAAAATCCATGAGTGATTCAATGTAGTTTAAAAAGATTGACAGCGTGCCCTGGGGTGGTCGGTAAATGCATACGATGGCAATGTTTTTGCACATGATGGCAACAGTTTCAAAGTCGTCACACATGCAAGTAAAGTCGTCTATGGTATCATAGTGAAAACAGTCGCGGATAAATAGGGACACCCCTCCACCACGTTTTTGCTCACGATAAACTGAAACGTGACAGTACCCGGAAAAATTCGTAACATCGGTGACACTTGAGAACCATGTTTCTGAAAAAGCCAAGAAATCAAAGGAACACTGTAGTTGTGAGAGGTATGTACCGACGTCATCTTGTTTGTTCCTCAGACTCTGTGTATTTAAATGAAAAAAAGAAAGCCCCTTTTCAAGAAAACACTTGTTACTTTTCACCAGATCATCGAACGAAGTTGTCGTGTGGTACGCCATCTAGATTTTTTGAAATCAAAATACCTGTCGTCACTGATCGAAACAATTTTGCTCAGGTCATTTTCGGTTGCAATCCTGATAGCACTTGCTTTTGCTTGTTTTCTTACAAACACTTTACCCTCAGAAGCCCACACGAATTTGTAGTCATTTTCCCTTGCCCTTATCTTCGCCAGCCATAGCAATCGCCTGTTCATTGCTGTCAAGTATTCATAGAAGCTGATGTTGGTCAACTTTTCTTGGGCGCACTTGCGTGCTTCGAACTATTTGCGCCTGAGGGCTCGGTTGGAAAACCTTACAATCACCACAGGCCTTCTGTCCTTTCTGGGGGGCAAACGATGCACATGTTCAACGTTGCTATCGGATAAATCAGGAGCTCCAATTTTCGGGCAATCTTGTTAATTTCAGCCATGAAGTCTTCATTTTCTCTCAGCTCATTGTAATTGAAATTGAAATTGTAATCGTAATTATAATTGTAATTGAAATTGTAATTGTAATTGTAAATGAAATTGAAATTGAAATTGAAAGATAAATTGAAATTGAAAGTTACATTGAAATTGAAAGTTAAATTGAAATTGAAAGTTAAAGTGAAATTGAAGGTTAAATTGAAATTGAAAGTTAAATTGAAATTGAAAGTGAAATTGAAATTGAAAGTTAAATTGAAATTGAAATTGAAAGTTAAATTGAAATTGAAAGTTAAATTGAAATTGAAAGTTAAATTGAAATTGAATGTTAAATTGAAAGTTATATTGAAATTTTTTTGTTTATTTCTCCTTTGGGCAACATACAGGTATTGCCCACGAGGCAAGACCAAAGGAGGTGCTAAACCTCCTGACTGGGTCTTGTCCTCGCTTGGGTACAGCAGCAGGAGCGGTATTGCATTACACAACAAAAAAAGGTTGTCCTTGCCATCACTTACACAACTGACGCATCATAAACAGTTCTTGTAAATATATACAGATAATAAAATAATAATACACACTAAATCATACAAAAATAATACAGAAATGCAATACATTAGGGTTGTTCGAACCGACATAATATTACATCAAACGGAACCAGAAGTAAGCATTTGGTCGTCTAGGACACAACGTTAAACAAAAAGAAAGACGAACAGATGCGTTTAAAACCCCTGGGCGTGGAACTATTTTTAGCTGCATCTGTTACAAACGGATGAGAATTACACATCAACAGGATTTGGTGCTCCATTGATTGTGTTCCGTAGTTAGTACGAGGCCTATTTACCACAACAGAAGTCTGACGCAAGCTGTAACCAGTAGATCTATTTTGGTACGTGTTAAAAAAATTAATGTAATTTGATTTTATTTCGTTATAAATAAACACACATATTTTGAGTTCATACATGGTTTTCACAGGGATCATTCGAGACTGTGTATTTGCCGAGCAACTATTTGTGTTGTTTCCTGCAGGTAAAAGAAACCGAGCTGCACGCGACTGCAGGGCTGATATTTTTTTTAAGTCAGTTTTGTTACAAGTACCCCAGGTAAGAAGACAATAACTGATGCGAGAATGGATAAGAGAGAAATAAAACTGTCTTTTCAGCGAGCAAGGTATACGATCTCGAAGCCGGGAAAGCATACCAATAGCTCTCGCTATCTTGACACGGGTGTGGTCTATGTGGTCGCTCCAGCCTAGGCTGTGATGGAATTTAACTCCTAGAAAGGAATGGGAGCTGACACGCTCAAGGTAGCAAGAGCCGTAACGAAGCTTAAAATCGTAATCAATTGGCTTGTTTTTTGCACAAAAAAGCATAAATTTAGTTTTTTTCTCGTTGAGTTCAAGACTATTTAAGTTTAGCCATACACTAAGATTTAATAGCCACGTGTTAGCAGTGTTTTCAAGTTCTTTAAGATTTGTTCCAGAGAAGAATACATTCGTATATTCTGCTTATAATACTATATCATCAGTTTGAGGAATGTCTTATTCTTGTGTTTTATGCGCTTTAAAGGTCATTCTTAATGCATTCTTCTCTTGCTTCCTTGTGCCGAACAATTGTTGTGAGTGGGAAAGCAGCATCGTAACAAATTTGTAATTCGGACATAAAAATATCGTAGGATACAGATGGATCGGGTTCCTTATATATGTTCGCCCAGTTCAAGTTTTCAACAAGTGAATGAAAGGTCTTTTTACCGCCGTCATTGATGATACGGATAGTATTATTTGTGCACTGTGTACGCGTGGCGATCGGTAATGCTACAAAAATTGGTAGATGATCGCTCAATCCTGAACAATGTACACCGGAGCAACTAGCAGACTTAGAAAAATCTGTGAAACATAAGTCGATCAGCGTACTTGTATTCGATGTGACTCTCGTAGGCTGTTCAATGACGTTCTCACAACCATTTTGAAGCATAATTTCAAGAAGTTGAACTTCAGCAGGGTTATTAGAGTTAAGATCGATATTAAAATCCCCTATGATCACTATATGCCTCTTCCGGGAATTGACAAAATCCATGAGTGATTCAATGTAGTTTAAAAAGATTGACAGCGTGCCCTGGGGTGGTCGGTAAATGCATACGATGGCAATGTTTTTGCACATGATGGCAACAGTTTCAAAGTCGTCACACATGCAAGTAAAGTCGTCTATGGTATCATAGTGAAAACAGTCGCGGATAAATAGGGACACCCCTCCACCACGTTTTTGCTCACGATAAACTGAAACGTGACAGTACCCGGAAAAATTCGTAACATCGGTGACACTTGAGAACCATGTTTCTGAAAAAGCCAAGAAATCAAAGGAACACTGTAGTTGTGAGAGGTATGTACCGACGTCATCTTGTTTGTTCCTCAGACTCTGTGTATTTAAATGAAAAAAAGAAAGCCCCTTTTCAAGAAAACACTTGTTACTTTTCACCAGATCATCGAACGAAGTTGTCGTGTGGTACGCCATCTAGATTTTTTGAAATCAAAATACCTGTCGTCACTGATCGAAACAATTTTGCTCAGGTCATTTTCGGTTGCAATCCTGATAGCACTTGCTTTTGCTTGTTTTCTTACAAACACTTTACCCTCAGAAGCCCACACGAATTTGTAGTCATTTTCCCTTGCCCTTATCTTCGCCAGCCATAGCAATCGCCTGTTCATTGCTGTCAAGTATTCATAGAAGCTGATGTTGGTCAACTTTTCTTGGGCGCACTTGCGTGCTTCGAACTATTTGCGCCTGAGGGCTCGGTTGGAAAACCTTACAATCACCACAGGCCTTCTGTCCTTTCTGGGGGGCAAACGATGCACATGTTCAACGTTGCTATCGGATAAATCAGGAGCTCCAATTTTCGGGCAATCTTGTTAATTTCAGCCATGAAGTCTTCATTTTCTCTCAGCTCATTGTAATTGAAATTGAAATTGTAATCGTAATTATAATTGTAATTGAAATTGTAATTGTAATTGTAAATGAAATTGAAATTGAAATTGAAAGATAAATTGAAATTGAAAGTTACATTGAAATTGAAAGTTAAATTGAAATTGAAAGTTAAAGTGAAATTGAAGGTTAAATTGAAATTGAAAGTTAAATTGAAATTGAAAGTGAAATTGAAATTGAAAGTTAAATTGAAATTGAAATTGAAAGTTAAATTGAAATTGAAAGTTAAATTGAAATTGAAAGTTAAATTGAAATTGAATGTTAAATTGAAAGTTATATTGAAATTTTTTTGTTTATTTCTCCTTTGGGCAACATACAGGTATTGCCCACGAGGCAAGACAAAAGGAGGTGCTAAACCTCCTGACTGGGTCTTGTCCTCGCTTGGGTACAGCAGCAGGAGCGGTATTGCATTACACAACAAAAAAAGGTTGTCCTTGCCATCACTTACACAACTGACGCATCATAAACAGTTCTTGTAAATATATACAGATAATAAAATAATAATACACACTAAATCATACAAAAATAATACAGAAATGCAATACATTAGGGTTGTTCGAACCGACATAATATTACATCAAACGGAACCAGAAGTAAGCATTTGGTCGTCTAGGACACAACGTTAAACAAAAAGAAAGACGAACAGATGCGTTTAAAACCCCTGGGCGTGGAACTATTTTTAGCTGCATCTGTTACAAACGGATGAGAATTACACATCAACAGGATTTGGTGCTCCATTGATTGTGTTCCGTAGTTAGTACGAGGCCTATTTACCACAACAGAAGTCTGACGCAAGCTGTAACCAGTAGATCTATTTTGGTACGTGTTAAAAAAATTAATGTAATTTGATTTTATTTCGTTATAAATAAACACACATATTTTGAGTTCATACATGGTTTTCACAGGGATCATTCGAGACTGTGTATTTGCCGAGCAACTATTTGTGTTGTTTCCTGCAGGTAAAAGAAACCGAGCTGCACGCGACTGCAGGGCTGATATTTTTTTTAAGTCAGTTTTGTTACAAGTACCCCAGGTAAGAAGACAATAACTGATGCGAGAATGGATAAGAGAGAAATAAAACTGTCTTTTCAGCGAGCAAGGTATACGATCTCGAAGCCGGGAAAGCATACCAATAGCTCTCGCTATCTTGACACGGGTGTGGTCTATGTGGTCGCTCCAGCCTAGGCTGTGATGGAATTTAACTCCTAGAAAGGAATGGGAGCTGACACGCTCAAGGTAGCAAGAGCCGTAACGAAGCTTAAAATCGTAATCAATTGGCTTGTTTTTTGCACAAAAAAGCATAAATTTAGTTTTTTTCTCGTTGAGTTCAAGACTATTTAAGTTTAGCCATACACTAAGATTTAATAGCCACGTGTTAGCAGTGTTTTCAAGTTCTTTAAGATTTGTTCCAGAGAAGAATACATTCGTATATTCTGCTTATAATACTATATCATCAGTTTGAGGAATGTCTTATTCTTGTGTTTTATGCGCTTTAAAGGTCATTCTTAATGCATTCTTCTCTTGCTTCCTTGTGCCGAACAATTGTTGTGAGTGGGAAAGCAGCATCGTAACAAATTTGTAATTCGGACATAAAAATATCGTAGGATACAGATGGATCGGGTTCCTTATATATGTTCGCCCAGTTCAAGTTTTCAACAAGTGAATGAAAAGTCTTTTTACCGCCGTCATTGATGATACGGATAGTATTATTTGTGCACTGTGTACGCGTGGCGATTGGTAATGCTACAAAAATTGGTAGATGATCGCTCAATCCTGAACAAAGTACACCGGAGCAACTAGCAGACTTAGAAAAATCTGTGAAACATAAGTCGATCAGCGTACTTGTATTCGATGTGACTCTCGTAGGCTGTTCAATGACGTTCTCACAACCATTTTGAAGCATAATTTCAAGAAGTGTAACTTCAGCAGGGTTATTAGAGTTAAGATCGTTATTAAAATCCCCTATGATCACTATATGCCTCTTCCGGGAATTGACAAAATCCATGAGTGATTCAATGTAGTTTAAAAAGATTGACAGCGTGCCCTGGGGTGGTCGGTAAATGCATACGATGGCAATGTTTTTGCACATGATGGCAACAGTTTCAAAGTCGTCACACATGCAAGTAAAGTCGTCTATGGTATCATAGTGAAAACAGTCGCGGATAAATAGGGACACCCCTCCACCACGTTTTTGCTCACGATAAACTGAAACGTGACTGTACCCGGAAAAATTCGTAACATCAGTGACACTTGAGAACCATGTTTCTGAAAAAGCCAAGAAATCAAAGGAACACTGTAGTTGTGAGAGGTATGTACCGACGTCATCTTGTTTGTTCCTCAGACTCTGTGTATTTAAATGAAGAAAAGAAAGCCCCTTTTCAAGAAAACACTTGTTACTGTTCACCAGATCATCGAACGAAGTTGTCGTGTGGTACGCCATCTTGATTTTTTGAAATCAAAATACCTGTCGTCACTGATCTAAACAATTTTGCTCAGGTCATTTTCGGTTGCAATCCTGATAGCACTTGCTTTTGCTTGTTTTCTTACAAACACTTTACCCTCAGAAGTCCACACGAATTTGTAGTCATTTTCCTTTGCCCTTATCTTCGCCAGCCATAGCAATCGCCTGTTCATTGCTGTCAAGTATTCATAGAAGCTGATGTTGGTCAACTTTTCTTGGGCGCACTTGCGTGCTTCGAACTATTTGCGCCTGAGGGCTCGGTTGGAAAACCTTACAATCACCACAGGCCTTCTGTCCTTTCTGGGGGGCAAACGATGCACATGTTCAACGTTGCTATCAGATAAATCAGGGAGCTCCAATTTTCGGGCAATCTTGTTAATTTCAGCCATGAAGTCTTCATTTTCTCTCAGCTCATTGTAACTGAAATTGAAATTGAAATTGTAATCGTAATTATAATTGTAATTGAAATTGTAATTGTAATTGAAATTGAAATTGAAATTGAGATTGAAATTGAAAGTTAAATTGAAATTGAAAGTTAAATTGAAATTGAAATTGAAATTGAAAGTTAAATTGAAATTGAAAGTTAAATTGAAATTGAAATTGAAAGTGAAATTGAAATTGAAAGTTAAATTGAAATTGAAAGTTAAATTGAAATTGAAATTGAAAGTTAAATTGAAATTGAATGTTAAATTGAAGGTAAATTGAAATTTTTTTGTTTATTTCTCCTTTGGGCAACATACAGGTATTGCCCACGAGGCAAGACAAAAGGAGGTGCTAAACCTCCTGACTGGGTCTTGTCCTCGCTTGGGTACAGCAGCAGGAGCGGTATTGCATTACACAACAAAAAAAGGTTGTCCTTGCCATCACTTACACAACAGACGCATCATAAACAGTTCTTGTAAATATATACAGATAACAAAATAATAATACACACTAAATCATACAAAAATAATACAGAAATGCAATACATTAGGGTTGTTGGAACCGACATAATATTACATCAAACGGAACCAGAAGTAAGCATTTGGTCGTCTAGGACACAACGTTAAACAAAAAGAAAGACGAACAGATGCGTTTAAAACCTCTGGGCGTGGAACTATTTTTAGCTGCATCTATTAGAAACAGATGAGAATTACACATCAACAGGATTTGGTGCTCAATTGATTGTGTTCCGTAGTTAGTACGAGGCCTATTTACCACAACAGAAGTCTGACGCAAGCTGTAACCAGTAGATCTATTTTGGTACGTGTTAAAAAAATTTATGTAATTTGATTTTATTTCGTTATAAATAAACACACATATTTTGAGTTCATACATGGTTTTCACAGGGATCATTCGAGACTGTGTATTTGCCGAGCAACTATTTGTGTTGTTTCCTGCAGGTAAAAGAAACCGAGCTGCACGCGACTGCAGGGCTGATATTTTTTCTAAGTCAGTTTTGTTACAAGTACCCCAGATAAGAAGACAATAACTGATGCGAGAATGGATAAGAGAGAAATAAAACTGTCTTTTCAGCGAGCAAGGTATACGATCTCGAAGCCGGGAAAGCATACCAATAGCTCTCGCTATCTTGGCACGGGTGTGGTCTATGTGGTCGCTCCAGCCTAGGTTGTGATGGAATTTAACTCCTAGAAAGGAATGGGAGCTGACACGCTCAAGGTAGCAAGAGCCGTAACGAAGCTTAAAATCGTAATCAATTGGCTTGTTTTTTGCACAAAAAAGCATAAATTTAGTTTTTTTCTCGTTGAGTTCAAGACTATTTAAGTTTAGCCATACACTAAGATTTAATAGCCACGTGTTAGCAGTGTTTTCAAGTTCTTTAAGATTTGTTCCAGAGAAGAATACATTCGTATCGTCTGCATATAATACTATATCATCAGTTTGAGGAATGTCTTATCCTTGTGTAAAAATATCGTAGGATACAGATGGATCGGGTTCTTTATATATGTTCGCCCAGTTCAAGTTTTCAACAAGTGAATGAAAGGTCTTTTTACCGCCGTCATTGATGATACGGATAGTATTATTTGTGCACTGTGTACGCGTGGCCATCGGTAATGCTAGATGATCGCTCAATCCTGAACAAAGTACACCGGAGCAACTAGCAGACTTAGAAAAATCTGTGAAACATAAGTCGATCAGCGTACTTGTATTTGATGTGACTCTCGTAGGCTGTTCAATGACGTTCTCACAACCATTTTGAAGCATAATTTCAAGAAGTTGAACTTCAGCAGGGTTTTTAGAGTTAAGATCGATATTAAAGTCCCCTATGATCACTATATGCCTCTTCCGGGAATTGACAAAATCCATGAGTGATTCAATGTAGTTTAAAAAGATTGACAGCGTGCCCTGGGGCGGTCGGTAAATGCATACGATGGCAATGTTTTTGCACATGATGGCAACAGTTTCAAAGTCATCACACATGCAAGTAAAGTCGTCTATGGTATCATAGTGAAAACAGTCGCGGATAAATAGGGACACCCCTCCACCACGTTTTTGCTCACGATAAACTGAAACGTGACTGTACCCGGAAAAATTCGTAACATCAGTGACACTTGAGAACCATGTTTCTGAAAAAGCCAAGAAATCAAAGGAACACTGTAGTTGTGAGAGGTATGTACCGACGTCATCTTGTTTGTTCCTCAGACTCTTTAAATGAAAAAAAGAAAGCCCCTTTTCAAGAAAACACTTGTTACTTTTCACCAGATCATTGAACGAAGTTGTCGTGTGGTACCCCATCTTGATTTTTTGAAATCAAAATACCTGTCGACACTGATCTAAACAATTTTGCTCAGGTCATTTTCGGTTGCAATCCTGATAGCACTTGCTTTTGCTTGTTTTCTTACAAACACTTTACCCTCAGAAGTCCACACGAATTTGTAGTCATTTTCCTTTGCCCTTATCTTCGCCAGCCATAGCAATCGCCTGTTCATTGCTGTCAAGTTTTCATAGAAGCTGATGTTGGTCAACCCTTCTTGGGCGCACTTGCGTGCTTCAAACTATTTGCGCCTGAGGGCTCGGTTGGAAAACCTTACAATCACCACAGGCCTTCTGTCCTTTCTGGGGGGCAAACGATGCACATGTTCAATGTTGCTATCGGATAAATCAGGGAGCTCCAATTTTCGGGCAATCTTGTTAATTTCAGCCATGAAGTCTTCATTTTCTCTCAGCTCATTGTAATTGTAATTGAAATTGTAATTGTAATTGTAATTATAATTGTAATTGAAATTGTAATTGTAATTGTAATTGTAATGGAAATTGAAATTGAAAGTAAATTGAAATTGAAAGTTAAATTGAAATCGGAAGTTAAATTGAAATTGAAATTGAAGGTAAATTGAAAGTAAAATTGAAATTGAAAGTTAGATTGAAATTGAAAGTTAAATTGAAATTGAAAGTTAAATTGAAATTGAAGGTAAATTGAAATTGAAATTGAAATTGAAAGTTACATTGAAATTGAAACTGAAATTGAAATTGAAAGTTAAATTGAAAGTTAAAGTTAAAGTTAAAGTTAAATTGAAAGTTAAATTCAAAGTTAAATTGAAAGTTAAATTGAAAGTTAAATTGAAATTGAAATTGAAAGTTAAATTGAAATTTTTTTTTGTTAATTTCTCCTTTGGGCAACATACAGGTATTGCCCATGAGGAGGTGCTAAACCTCCTGACTGGGTCTTGTCCTCGCTTGGGTACAGCAGCAGGAGCGGTATTGCATTACACAACAAAAAAAGGTTGTCCTTGCCATCACTTACACAACAGACGCATCATAAACAGTTCTTGTAAATATATACAGATAATAAAATAATACACACTAAATCATACAAAAATAATACAGAAATGCAATACATTAGGGTTGTTCGAACCGACATAATATTACATCAAACGGAACCAGAAGTAAGCATTTGGTCGTCTAGGACACAACGTTAAATAAAAAGAAAGACGAACAGATGCGTTTAATACCCCTGAACGTGGAACTATTTTTAGCTGCATCTATTACAAACGGATGAGAATTGCACATCAACAGGATTTGGTGCTCAATTGAATGTGTTCCGTAGTTAGTACGAGGCCTATTTACCACAACAGAAGTCTGACGCAAGCTGTAACCAGTAGATCTATTTTGGTACGTGTTAAAAGATTTAATGTAATTTGATTTTATTTCGTTATAAATAAACACACATATTTTGAGTTCATACATGGTTTTCACAGCGATCATTCGAGACTGTGTATTTGCCGAGCAACAATTTGTGTTGTTTCCTGCAGGTAAAAGAAACCGAGCTGCACGCGACTGCAGGGCTGATATTTTTTCTAAGTGAGTTTTGTTACAAGTACCCCAGATAAGAAGACAATAACTGATGCGAGAATGGATAAGAGAGAAATAAAACTGTCTTTTCAGCGAGCAAGGTATACGATCTCGAAGCCGGGAAAGCATACCAATAGCTCTCGCTATCTTGACACGGGTGTGGTCTATGTGGTCGCTCCAGCCTAGGCTGTGATGGAATTTAACTCCTAGAAAGGAATGGGAGCTGACACGCTCAAGGTAGCAAGAGCCGTAACGAAGCTTAAAATCGTAATCAATTGGCTTGTTTTTTGCACAAAAAAGCATAAATTTAGTTTTTTTCACGTTGAGTTCAAGACTATTTAAGTTTAGCCATACACTAAGATTTAATAGCCACGTGTTAGCAGTGTTTTCAAGTTCTTTAAGATTTGTTCCAGAGAAGAATACATTCGTATCGTCTGCATATAATACTATATCATCAGTTTGAGGAATGTCTTATCCTTGTGTTTTATGCGCTTGAAAAGGTCATTCGTAATGCATTCTTTTCTTGCTTTCTTGTGCCGAACAATTGTTGTGAGTGGGAAAGCAGCATCGTAACAAATTTGTAATTCGGACATAAAAATATCGTAGGATACAGATGGATCGGGTTCCTTATATATGTTCGCCCAGTTCAAGTTTTCAACAAGTGAATGAAAGGTCTTTTTACCGCCGTCATTGATGATACGGATAGTATTATTTGTGCACTGTGTACGCGTGGCGATCGGTAATGCTACAAAAATTGGTAGATGATCGCTCAATCCTGAACAAAGTACACCGGAGCAACTAGCAGACTTAGAAAAATCTGTGAAACATAAGTCGATCAGCGTACTTGTATTCGATGTGACTCTCGTAGGCTGTTCAATGACATTCTCACAACCATTTTGAAGCATAATTTCAAGACGTTGAACTTCAGCAGGGTTATTAGAGTTAATATCGATATTAAAGTCCCCTATGATCACTATATGCCTCTTCCGGGAATTGACAAAATCCATGAGTGATTCAATGTAGTTTAAAAAGATTGACAGCGTGCCCTGGGGTGGTCGGTAAATGCATACGATGGCAATGTTTTTGCACATGATGGCAACAGTTTCAAAGTCGTCACACATGCAAGTAAAGTCGTCTACGGTATCATAGTGAAAAGAGTCGCGGATAAATAGGGACACCCCTCCACCACGTTTTTGCTCACGATAAACTGAAACGTGACTGTACACGGAAAAATTCGTAACATCAGTGACACTTGAGAACCATGTTTCTGAAAAAGCCAAGAAATCAAAGGAACACTGTAGTTGTGAGAGGTATGTACCGACGTCATCTTGTTTGTTCCTCAGACTCTGTGTATTTAAATGAAAAAAAGAAAGCCCCTTTTCAAGAAAACACTTGTTACTTTTCACCAGATCATTGAACGAAGTTGTCGTGTGGTACGCCATCTTGATTTTTTGAAATCAAAATACCTGTCGTCACTGATCTAAACAATTTTGCTCAGGTCATTTTCGGTTGCAATCCTGATAGCACTTGCTTTTGCTTGTTTTCTTACAAACACTTTACCCTCAGAAGTCCACACGAATTTGTAGTCATTTTCCTTTGCCCTTATCTTCGCCAGCCATAGCAATCGCCTGTTCATTGCTGTCAAGTATTCATAGAAGCGGATGTTGGTCAACTTTTCTTGGGCGCACTTGCGTGCTTCGAACTATTTGCGCCTGAGGGCTCGGTTGGAAAACCTTACAATCACAACAGGCCTTCTGTCCTTGCTGGGGGGCAAACGATGCACATGTTCAACGTTGCTATCGGATAAATCAGGGAGCTCCAATTTTCGGGCAATCTTGTTAATTTCAGCCATGAAGTCTTCATTTTCTCTCAGCTCATTGTAATTGAAATTGAAATTTAAATTGTAATCGTAATTATAATTGTAATTGAAATTGTAATTGTAATTGAAATTTAAATTTAAATCGAAATTTAAATTTAAATTTAAATTTAAATTGAAATTGGAAGTTAAATTGAAATTGAAAGTTAAATTGAAATTGCAAGTTATATTGAAATTGAAAGTTAAATTGAAATTGAAATTGAAATTGAAATTGAAAGTTAAATTGAAATTGAAAGTTAAATTGAAATTGAAAGTTAAATTGAAATTGAAAGTTAAATTGAAAGGTAAATTGAAATTTTTTTTGTTTATTTCTCCTTTGGGCAACATACAGGTATTGCCCACGAGGCAAGACAAAAGGAGGTGCTAAACCTCCTGACTGGGTCTTGTCCTCGCTTGGGTACAGCAGCAGGAGCGGTATTGCATTACACAACAAAAAAAGGTTGTCCTTGCCATCACTTACACAACAGACGCATCATAAACATTTCTTGTAAATATATACAGATAATAAAATAATAATACACACTAAATCATACAAAAATAATACAGAAATGCAATACATTAGGGTTGTTCGAACCGACATATTATTACATCAAACGGAACCAGAAGTAAGCATTTGGTCGTCTAGGACACAATGTTAAACAAAAAGAAAGACGAACAGATGCGTTTAAAACCCCTGGGCGTGGAACTATTTTTAGCTGCATCTATTACAAACGGATGAGAATTACACATCAACAGGATTTGGTGCTCAATTGATTGTGTTCCGTAGTTAGTACGAGGCCTATTTACCACAACAGAAGTCTGACGCAAGCTGTAACCAGTAGATCTATTTTGGTACGTGTTAGAAAAATTAATGTAATTTGATTTTATTTCGTTATAAATAAACACACATATTTTGAGTTCATACATGGTTTTCACAGGGATCATTCGAGACTGTGTATTTGCCGAGCAACAATTTGTGTTGTTTCCTGCAGGTAAAAGAAACCGAGCTGCACGCGACTGCAGGGCTGATATTTTTTCTAAGTGAGTTTTGTTACAAGTACCCCAGATAAGAAGACAATAGATGATGCGAGAATGGATAAGAGAGAAATAAAACTCTTTTCAGCGAGCAAGGTATACGATCTCGAAGCCGGGAAAGCATACCAATAGTTCTCGCTATCTTGACACGGGTGTGGTCTATGTGGTCGCTCCAGCCTAGGCTGTGATGGAATTTAACACCTAGAAAGGAATGGGAGCTGACACGCTCAAGGTAGCAAGAGCCGTAACGAAGTTTAAATCCTTATCAATTTGCTTGTTTTTTGCACAAAAAAGCATAAATTTAGTTTTTTTCTCGTTGAGTTCAAGACTATTTAAGTTTAGCCATACAGTAATATTTAATAGCCACGTGTTAGCAGTGTTTTCAAGTTCTTTAAGATTTGTTCCAGAGAATAATACATTCGTATCGTCTGCATATAATACTATATCATCAATTTGAGGAATGTCTTATCCTTGTGTAAAAATATCGTAGGATACAGATGGATCGGGTTCCTTATATATGTTCGCCCAGTTCAAGTTTTCAACAAGTGAATGAAAGGTCTTTTTACCGCCGTCATTGATGATACGGATAGTATTATTTGTGCACTGTGTACGCATGGCGATCGGTAATGCTAGATGATCGCTCAATCCTGAACAAAGTACACCGGAGCAACTAGCAGACTTAGAAAAATCTGTGAAACATAAGTCGATCAGCGTACTTGTATTCGATGTGACTCTCGTAGGCTGTTCAATGACGTTCTCACAACCATTTTGAAGCATAATTTCAAGAAGTTGAACTTCAGCAGGGTTATTAGAGTTAAGATTGATATTAAAGTCCCCTATGATCACTACATGCCTCTTCCGGGAATTGACAAAATCCATGAGTGATTCAATGTAGTTTAAAAAGATTGACAGCGTGCCCTGGGGTGGTCGGTAAATGCATACGATGGCAATGTTTTTGCACATGATGGCAACAGTTTCAAAGTCGTCACACATGCAAGTAAAGTCGTCTATGGTATCATAGTGAAAACAGTCGCGGATAAATAGGGACACCCCTCCACCACGTTTTTGCTCAGGATAAACTGAAACGTGACTGTACCCGGAAAAATTCGTAACATCAGTGACACTTGAGAACCATGTTTCTGAAAAAGCCAAGAAATCAAAGGAACACTGTAGTTGTGAGAGGTATGTACCGACGGCATCTTGTTTGTTCCTCAGACTCTGTGTATTTAAATGAAAAAAAGAAAGCCCTTTTTCAAGAAAACACTTGTTACTTTTCACCAGATCATTGAACGAAGTTGTCGTGTGGTACGCCATCTTGATTTTTTGAAATCAAAATACCTGTCGTCACTGATCTAAACAATTTTGATCAGGTCATTTTCGGTTGCAATCCTGATAGCACTTGCTTTTGCTTGTTTTCTTACAAACACTTTACCCTCAGAAGTCCACACGAATTTGTAGTCATTTTCCTTTGCCCTTATCTTCGCCAGCCATAGCAATCGCCTGTTCATTGCTGTCAAGTATTCATTGAAGCTGATGTTGGTCAACTTTTCTTGGGCGCACTTGCGTGCTTCAAACTATTTGCGCCTGAGGGCTCGGTTGGAAAACCTTACAATCACCACAGGCCTTCTGTCCTTTCTGGGGGGCAAACGATGCACATGTTCAACGTTGCTATCGGATAAATCAGGGAGCTCCAATTTTCGGGCAATCTTGTTAATTTCAGCCATGAAGTCTTCATTTTCTCTCAGCTCATTTTAATTGAAATTGAAATAGAAATTGTAATAATAATTATAATTGTAATTGAAATTGTAATTGTAATTTTAATTGAAATTTAAATTTAAATTGAAGGTAAATTGAAATTGAAATTGAAAGTTAAATTGAAATTGAAATTGAAAGTTAAATTGAAATTGAAAGTTAAATTGAAATTGAAATTGAAAGTAAATTGAAAGTTAAATTGAAAGATAAATTGAAAGTTAAATTGAAGTTAAATTGAAAGTTAAATTGAAGTTAAATTGAAAGTTAAATTGAAAGTTAAATTGAAAGTTAAATTGAAAGTTAAATTGAAAGTTAAATTGAAAGTTAAATTGAAATTTAAATTGAAAGTTAAATTGAAATTTAAATTAAAAGTTAAATTGAAATTTAAATTTAAATTTAAATTTATATTGAAATTGAAATTGAAAGTTAAATTGAAATTTTTTGTTTATTTCTATTTTGGGCAACATACAGGTATTGCCCACGAGGAGGTGCTAAACCTCCTGACTGGGTCTTTTCCTCGCTTGGGTACAGCAGCAGGAGCGGTATTGCATTACACAACAAAAAAGGTTGTCCTTGCCATCACTTACACAACACACGCATCATAAACAGTTCTTGTAAATATATACAGATAATAAAATAATAATACACACTAAATCATACAAAAATAATACAGAAATGCAATACATTATGGTTGTTCGAACCGACATAATATTACATCAAACGGAACCAGAAGTAAGCATTTGGTCGTCTAGGACACAACGTTAAACAAAAAGAAAGACGAACAGATGCGTTTAAAACCCCTGGGCGTGGAACTATTTTTAGCTGCATCTATTACAAACGGATGAGAATTACACATCAACAGGATTTGGTGCTCAATTGATTGTGTTCCGTAGTTAGTACGAGGCCTATTTACCACAACAGAAGTCTGACGCAAGCTGTAACCAGTAGATCTATTTTGGTACGTGTTAAAAAAATTAATGTAATTTGATTTTATTTCGTTATAAATAAACACACATATTTTGAGTTCATACATGGTTTTCACAGGGATCATTCGAGACTGTGTATTTGCCGAGCAACTATTTGTGTTGTTTTCTGCAGGTAAAAGAAACCGAGCTGCACGCGACAGCAGGGCTGATATTTTTTCTAAGTCAGTTTTGTTACAAGTACCCCAGATAAGAAGACAATAACTGATGCGAGAATGGATAAGTGAGAAATAAAACTGTCTTTTAAGCGAGCTAGGTATACGATCTCGAAGCCGGGAAAGCATACCATTAGCTCTCGCTATCTTGACACGGGTGTGGTCTATGTGGTCGCTCCAGCCTAGGCTGTGATGGAATTTAACTCCTAGAAAGGAATAGGAGCTGACACGCTCAAGGTAGCAAGAGCCGTAACGAAGCTTAAAATCGTAATCAATTGGCTTGTTTTTTGCACAAAAAAGCATAAATTTAGTTTTTTTCTCGTTGAGTTCAAGACTATTTAAGTTTAGCCATACACTAAGATTTAATAGCCACGTGTTAGCAGTGTTTTCAAGTTCTTTAAGATTTGTTCCAGAGAAGAATACATTCGTATCGTCTGCATATAATACTATATCATCAGTTTGAGGAATGTCTTATCCTTGTGTTTTATGCGCTTGAAAAGGTCATTCGTAATGCATTCTTTTCTTGCTTTCTTGTGCCGAACAATTGTTGTGAGTGGGAAAGCAGCATCGTAACAAATTTGTAATTCGGACATAAAAATATCGTAGGATACAGATGGATCGGGTTCCTTATATATGTTCGCCCAGTTCAAGTTTTCAACAAGTGAATGAAAGGTCTTTTTACCGCCGTCATTGATGATACGGATAGTATTATTTGTGCACTGTGTACGCGTGGCGATCGGTAATGCTACAAAAATTGGTAGATGATCGCTCAATCCTGAACAAAGTACACCGGAGCAACTAGCAGACTTAGAAAAATCTGTGAAACATAAGTCGATCAGCGTACTTGTATTCGATGTGACTCTCGTAGGCTGTTCAATGACATTCTCACAACCATTTTGAAGCATAATTTCAAGACGTTGAACTTCAGCAGGGTTATTAGAGTTAATATCGATATTAAAGTCCCCTATGATCACTATATGCCTCTTCCGGGAATTGACAAAATCCATGAGTGATTCAATGTAGTTTAAAAAGATTGACAGCGTGCCCTGGGGTGGTCGGTAAATGCATACGATGGCAATGTTTTTGCACATGATGGCAACAGTTTCAAAGTCGTCACACATGCAAGTAAAGTCGTCTACGGTATCATAGTGAAAAGAGTCGCGGATAAATAGGGACACCCCTCCACCACGTTTTTGCTCACGATAAACTGAAACGTGACTGTACACGGAAAAATTCGTAACATCAGTGACACTTGAGAACCATGTTTCTGAAAAAGCCAAGAAATCAAAGGAACACTGTAGTTGTGAGAGGTATGTACCGACGTCATCTTGTTTGTTCCTCAGACTCTGTGTATTTAAATGAAAAAAAGAAAGCCCCTTTTCAAGAAAACACTTGTTACTTTTCACCAGATCATTGAACGAAGTTGTCGTGTGGTACGCCATCTTGATTTTTTGAAATCAAAATACCTGTCGTCACTGATCTAAACAATTTTGCTCAGGTCATTTTCGGTTGCAATCCTGATAGCACTTGCTTTTGCTTGTTTTCTTACAAACACTTTACCCTCAGAAGTCCACACGAATTTGTAGTCATTTTCCTTTGCCCTTATCTTCGCCAGCCATAGCAATCGCCTGTTCATTGCTGTCAAGTATTCATAGAAGCGGATGTTGGTCAACTTTTCTTGGGCGCACTTGCGTGCTTCGAACTATTTGCGCCTGAGGGCTCGGTTGGAAAACCTTACAATCACAACAGGCCTTCTGTCCTTGCTGGGGGGCAAACAATGCACATGTTCAACGTTGCTATCGGATAAATCAGGGAGCTCCAATTTTCGGGCAATCTTGTTAATTTTAGCCATGAAGTCTTCATTTTCTCTCAGCTCATTGTAATTGAAATTGAAATTTAAATTGTAATCGTAATTATAATTGTAATTGAAATTGTAATTGTAATTGAAATTTAAATTTAAATCGAAATTTAAATTTAAATTTAAATTTAAATTGAAATTGGAAGTTAAATTGAAATTGAAAGTTAAATTGAAATTGCAAGTTATATTGAAATTGAAAGTTAAATTGAAATTGAAATTGAAATTGAAATTGAAAGTTAAATTGAAATTGAAAGTTAAATTGAAATTGAAAGTTAAATTGAAATTGAAAGTTAAATTGAAAGGTAAATTGAAATTTTTTTTGTTTATTTCTCCTTTGGGCAACATACAGGTATTGCCCACGAGGCAAGACAAAAGGAGGTGCTAAACCTCCTGACTGGGTCTTGTCCTCGCTTGGGTACAGCAGCAGGAGCGGTATTGCATTACACAACAAAAAAAGGTTGTCCTTGCCATCACTTACACAACAGACGCATCATAAACATTTCTTGTAAATATATACAGATAATAAAATAATAATACACACTAAATCATACAAAAATAATACAGAAATGCAATACATTAGGGTTGTTCGAACCGACATATTATTACATCAAACGGAACCAGAAGTAAGCATTTGGTCGTCTAGGACACAATGTTAAACAAAAAGAAAGACGAACAGATGCGTTTAAAACCCCTGGGCGTGGAACTATTTTTAGCTGCATCTATTACAAACGGATGAGAATTACACATCAACAGGATTTGGTGCTCAATTGATTGTGTTCCGTAGTTAGTACGAGGCCTATTTACCACAACAGAAGTCTGACGCAAGCTGTAACCAGTAGATCTATTTTGGTACGTGTTAGAAAAATTAATGTAATTTGATTTTATTTCGTTATAAATAAACACACATATTTTGAGTTCATACATGGTTTTCACAGGGATCATTCGAGACTGTGTATTTGCCGAGCAACAATTTGTGTTGTTTCCTGCAGGTAAAAGAAACCGAGCTGCACGCGACTGCAGGGCTGATATTTTTTCTAAGTGAGTTTTGTTACAAGTACCCCAGATAAGAAGACAATACCTGATGCGAGAATGGATAAGAGAGAAATAAAACTCTTTTCAGCGAGCAAGGTATACGATCTCGAAGCCGGGAAAGCATACCAATAGTTCTCGCTATCTTGACACGGGTGTGGTCTATGTGGTCGCTCCAGCCTAGGCTGTGATGGAATTTAACACCTAGAAAGGAATGGGAGCTGACACGCTCAAGGTAGCAAGAGCCGTAACGAAGTTTAAATCCTTATCAATTTGCTTGTTTTTTGCACAAAAAAGCATAAATTTAGTTTTTTTCTCGTTGAGTTCAAGACTATTTAAGTTTAGCCATACAGTAATATTTAATAGCCACGTGTTAGCAGTGTTTTCAAGTTCTTTAAGATTTGTTCCAGAGAATAATACATTCGTATCGTCTGCATATAATACTATATCATCAATTTGAGGAATGTCTTATCCTTGTGTAAAAATATCGTAGGATACAGATGGATCGGGTTCCTTATATATGTTCGCCCAGTTCAAGTTTTCAACAAGTGAATGAAAGGTCTTTTTACCGCCGTCATTGATGATACGGATAGTATTATTTGTGCACTGTGTACGCATGGCGATCGGTAATGCTAGATGATCGCTCAATCCTGAACAAAGTACACCGGAGCAACTAGCAGACTTAGAAAAATCTGTGAAACATAAGTCGATCAGCGTACTTGTATTCGATGTGACTCTCGTAGGCTGTTCAATGACGTTCTCACAACCATTTTGAAGCATAATTTCAAGAAGTTGAACTTCAGCAGGGTTATTAGAGTTAAGATTGATATTAAAGTCCCCTATGATCACTACATGCCTCTTCCGGGAATTGACAAAATCCATGAGTGATTCAATGTAGTTTAAAAAGATTGACAGCGTGCCCTGGGGTGGTCGGTAAATGCATACGATGGCAATGTTTTTGCACATGATGGCAACAGTTTCAAAGTCGTCACACATGCAAGTAAAGTCGTCTATGGTATCATAGTGAAAACAGTCGCGGATAAATAGGGACACCCCTCCACCACGTTTTTGCTCAGGATAAACTGAAACGTGACTGTACCCGGAAAAATTCGTAACATCAGTGACACTTGAGAACCATGTTTCTGAAAAAGCCAAGAAATCAAAGGAACACTGTAGTTGTGAGAGGTATGTACCGACGGCATCTTGTTTGTTCCTCAGACTCTGTGTATTTAAATGAAAAAAAGAAAGCCCTTTTTCAAGAAAACACTTGTTACTTTTCACCAGATCATTGAACGAAGTTGTCGTGTGGTACGCCATCTTGATTTTTTGAAATCAAAATACCTGTCGTCACTGATCTAAACAATTTTGATCAGGTCATTTTCGGTTGCAATCCTGATAGCACTTGCTTTTGCTTGTTTTCTTACAAACACTTTACCCTCAGAAGTCCACACGAATTTGTAGTCATTTTCCTTTGCCCTTATCTTCGCCAGCCATAGCAATCGCCTGTTCATTGCTGTCAAGTATTCATTGAAGCTGATGTTGGTCAACTTTTCTTGGGCGCACTTGCGTGCTTCAAACTATTTGCGCCTGAGGGCTCGGTTGGAAAACCTTACAATCACCACAGGCCTTCTGTCCTTTCTGGGGGGCAAACGATGCACATGTTCAACGTTGCTATCGGATAAATCAGGGAGCTCCAATTTTCGGGCAATCTTGTTAATTTCAGCCATGAAGTCTTCATTTTCTCTCAGCTCATTTTAATTGAAATTGAAATAGAAATTGTAATAATAATTATAATTGTAATTGAAATTGTAATTGTAATTTTAATTGAAATTTAAATTTAAATTGAAGGTAAATTGAAATTGAAATTGAAAGTTAAATTGAAATTGAAATTGAAAGTTAAATTGAAATTGAAAGTTAAATTGAAATTGAAATTGAAAGTAAATTGAAAGTTAAATTGAAAGATAAATTGAAAGTTAAATTGAAGTTAAATTGAAAGTTAAATTGAAGTTAAATTGAAAGTTAAATTGAAAGTTAAATTGAAAGTTAAATTGAAATTTAAATTGAAAGTTAAATTGAAAGTTAAATTGAAATTTAAATTAAAAGTTAAATTGAAATTTAAATTTAAATTTAAATTTATATTGAAATTGAAATTGAAAGTTAAATTGAAATTTTTTGTTTATTTCTATTTTGGGCAACATACAGGTATTGCCCACGAGGAGGTGCTAAACCTCCTGACTGGGTCTTTTCCTCGCTTGGGTACAGCAGCAGGAGCGGTATTGCATTACACAACAAAAAAGGTTGTCCTTGCCATCACTTACACAACACACGCATCATAAACAGTTCTTGTAAATATATACAGATAATAAAATAATAATACACACTAAATCATACAAAAATAATACAGAAATGCAATACATTATGGTTGTTCGAACCGACATAATATTACATCAAACGGAACCAGAAGTAAGCATTTGGTCGTCTAGGACACAACGTTAAACAAAAAGAAAGACGAACAGATGCGTTTAAAACCCCTGGGCGTGGAACTATTTTTAGCTGCATCTATTACAAACGGATGAGAATTACACATCAACAGGATTTGGTGCTCAATTGATTGTGTTCCGTAGTTAGTACGAGGCCTATTTACCACAACAGAAGTCTGACGCAAGCTGTAACCAGTAGATCTATTTTGGTACGTGTTAAAAAAATTAATGTAATTTGATTTTATTTCGTTATAAATAAACACACATATTTTGAGTTCATACATGGTTTTCACAGGGATCATTCGAGACTGTGTATTTGCCGAGCAACTATTTGTGTTGTTTCCTGCAGGTAAAAGAAACCGAGCTGCACGCGACAGCAGGGCTGATATTTTTTCTAAGTCAGTTTTGTTACAAGTACCCCAGATAAGAAGACAATAACTGATGCGAGAATGGATAAGTGAGAAATAAAACTGTCTTTTAAGCGAGCTAGGTATACGATCTCGAAGCCGGGAAAGCATACCATTAGCTCTCGCTATCTTGACACGGGTGTGGTCTATGTGGTCGCTCCAGCCTAGGCTGTGATGGAATTTAACTCCTAGAAAGGAATAGGAGCTGACACGCTCAAGGTAGCAAGAGCCGTAACGAAGCTTAAAATCGTAATCAATTGGCTTGTTTTTTGCACAAAAAAGCATAAATTTAGTTTTTTTCTCGTTGAGTTCAAGACTATTTAAGTTTAGCCATACACTAAGATTTAATAGCCACGTGTTAGCAGTGTTTTCAAGTTCTTTAAGATTTGTTCCAGAGAAGAATACATTCGTATCGTCTGCATATAATACTATATCATCAGTTTGAGGAATGTCTTATCCTTGTGTTTTATGCGCTTGAAAAGGTCATTCGTAATGCATTCTTTTCTTGCTTTCTTGTGCCGAACAATTGTTGTGAGTGGGAAAGCAGCATCGTAACAAATTTGTAATTCGGACATAAAAATATCGTAGGATACAGATGGATCGGGTTCCTTATATATGTTCGCCCAGTTCAAGTTTTCAACAAGTGAATGAAAAGTCTTTTTACCGCCGTCATTGATGATACGGATAGTATTATTTGTGCACTGTGTACGCGTGGCGATCGGTAATGCTACAAAAATTGGTAGATGATCGCTCAATCCTGAACAAAGTACACCGGAGCAACTAGCAGACTTAGAAAAATCTGTGAAACATAAGTCGATCAGCGTACTTGTATTCGATGTGACTCTCGTAGGCTGTTCAATGACGTTCTCACAACCATTTTGAAGCATAATTTCAAGAAGTTGAACTTCAGCAGGGTTATTAGAGTTAAGATCGATATTAAAATCCCCTATGATCACTATATGCCTCTTCCGGGAATTGACAAAATTCATGAGTGATTCAATGTAGTTTAAAAAGATTGACAGCGTGCCCTGGGGTGGTCGGTAAATGCATACGATGGCAATGTTTTTGCACATGATGGCAACAGTTTCAAAGTCGTCACACATGCAAGTAAAGTCGCCTATGGTATCATAGTGAAAACAGTCGCGGATAAATAGGGACACCCCTCCACCACGTTTTTGCTCACGATAAACTGAAACGTGACTGTACCCGGAAAAATTCGTACCATCAGTGACACTTGAGAACCATGTTTCTGAAAAAGCCAAGAAATCAAAGGAACACTGTAGTTGTGAGAGGTATGTACTGACGTCATCTTGTTTGTTCCTCAGACTCTGTGTATTTAAATGAAAAAAAGAAAGCCCCTTTTCAAGAAAACACTTGTTACTTTTCACCAGATCATCGAACGAAGTTGTCGTGTGGTACGCCATCTTGATTTTTTGAAATCAAAATACCTGTCGTCACTGATCGAAACAATTTTGCTCAGGTCATTTTCGGTTGCAATCCTGATAGCACTTGCTTTTGCTTGTTTTCTTACAAACACTTTACCCTCAGAAGTCCACACGAATTTGTAGTCATTTTCCTTTGCCCTTATCTTCGCCAGCCATAGCAATCGCCTGTTCATTGCTGTCAAGTTTTCATAGAAGCTGATGTTGGTCAACTTTTCTTGGGCGCACTTGCGTGCTTCAAACTATTTGCGCCTGAGGGCTCGGTTGGAAAACCTTACAATCACCACAGGCCTTCTGTCCTTTCTGGGGGGCAAACGATGCACATGTTCAACGTTGCTATCGGATAAATCAGGGAGCTCCAATTTTCGGGCAATCTTGTTAATTTCAGCTATGAAGTCTTCATTTTCTCTCAGCTCATTGTAATTGTAATGGAAATTGAAATTGAAATTGAAAGTTAAATTGAAATTGAAAGTTAAATTGAAAGTAAATTGAAATTGAAATTGAAAGTTAAATTGAAATTGAAAGTTAAATTGAAATTGAAAGTTAACTTGAAATTGAAATTGAAATTGAAATTGAAAGTTAAATTGAAATTGAAATTGAAAGTTAAATTGAAATTGAAATTGAAAGTTAAAGTTAAAGTTAAAGTTAAATTGAAGGTAAATTGAAAGTTAAATTGAAAGTTAAATTGAAGGTAAATTGAAAGTTAAATTGAAAGTTAAATTGAAAGTTAAATTGAAAGTTAAATTGAAGTTAAATTTAAGGTAAATTGAAGTTAAATTGAAGTTAAATTGAAAGTTAAATTTAAATTTAAATTTAAATTTAAATTTAAAGTTAAATTTAAATTTAAATTTAAATTTAAATTTAAATTTAAATTGAAATTGAAATTGAAATTGAAATTTTTTTGTTTATTTCTATTTTGGGCAACATACAGGTATTGCCCACAAGGAGGTGCTAAACCTCCTGACTGGGTCTTGTCCTCGCTTGGGTACAGCAGCAGGAGCGGTATTGCATTACACAACAAAAAAAGGTTGTCCTTGCCATCACTTACACAACACACGCATCATAAACAGTTCTTGTAAATATATACAGATAATAAAATAATAATACACACTAAATCATACAAAAATAATACAGAAATGCAATACATTAGGGTTGTTCGAACCGACATAATATTACATCAAACGGAACCAGAAGTAAGCATTTGGTCGTCTAGGACACAACGTTAAACAAAAAGAAAGACGAACAGATGCGTTTAAAACCCCTGGGCGTAGAACTATTTTTAGCTGCATCTATTACAAACGGATGAGAATTACACATCAACAGGATTTGGTGCTCAATTGATTGTGTTCTGTAGTTAGTACGAGGCCTATTTACCACAACAGAAGTCTGACGCAAGCTGTAACCAGTAGATCTATTTTGGTACGTGTTAAAAAAATTAATGTAATTTGATTTTATTTCGTTATAAATAAACACACATATTTTGAGTTCATACATGGTTTTCACAGGGATCATTCGAGACTGTGTATTTGCCGAGCAACTATTTGTGTTGTTTCCTGCAGGTAAAAGAAACCGAGCTGCACGCGACAGCAGGGCTGATATTTTTTCTAAGTCAGTTTTGTTACAAGTACCCCAGATAAGAAGACAATAACTGATGCGAGAATGGATAAGTGAGAAATAAAACTGTCTTTTCAGCGAGCAAGGTATACGATCTCGAAGCCGGGAAAGCATACCAATAGCTCTCGCTATCTTGACACGGGTGTGGTCTATGTGGTCGCTCCAGCCTAGGCTGTGATGGAATTTAACTCCTAGAAAGGAATGGGAGCTGACACGCTCAAGGTAGCAAGAGCCGTAACGAAGCTTAAAATCGTAATCAATTGGCTTGTTTTTTGCACAAAAAAGCATAAATTTAGTTTTTTTCTCGTTGAGTTCAAGACTATTTAAGTTTAGCCATACACTAAGATTTAATACCCACGTGTTAGCAGTGTTTTCAAGTTCTTTAAGATTTGTTCCAGAGAAGAATACATTCGTAACGTCTGCATATAATACTATATCATCAGTTTGAGGACTGTCTTATCCTTGTGTTTTATGCGCTTGAAAAGGTCATTCGTAATGCATTCTTTTCTTGCTTTCTTGTGCCGAACAATTGTTGTGAGTGGGAAAGCAGCATCGTAACCAATTTTTAATTCGGACATAAAAATATCGTAGGATACAGATGGATCGGGTTCCTTACTTATGTTCGCCCAGTTCAAGTTTTCAACAAGTGAATGAAAGGTCTTTTTACCGCCGTCATTGATGATACGGATAGTATTATTTGTGCACTGTGTACGCGTGGCGATCGGTAATGCTACAAAAATTGGTAGATGATCGCTGAATCCTGAACAAAGTACACCGGAGCAACTAGCAGACTTAGAAAAATCTGTGAAACATAAGTCGATCAGCGTACTTGTATTCGATGTGACTCTCGTAGGCTGTTCAATGACGTTCTCACAACCATTTTGAAGCATAATTTCAAGAAGTTGAACTTCAGCAGGGTTATTAGAGTTAAGATCGATATTAAAATCACCTATGATCACTATATGCCTCTTCCGGGAATTGACAAAATCCATGAGTGATTCAATGTAGTTTAAAAAGATTGACAGCGTGCCCTGGGGTGGTCGGTAAATGCATACGATGGCAATGTTTTTGCACATGATGGCAACAGTTTCAAAGTCGTCACACATGCAAGTAAAGTCGCCTATGGTATCATAGTGAAAACAGTCGCGGATAAATAGGGACACCCCTCCACCACGTTTTTGCTCACGATAAACTGAAACGTGACTGTACCCGGAAAAATTCGTAACATCAGTGAGACTTGAGAACCATGTTTCTGAAAAAGCCAAGAAATCAAAGGAACACTGTAGTTGTGAGAGGTATGTACCGACGTCATCTTGTTTGTTCCTCAGACTCTGTGTATTTAAATGAAAAAAAGAAAGCCCCTTTTCAAGAAAACACTTGTTACTTTTCACCAGATCATCGAACGAAGTTGTCGTGTGGTACGCCATCTTGATTTTTTGAAATCAAAATACCTGTCGTCACTGATCTAAACAATTTTGCTCAGGTCATTTTCGGTTGCAATCCTGATAGCACTTGCTTTTGCTTGTTTTCTTACAAACACTTTACCCTCAGAAGTCCACACGAAATTGTAGTCATTTTCCTTTGCCCTTATCTTCGCCAGCCATAGCAATCGCCTGTTCATTGCTGTCAAGTATTCATAGAAGCTGATGTTGGTCAACTTTTCTTGGGCGCACTTGCGTGCTTCGAACTATTTGCGCCTGAGGGCTCGGTTGGAAAACCTTACAATCACCACAGGCCTTCTGTCCTTTCTGGGGGGCAAACGATGCACATGTTCAACGTTGCTATCGGATAAATCAGGAGCTCCAATTTTCGGGCAATCTTGTTAATTTCAGCCATGAAGTCTTCATTTTCTCTCAGCTCATTGTAAGTGTAAGTGTAAGTGTAAGTGTAAGTGTAAGTGTAAGTGTAAGTGTAAGTGTAAGTGTAAGTGTAAGTGTAAGTGTAAGTGTAAGTGTAAGTGTAAGTGTAAGTGTAAGTGTAAGTGTAAGTGTAAGTGTAAGTGTAAGTGTAAGTGTAAGTGTAAGTGTAAGTGTAAGTGTAAGTGTAAGTGTAAGTGTAAGTGTAAGTGTAAGTGTAAGTGTAAGTGTAAGTGTAAGTGTAAGTGTAAGTGTAAGTGTAAGTGTAAGTGTAAGTGTAAGTGTAAGTGTAAGTGTAAGTGTAAGTGTAAGTGTAAGTGTAAGTGTAAGTGTAAGTGTAAGTGTAAGTGTAAGTGTAAGTGTAAGTGTAAGTGTAAGTGTAAGTGTAAGTGTAAGTGTAAGTGTAAGTGTAAGTGTAAGTGTAAGTGTAAGTGTAAGTGTAAGTGTAAGTGTAAGTGTAAGTGTAAGTGTAAGTGTAAGTGTAAGTGTAAGTGTAAGTGTAAGTGTAAGTGTAAGTGTAAGTGTAAGTGTAAGTGTAAGTGTAAGTGTAAGTGTAAGTGTAAGTGTAAGTGTAAGTGTAAGTGTAAGTGTAAGTGTAAGTGTAAGTGTAAGTGTAAGTGTAAGTGTAAGTGTAAGTGTAAGTGTAAGTGTAAGTGTAAGTGTAAGTGTAAGTGTAAGTGTAAGTGTAAGTGTAAGTGTAAGTGTAAGTGTAAGTGTAAGTGTAAGTGTAAGTGTAAGTGTAAGTGTAAGTGTAAGTGTAAGTGTAAGTGTAAGTGTAAGTGTAAGTGTAAGTGTAAGTGTAAGTGTAAGTGTAAGTGTAAGTGTAAGTGTAAGTGTAAGTGTAAGTGTAAGTGTAAGTGTAAGTGTAAGTGTAAGTGTAAGTGTAAGTGTAAGTGTAAGTGTAAGTGTAAGTGTAAGTGTAAGTGTAAGTGTAAGTGTAAGTGTAAGTGTAAGTGTAAGTGTAAGTGTAAGTGTAAGTGTAAGTGTAAGTGTAAGTGTAAGTGTAAGTGTAAGTGTAAGTGTAAGTGTAAGTGTAAGTGTAAGTGTAAGTGTAAGTGTAAGTGTAAGTGTAAGTGTAAGTGTAAGTGTAAGTGTAAGTGTAAGTGTAAGTGTAAGTGTAAGTGTAAGTGTAAGTGTAAGTGTAAGTGTAAGTGTAAGTGTAAGTGTAAGTGTAAGTGTAAGTGTAAGTGTAAGTGTAAGTGTAAGTGTAAGTGTAAGTGTAAGTGTAAGTGTAAGTGTAAGTGTAAGTGTAAGTGTAAGTGTAAGTGTAAGTGTAAGTGTAAGTGTAAGTGTAAGTGTAAGTGTAAGTGTAAGTGTAAGTGTAAGTGTAAGTGTAAGTGTAAGTGTAAGTGTAAGTGTAAGTGTAAGTGTAAGTGTAAGTGTAAGTGTAAGTGTAAGTGTAAGTGTAAGTGTAAGTGTAAGTGTAAGTGTAAGTGTAAGTGTAAGTGTAAGTGTAAGTGTAAGTGTAAGTGTAAGTGTAAGTGTAAGTGTAAGTGTAAGTGTAAGTGTAAGTGTAAGTGTAAGTGTAAGTGTAAGTGTAAGTGTAAGTGTAAGTGTAAGTGTAAGTGTAAGTGTAAGTGTAAGTGTAAGTGTAAGTGTAAGTGTAAGTGTAAGTGTAAGTGTAAGTGTAAGTGTAAGTGTAAGTGTAAGTGTAAGTGTAAGTGTAAGTGTAAGTGTAAGTGTAAGTGTAAGTGTAAGTGTAAGTGTAAGTGTAAGTGTAAGTGTAAGTGTAAGTGTAAGTGTAAGTGTAAGTGTAAGTGTAAGTGTAAGTGTAAGTGTAAGTGTAAGTGTAAGTGTAAGTGTAAGTGTAAGTGTAAGTGTAAGTGTAAGTGTAAGTGTAAGTGTAAGTGTAAGTGTAAGTGTAAGTGTAAGTGTAAGTGTAAGTGTAAGTGTAAGTGTAAGTGTAAGTGTAAGTGTAAGTGTAAGTGTAAGTGTAAGTGTAAGTGTAAGTGTAAGTGTAAGTGTAAGTGTAAGTGTAAGTGTAAGTGTAAGTGTAAGTGTAAGTGTAAGTGTAAGTGTAAGTGTAAGTGTAAGTGTAAGTGTAAGTGTAAGTGTAAGTGTAAGTGTAAGTGTAAGTGTAAGTGTAAGTGTAAGTGTAAGTGTAAGTGTAAGTGTAAGTGTAAGTGTAAGTGTAAGTGTAAGTGTAAGTGTAAGTGTAAGTGTAAGTGTAAGTGTAAGTGTAAGTGTAAGTGTAAGTGTAAGTGTAAGTGTAAGTGTAAGTGTAAGTGTAAGTGTAAGTGTAAGTGTAAGTGTAAGTGTAAGTGTAAGTGTAAGTGTAAGTGTAAGTGTAAGTGTAAGTGTAAGTGTAAGTGTAAGTGTAAGTGTAAGTGTAAGTGTAAGTGTAAGTGTAAGTGTAAGTGTAAGTGTAAGTGTAAGTGTAAGTGTAAGTGTAAGTGTAAGTGTAAGTGTAAGTGTAAGTGTAAGTGTAAGTGTAAGTGTAAGTGTAAGTGTAAGTGTAAGTGTAAGTGTAAGTGTAAGTGTAAGTGTAAGTGTAAGTGTAAGTGTAAGTGTAAGTGTAAGTGTAAGTGTAAGTGTAAGTGTAAGTGTAAGTGTAAGTGTAAGTGTAAGTGTAAGTGTAAGTGTAAGTGTAAGTGTAAGTGTAAGTGTAAGTGTAAGTGTAAGTGTAAGTGTAAGTGTAAGTGTAAGTGTAAGTGTAAGTGTAAGTGTAAGTGTAAGTGTAAGTGTAAGTGTAAGTGTAAGTGTAAGTGTAAGTGTAAGTGTAAGTGTAAGTGTAAGTGTAAGTGTAAGTGTAAGTGTAAGTGTAAGTGTAAGTGTAAGTGTAAGTGTAAGTGTAAGTGTAAGTGTAAGTGTAAGTGTAAGTGTAAGTGTAAGTGTAAGTGTAAGTGTAAGTGTAAGTGTAAGTGTAAGTGTAAGTGTAAGTGTAAGTGTAAGTGTAAGTGTAAGTGTAAGTGTAAGTGTAAGTGTAAGTGTAAGTGTAAGTGTAAGTGTAAGTGTAAGTGTAAGTGTAAGTGTAAGTGTAAGTGTAAGTGTAAGTGTAAGTGTAAGTGTAAGTGTAAGTGTAAGTGTAAGTGTAAGTGTAAGTGTAAGTGTAAGTGTAAGTGTAAGTGTAAGTGTAAGTGTAAGTGTAAGTGTAAGTGTAAGTGTAAGTGTAAGTGTAAGTGTAAGTGTAAGTGTAAGTGTAAGTGTAAGTGTAAGTGTAAGTGTAAGTGTAAGTGTAAGTGTAAGTGTAAGTGTAAGTGTAAGTGTAAGTGTAAGTGTAAGTGTAAGTGTAAGTGTAAGTGTAAGTGTAAGTGTAAGTGTAAGTGTAAGTGTAAGTGTAAGTGTAAGTGTAAGTGTAAGTGTAAGTGTAAGTGTAAGTGTAAGTGTAAGTGTAAGTGTAAGTGTAAGTGTAAGTGTAAGTGTAAGTGTAAGTGTAAGTGTAAGTGTAAGTGTAAGTGTAAGTGTAAGTGTAAGTGTAAGTGTAAGTGTAAGTGTAAGTGTAAGTGTAAGTGTAAGTGTAAGTGTAAGTGTAAGTGTAAGTGTAAGTGTAAGTGTAAGTGTAAGTGTAAGTGTAAGTGTAAGTGTAAGTGTAAGTGTAAGTGTAAGTGTAAGTGTAAGTGTAAGTGTAAGTGTAAGTGTAAGTGTAAGTGTAAGTGTAAGTGTAAGTGTAAGTGTAAGTGTAAGTGTAAGTGTAAGTGTAAGTGTAAGTGTAAGTGTAAGTGTAAGTGTAAGTGTAAGTGTAAGTGTAAGTGTAAGTGTAAGTGTAAGTGTAAGTGTAAGTGTAAGTGTAAGTGTAAGTGTAAGTGTAAGTGTAAGTGTAAGTGTAAGTGTAAGTGTAAGTGTAAGTGTAAGTGTAAGTGTAAGTGTAAGTGTAAGTGTAAGTGTAAGTGTAAGTGTAAGTGTAAGTGTAAGTGTAAGTGTAAGTGTAAGTGTAAGTGTAATGTAAGTGTAAGTGTAAGTGTAAGTGTAAGTGTAAGTGTAGTAAGTGTAAGTGTAAGTGTAAGTGTAAGTGTAAGTGTAAGTGTAAGTGTAAGTGTAAGTGTAAGTGTAAGTGTAAGTGTAAGTGTAAGTGTAAGTGTAAGTGTAAGTGTAAGTGTAAGTGTAAGTGTAAGTGTAAGTGTAAGTGTAAGTGTAAGTGTAAGTGTAAGTGTAAGTGTAAGTGTAAGTGTAAGTGTAAGTGTAAGTGTAAGTGTAAGTGTAAGTGTAAGTGTAAGTGTAAGTGTAAGTGTAAGTGTAAGTGTAAGTGTAAGTGTAAGTGTAAGTGTAAGTGTAAGTGTAAGTGTAAGTGTAAGTGTAAGGTAGTGTAAGTGTAAGTGTAAGTGTAAGTGTAAGTGTAAGTGTAAGTGTAAGTGTAAGTGTAAGTGTAAGTGTAAGTGTAAGTGTAAGTGTAAGTGTAAGTGTAAGTGTAAGTGTAAGTGTAAGTGTAAGTGTAAGTGTAAGTGTAAGTGTAAGTGTAAGTGTAAGTGTAAGTGTAAGTGTAAGTGTAAGTGTAAGTGTAAGTGTAAGTGTAAGTGTAAGTGTAAGTGTAAGTGTAAGTGTAAGTGTAAGTGTAAGTGTAAGTGTAAGTGTAAGTGTAAGTGTAAGTGTAAGTGTAAGTGTAAGTGTAAGTGTAAGTGTAAGTGTAAGTGTAAGTGTAAGTGTAAGTGTAAGTGTAAGTGTAAGTGTAAGTGTAAGTGTAAGTGTAAGTGTAAGTGTAAGTGTAAGTGTAAGTGTAAGTGTAAGTGTAAGTGTAAGTGTAAGTGTAAGTGTAAGTGTAAGTGTAAGTGTAAGTGTAAGTGTAAGTGTAAGTGTAAGTGTAAGTGTAAGTGTAAGTGTAAGTGTAAGTGTAAGTGTAAGTGTAAGTGTAAGTGTAAGTGTAAGTGTAAGTGTAAGTGTAAGTGTAAGTGTAAGTGTAAGTGTAAGTGTAAGTGTAAGTGTAAGTGTAAGTGTAAGTGTAAGTGTAAGTGTAAGTGTAAGTGTAAGTGTAAGTGTAAGTGTAAGTGTAAGTGTAAGTGTAAGTGTAAGTGTAAGTGTAAGTGTAAGTGTAAGTGTAAGTGTAAGTGTAAGTGTAAGTGTAAGTGTAAGTGTAAGTGTAAGTGTAAGTGTAAGTGTAAGTGTAAGTGTAAGTGTAAGTGTAAGTGTAAGTGTAAGTGTAAGTGTAAGTGTAAGTGTAAGTGTAAGTGTAAGTGTAAGTGTAAG
The DNA here is from genome assembly GCF_052857255.1 of Amblyomma americanum. NCBI lineage: Eukaryota > Metazoa > Arthropoda > Arachnida > Ixodida > Ixodidae > Amblyomma > Amblyomma americanum. The sequence goes on from NC_135501.1 coordinate 172,462,603, forward strand.
TGTAAGTGTAAGTGTAAGTGTAAGTGTAAGTGTAAGTGTAAGTGTAAGTGTAAGTGTAAGTGTAAGTGTAAGTGTAAGTGTAAGTGTAAGTGTAAGTGTAAGTGTAAGTGTAAGTGTAAGTGTAAGTGTAAGTGTAAGTGTAAGTGTAAGTGTAAGTGTAAGTGTAAGTGTAAGTGTAAGTGTAAGTGTAAGTGTAAGTGTAAGTGTAAGTGTAAGTGTAAGTGTAAGTGTAAGTGTAAGTGTAAGTGTAAGTGTAAGTGTAAGTGTAAGTGTAAGTGTAAGTGTAAGTGTAAGTGTAAGTGTAAGTGTAAGTGTAAGTGTAAGTGTAAGTGTAAGTGTAAGTGTAAGTGTAAGTGTAAGTGTAAGTGTAAGTGTAAGTGTAAGTGTAAGTGTAAGTGTAAGTGTAAGTGTAAGTGTAAGTGTAAGTGTAAGTGTAAGTGTAAGTGTAAGTGTAAGTGTAAGTGTAAGTGTAAGTGTAAGTGTAAGTGTAAGTGTAAGTGTAAGTGTAAGTGTAAGTGTAAGTGTAAGTGTAAGTGTAAGTGTAAGTGTAAGTGTAAGTGTAAGTGTAAGTGTAAGTGTAAGTGTAAGTGTAAGTGTAAGTGTAAGTGTAAGTGTAAGTGTAAGTGTAAGTGTAAGTGTAAGTGTAAGTGTAAGTGTAAGTGTAAGTGTAAGTGTAAGTGTAAGTGTAAGTGTAAGTGTAAGTGTAAGTGTAAGTGTAAGTGTAAGTGTAAGTGTAAGTGTAAGTGTAAGTGTAAGTGTAAGTGTAAGTGTAAGTGTAAGTGTAAGTGTAAGTGTAAGTGTAAGTGTAAGTGTAAGTGTAAGTGTAAGTGTAAGTGTAAGTGTAAGTGTAAGTGTAAGTGTAAGTGTAAGTGTAAGTGTAAGTGTAAGTGTAAGTGTAAGTGTAAGTGTAAGTGTAAGTGTAAGTGTAAGTGTAAGTGTAAGTGTAAGTGTAAGTGTAAGTGTAAGTGTATCTTTTTGTTCTCTTTTTGTTTCTGGACACTGCGCCGAAAAGTGACCCGGCTTCTGGCACGTATAACACACGCGCGCTTGCCTCCTCTCGAACCGCTTTCTGCGTTCGGCTTCGGCTGCCGCCGTCTCCTTACGTTCGGTCGGACTGCTTTCACTCGCATCCGCACTACGCGTGTCCCCCCATGCTCTCATGGGTGTGAACTTCGGCCTCTCAGACTTGGAGCCAAATTCACCCTTTTGACCGTCCTTAGCTCCGCGAGCCCGACGCGTCACAAACTCCTCGGCTAGCTCGGCGGCTTTAGCCACTGTACTAACGTCTGGCCTATCCAAGACCAAGTACCGCACGTTCTCAGGTAACCGACTATAAAACTGTTCCAGCCCGAAACACTGCAGAATTTTCTCGTGGTCACCAAACGCTTTCTCTTCTTTGAGCCACTCCTGCATGTTTGACATAAGCCTGTAGGCAAACTCTGTATATGACTCACTTCTGCCTTTTTCGTTTTCCCGAAACTTCCGACGGAACGCCTCCGCTGACAGCCTGTACTTTTTTAGCAGACTCGATTTCACTTGGTCGAAATCCTCTGCCTCCTCTCTCTTCAAGCGAGCGACTACGTCGGCCGCCTCGCCGGGTAACAAAGTGAGCAAGCGCTGTGGCCACGTTTCCCGAGAGAACCCCTGCTTCTCGCACGTTCGCTCAAAGTTAACCAGGAACAAACCAATGTCCTCTCCAAGCTTAAACGGCCGCATCAGGTCAGTCATTTTGAACGATACCCGTTCTCCTGCACCGTGTGCCTGACTTCCATTACGAGCGCGTTCCATCTCTACCTCGAGACGCTTCATTTCTAAAGCGTGGTCGCGCTCTTCTTTCTCTTTTTGCTCTTTACGTTCGCGCTCCTCTTTTTGCTCTTTACGTTCGCGCTCGTCTTCCTCTTTTTCTTTTTGTTCTTTACGTTCGCGCTCGTCTTTCTCTTTTTGTTCTTTACGTTCGCGCTCGTCTTTTTGCTCCCTCTCCTCAATTGTCTCAAGGCATTCCGACAGCTCGTCATCCTCAGCCTCCAACTCAAGAATAGCCCTTAGCAGTTCTGGTTTTCTGAGTTTGTCTGAGACATCCAGACCCAACTCTCTTACAAGCTCCAGCAATTTCGGTTTGCGCAACGACTTCAAATCCATGGCTGCTCCGAATGCTGCTTTCTCTACTGCCTACTATTGTCTTGCCGCAAACTAACCCGGCAGCAACGACAACACAATTACCAGCTCTGTTTCTGACACTAACAAAAGCCTGGCAAAACTCACAAAAAGAAAGTCCCGCACTCACCAAACCTCGCAGCCAAGAATTCAGCGCAGTCGTTCCGCTGCAGGCAACCAGTCATCACACAGGGCTCGTTGCACTGCTCCCGGATGGTCGTTGTGCTGCTCAGCATACAGTTGACCGCATATCTTCGCTGCTGGCCTCCGTTGTCGGGATCTCACCGCTGGCACCAGTTGTTGCAAAAGGGTTGCAAGCCCCAAGGGTAGCGTTGGCCTGGCGGCCTGGGGCAAAGCTGGAAACATCCGAAGGTCCCGGCAAAGGATGAGTCGACTGGCAACAGAACAACTAGTTTATTCTGGCATCGCAAAAGAGCAGCCGGTCAGGGCGACCACGTTACTCGAAAGAAGAAATCGGAGTCTCTCGTCGGCGTCCGGGGCAGCTCCCTTTATACCCACGGAGTCGAGGGCAAGAAGGAACGGCTTGGGAAGAGGCGTCCGATGCGGCGACGCTTGAACATGTTCTGACGTGACGTGCGCGCCCGCCGGGCCGGCGCCGGTCAGACCTCCTCGTCTCCCAGTTGGGGAGCTCCTCTCCCCGGCTGCCGCGCTTTGACAAGCGTGGGCACCAACATGCACACACACACACACGCACGCACGACGACACGTGGCACTGAAACCTGCCTGGACGCGCTTGGCGGGAGGCGTTGCGGCAGCGATGAACGGGCCCAAAATGACCGCCACTTTGAACGAAGCCCCGGCGTCCGTTGCATCCGCGCCGGCTATACCGCGCGTTGTAGGCGAAACGTAACAGTGGGGCCCCGGACTAGGGGCTCCAACCCTGCCGCAAGAGCCACAGACCACTTCAAAAGATGTGAAGAGTGTCTCTACACCGAGACGCACCCATATATTTTTATGATTAAAGTTATTACTACTACTACTTAACTATGTTGGACATGACTCCCCCTAACATTCAATTTATGAACTTGCCTGGCTCAGATTTAACATTAGAGGTAGCACAAATGACGGCGCTATTTATAAACGCCTTTGTTTCCACCAAATTTTGTTTTATATATGCATCGTGTTTTTATGCACCGGCAGTAACATTGTTTTTATCACACCATATTTCATTTGGGAGAAAAAAGTATTGTAAGGAATTTAGCTATTCACTCACCAACCCAACATTTTGTGCTTTGCAAATTTGTGGCCGGCTGCTTTGGCCACCTTATATGGACAGCGCATGTGACCGCAAAGCAGCCACAACGAACGCAAGTTTTTTTCAGTAGCATTTCCCAGTTCGCAGCACGAGCTTTCCTTGTGATTGCATACAAAGCTAAATGTGTAAAGAAAGAAAAAAAATGCCTAGAACGGCCACCTCTTTAGCTCATAAACAAACTTCAAGCGACAAGTTAAATTTTTTTGCGAAACACATGCAGATCAAACTAAACTGAAAGGGAAGACTTTATTAGCACGAAGCCTAACAGTTCAATTCGGTTTATGGTGTATGGGGGTTTATCGTCCCAAACCGACTCGGGCTGTAAGGAACGCCACAGTGAAGGACTCGGGAAATTTCGACCACCTGGGGTTCTTTAACGTGCACTGACATCGCACAGTACACAGGCCTCTAGAAATTCGCCTCAATCGAAATTCGACCGCCGTGGCCGGGACAGCACCCGCGTCTTACGGGTGAGCAGCCGACCACAATAACCACTTAGCCACCGCGGTGGCTGTTTCGCTCCGTCTGAGGGTGAGGTGCGTAATATATTTTCATAAAGTTTTCCTCGTGACAAATCGTTTCTTCAGTTGTACTTCTGAATTAAACTTCAAAATATATTCGGTTTCCAGATTCCAACTGAGAGCCCCCTTTTTATATCAGTCGCACCTGTAATGGTGTAGACGCCTGCACGAAGCCGCTACACTGCACAAAGCAGGGAATTCTTGGATCCGGAAAGCTCGAAATGGTGCTCTAGACACAGGTACTGCAGCCAGTCCTGTACAGGGATGGGGGGAGGGGGGGGGGTAAAAGGCTCATAAAACTGTGGCGCAGCTATTTTCTTGCGCAGCCCTTCGAGTCGCTCGCTATGGCGGTCAAGTGTGTGTCCCTCTCACGACCAACAGGTCGTAAACCGTGCGTTGAGTGGCACTGCACCATAGAATGAGAAGGAAGGAATAATGGGTGAAGCGTCTTTTCAGCAGGAGGAAATTGCCGCGAAGCATGAGCCAGAGCTGTACACATTACTGTCACGAACACTCCAGAAAGGCTATCGGGGTTGCTCGTATTTTTGTGTTGTTTTCTTTATTTGGCTATAAAGTGGACAGGTATATTATGGTAAGCCATCCAGATTGGCCTACATGTTCTTACAGATAGACTAAACTTTACTGTCTAACGAATAAGGTGATCTACCCACCCCCTGACACGCAGGTCAGGGAGCGGGTGCCGCCACCTCAGACGCAGGCTGGGAGGCCTTGAGTCCCAGCAGCCTCTTCAGCAGGACGAGCAGGAGCTGGAGCTCAGGGGGAGGGGACACTGTGTGTGTGTGTGCGTGTGCGTGTGCGTGTGCGTGTGTGTGTGTGTGTGTGCGTGCGTGTGTGCGTGTGCGCGTGTGCGTGTGCGTGTGCGCGTGTGTGCGCGTGCGCGCGCGCGTGTGTGTGTGTGTGTGCATGTGTGTGCGCGCGCGCGCACGCACGCACGCACGCACGCCCCCCCCCCCCCCCCGAGAGAGTACGGGCATTCCCATATTATGTGGTCGAGGGTCCCTCTCGCGCCACAAAGATTGCATTTATCGCTCCTGGCCTCGGGTAACATGTGGTTCGCATTAACGTAAAAGTTTGCAGTCGCCTCCACGTGACTGCTTGTCTGTTGTCCAATTTCTGGTCTGGCGGGGGCACCAGTCTGCGCTCCAATCTATCATGATGCGTGGTCTCCCCATATTTTAGCATGCGCTCTCCGCTCCCTCGGTCATCGAGGGGCCCTGTAGCAGCTCGGCGGTAGAGATCTCGAGCCAGCTCGTGGGCCGCTTCGTTGCCGGGGACGGCTTCGTGCGCCAGAGTTCAAATTATGTGACTTTTCCTATCCAACTTTCTCTGGCCTAGGATTCTGGCCGCTAACCTCAAGATGTGGCGCAGGCTGCGTGACTTTAATGATTACTCCACGGCATTTATAAGTTGGTCGGAAAAATTTAAAGTGCCGAGCAAGCAGTGTATTTGGACGATAACATGAGGTTGTTTTGTATTCATTGCTTGCTTACTAGCACTCAATTGGTTTCTTTTTACGGTGAGATGAGTGGCTAGCTTGTTAAGTGTTCCGTTCCCGAGTAGAAACCTGTGACGAGTGATATGCAGCTAGAATTTTTTTTAATTAACTATCTATTTTGAAACTTCTGACTGCAACGTCGTTCACGTCCACTGTAGCCGCAGTGAACTACGAGTGCAGGACGTCGCTTCTCTGCATTTTAGTGGTCCTGCAGTTCGTATTTTTAGTCTCCACTGAAAATAGTGTCATTTTTGGTAACCAGTAAAACTGCACTGCATTCATTGAAATAAAGCTTTTATTAAATGGTACAGGTGAACGCTACCGCACTTTCATAGAGGCGAAATGAAAAAAAACACCCAAGTGTTGGATCATGTCCGCGCGTGTGTGATGTCCGCGATATGCCCAGTTGGTGGGAACTAGTATGGAAGCCTTCACGGTAGTGTCTCTCTTTTAGCATATACGGGACATTAAATAACACACATCATGCCACAAAATGCAACACGCTGTTTCTCTTGAAGCGAAAACCTTCACTACACCAGCTTTTCGAGCTGTCAGTGGCGCCGCAAGTTTGACCTTGCATATAGCTAGAGGTCAAACCATGAGCATAACTGGTGGTAGTCCGGTTCGACGCATGAAAATGGATGGATGGATGGGTGGATGGATGGATGGATGGATGGATGGATGGATGAATGGATGGACGGACGGACGGACGGACGGACGGACGGACGGACGGACGGACGGATGGATGGGTGGGTGGGTGGATGGACGGACGGACGGACGGATGGATGGATGGGTGGGTGGGTGGATGGATGAATGGGTGGGTGGGTGGGTGAGTGGGTGGGTGGGTGGACGGATGGACGGACGGATGGACGGACGGATGGACGGGTGGGTGGATGGATGGATGGATGGATGGATGGATGGATGGGTGGACGGACGGACGGACGGACGGATGGATGGATGGATGGGTGGATGGATGGATGGATGGATGGATGGATGGATGGATGGACGGACGGACGGACGGACGGACGGGCGGGTGGGTGGGTGGGCGGGTGGATGGATGGATGGGCGGACAGACGGACGGGCGGACAAATGGATGGGTGGATACGGCTGAGCCCTTTAAATCGGGCGGTGGCGCAAGCCACCAAGCCATGACATGAAATTTTACTCTTCTCATGGTTTTAGCCGCCAATCAGATACCCTTCGCTTGGTTAATTCTACTCGCTTAAAATCTACTTTCCCTTCACTGTCCTTAAACCCCAATGCCTTGGATAAATCAGCCCCGCTGCTTTCCACTGTAGGGTGAAGCCCTTTACAGAAAAGTATCCAGTGTTCAGCCGTTTCCTCCTCCTCTCCGCACGCAACGCACAACGTGTCTATCTCGTGGTACCTGACTATATGTCTTAGTCCGCAAAACTCCCGTCCTGGCCTCAAACAACGAAGAGCTTCCCCTACAATTATCATAGATATTTTCTTTGGAAATTTCCTGCTGAAAAATCTTGTATGTTCCCAGTGCTGATTTCGTCAGCATCCCTGTTTTCCGCAGATCTCTCTGTGTTTCTTCAAATTTTTCTTAACTGATAATTGCTGATTTGCCCGCTACTGCTGTCCAGATACTTGCTTGTCAATTTTCTAGTTCGCTTTCTCCATTCCGTATCAACATTCCTTATATACAGGTACCTGAAAACTTTCCTAGCCCACTGCTTTTCCCCCATTTTTCTTAATCGCTCCTCAAATCCTATCTTGCTGCTAGCTTCTCTGATCTCGAACGACGCCCATCCCATATCACCCTGTACCCCCTGATTTGGTGTATTGCCATGTGCTCCCAAAGATAGCCTCCTTACGCCACGTTCTTTAATTTCTAACCTTGCTTGAACGTCTGATCTCAAGCACAGCACCGCATTACCGAAAGTCAGGCTAAAAACCATTACCCCTTTCCAGATCCCTCTTACCACTTCATACCTATTGTAATTCTATTTTTCACGAAAGCTGCATTCCTA